>NC_083576.1:66437265-66788098 GCF_027579695.1 Neoarius graeffei
TTCCAATGTATTTAAGTCTATAAACTGAGTCATGGGCAGGTTTATTGATCTGAAATCAAGTATGTAACAGCATGCATTTCTTTCTGGAACGACACTAGTGTTCTACCATTGAGCAGAGCTTTGAAAAGAAGTTTAGACGAAGGGACTAAAGTGAGATGAACTCATTCTGTGGAAAGCCTGGAAGAAGTTCGAAGGATCACCAACATCGATTAGAGTGACTTTAATCCCAGGTTATTGCTGCACTGCAGCTCTGAGCAGAACTGTTGTGCGCTCTGAAATTCACTTGCTTGACTGGAACTAACGCTCTCCATAGGACTGGATACAGATGGAAACCGAAATGGAAAAAATCCAATCTAGCACTAGGTCTTCTATATTCCTATTAAACTCTTATTCGCTGCTTATTTCCTCTGCACATGGTACTTAACACTACACGCACACACGAGAAGACGTAAGGAAGCCATAGCATGTGACCCTGGCTTTGAGAGGAGTTAAAAAGGAAGGGGGAGGTACAAAAAAAAAAAAAAAAAAGTGTTACGGGAGAGAAAACAGACGCAATAACAGCGTCACAGAGGGAGTACAGCAGGGCAGAGGGATCCTACCGACAAGCAGCTATTTTTAGCCCACTGAATAGAAAAATTTATTTATAGTGTGTTGTGCCACAGTGAGGGGGGAGTCAATGCATCAAATCATTGCCGACAAGCAACTGTGGCTGAAGGAGGAGGAGATAGTGACTGACTGACACAAATACAGCCATCACTGGTGGTGCAGTGACATTCACACGCTCTCATAGGAATGGCTGCGTTTGGCTAAATGCAGCATCGAACCCTGGTTTCTGCTTTCAAAAATAAAATCACTAAATCAGACCAACAGACTCCAGGTCGTGCATGTAAATCTCCAGATATCAGCAGGTTACCGAGAGGTCATTAATAAGTCATTTACATGACTATCATGTGACAGGAGGAAGAAAAAATAAATAAAATGAAGAAAAACTCTTCTGAGCAATTGGACAATTTAATAAGTTATAAGCAATCTGATATTCTTGTCCTTAAACTTAAGGTAAAATAAATTAAAACAGATTCCAGGATCAGAGTAAAACTGTACCATTGAACAAGACATATTGCTTCTCAAAAGGAGTCCAAAGATTATTTTACCACTTGGTTTAAAGCTCAATATTAACTGAGGTAATGCTTAAACCAGAAGCTACAGTTCTTTGAGTTTGGCCACAAAGCAATTCCACACAACACCGGACACCAGAGAGAGTCTGTGATTACTTCTGAGTAAACCAGTAGACAGAATCAGCTAATTCCAGTGAAGAGAGAGGCTGTGAGAATGGAACTGTGCTGCCCCTAGTGGAGTGCTAGAGTAGCTGCAGATGGGCAGACACTGCAGCAGGCTGGGTGTTCTCTCTGCATTCGATGCAACAGATACACAAAATGCTCAGTAGGTAAGTCAGTGTAACGCAGTGGGGGGGGGACAAAAAAAAAACCCAATTACAATGCAGTGCTAATCCAGTGTGAAAATGAAGTAAATATTTCACAATTCATAATCATACATGTCAACCTTTGGTCAATCAAACCTGTATAACCAACCTCCAAAATACGTATTTCCCTTATAAAATCCGTATAAGATGCAAATTAAAATCTCATTATCTGTAGCCGCTTTATCCTGTTCTACAGGGTTGCAGGCAAGCTGGAGCCTATCCCAGCTGACTACGGGCGAAAGGCGGGGTACACCCTGGACAAGTCGCCAGGTCATCACAGGGCTGACACAGACACAGACAACCATTCACACCTACGGTCAATTTAGAGTCACCAGTTAACCTAACCTGCATGTCTTTGGACTGTGGGGGAAACTGGAGCACCCGGAGGAAACCCACGCGGACACGGGGAGAACATGCAAACTTCGCACAGAAAGGCCCTCGCCAGCCACAGGTCTCGAACCTGGACCTTCTTGCTGTGAGGCGACAGCGCTAACTATTACACCACCATGCCACCCGCAAATTAAAATAATTTACCTAAAATTTGAATGATAATTAACAATGATATAGCCAAGTTACTTTTTATTCAATATTAATAACAATAAACCTTCAGAATGAATACAAAGCTCCAATGTTTGACAAAAACACAAAGTGTCACTCTAATGTTCTGAATTGTACTCCATGACAGCTTTTTTTAGCACTCTGCACTAATACCTCACTAGGCTGCATGTCACAGCAAGTGTCTGTGTTGATCTTGACGGAGTGCCCATTCAGAATCTTTTCAGTCGCTAGTGAAAGTCGCTCAGGTGGAAATGCGCGTTTCAAACAAAATGTTACTTCCCGGTTGGCGGGATTCTCGCAATGTGGTGTGCACATGATCAAAAGTGGAACGAAGTCTCGCTACCACAAGATAACGCACGATTTCATAAGACTCTTTACTGGCTGTTTGTGCTTTCTGTGGTGTACAGTACGTTTGTAAATGTTATGCGCTCTTATCATCGTGAGAATTGATTATAGCTCTAAATAAATATTGAAGTTTTTTTTTTTAAAGAATCCGTATATTCCGTATAGGTTGACATGTACACATAATTCCAGTTTTAAAACTACACACTTCCATATACCAGTGTCCCAATTACAAAACCATCCCAGTACCTTCTATTTATTTCACTCAGGAATTATTTTACATTCTGTTCAAATAAAAACCATCAGTAGTGAGCCTGGTAATGTGACGCTAACAACACTGTCACGGTGTTTAAAAAAAATAAATAAATAAAGCTCAATCTCATCCAGTCATCAAATAGAGATTACATCCCCTTCTGCATGGTAGTCAGGTTTATGCTCCTGCCTTCAGATCCACATTCAACACCAAAGCTCAAGGTTCCTAAGTTCCTCCGAGAGTCAGAGACAGATATTGCAGAGTAGGGCTCGAGGCACAGAACCCGTCCATCACCCTTCATCTTCTCACTCCGTCATGCTACGCCCTCCACGGTGCTCAGTCAGAGAGCGATTTGCAGAGAGAAATAATTCTGCTGAAGAGTCTGTTAGGCCCACACAGTACACACTCCATCAGTGCCACACAGCTCATCTCCACCTGGTAGCGTGGCTGTGACAAACAGCTCGCTCTGCAGCAGATTTAAACAGAGCCGATCTGCAGACGAGACTCCTGATGAGGCCCGAGCACCACTCCAATTCGCAGACTGGACAGCAGAATCATCACCTGCCCACTTGCACATGGAGAGCCCTTCAGTAAAAGTGTGTGCACAGGGTGACCAGTGTGTGTGTGGGTGTGTTTGGAGTGCACATGCAGATATACTGTGGTGGGTAGATTCTATTGGTAGGGCAGGGTGGGTGATGCCACCACTGAAGGCAGAATGGTGAGGTAGTTTGAGGGGACATAGCCTTTTTGACCTCGCACCTCCACCAGACTCCACTCGGCATTGCCCCGCTTATCGTGCGACTCCAGTACACGCACCGGTTCCCCAGCCCGCAGAGACAACTCATGACTGCTCCGTGCTGTGAAGTCATACCCCGCGAACACCTGGAGAAACAAAAACAAGGGGGAGCTTGTAATGCATCAGAGTAGTTGACGTTCATGTCTGCTTCACTGTAGAGCAAACTGGGATGCAATCCAATCTACATAATTCACAGCAACTATTTATAGAGGATAAGCACATTAATGATACCTTTAGTAATAGCTGTACACAGCAGTTGGAAAATCTATTTGCAGTGCACCATTAGTTCATATTCTGCTTCTTTTAATACAGGCTACAACATTCAAAACATTCACTGCAGCAGCAGAGGGTTATAATAATGGGAACGTTTTGATACGTTATTTTTATGCCAACAATTAACACATGTATAGTGGATGCACCACAAACTAATCATTGATAAGGTGTAGCTTTCTGCGAGATTTTTATTCAGCACTGGATTCTCCAGTGTCCGGGTCTTTGTAACAAATCAGAGGTAAAGCTGGATTTTTTTTTTTTTGACACAGGAAAGTCTTCAGGACTTCAGCACATCCTTGATAACAAAATGCAGCTTGTGATGTTCTCATTAGCTTCGGGGGGGGCTCACGAGGAAACAGCTGTTTATAGCCGTTATAATATTAAGCGAAAACAGGACTTCCATAACATTAAATGCAAACAAACAAAAACGGTGTTTTTTAATTTAAAAAAAAAAAAAAAAAGTTAGCATTTGCAAACTTCTATAAGAGAAATAAAACGTTTTTGGGATTTGGGGGGGCGAACAATGTGCCAGTCAAAAGTTTGGACACACTCATTACTCTGAATGAACTGGTACTGTACATCACACCACCCTGCCCTTGAATATTTTCCTATAACATCCTGTCAGGTTTTTATTTCCTTTTGTAATTAAAATAAAGAAGAAAATGGTGAATACTTGAGCAAAATACACCAGAGTGTTTCACTGTTGCTGTGCCGACTTGGTCTATTCTGCTATTATACTCCAGAATATACATTATAATGATATTAACATGCACTCATTTACTAGTGCGAGACTCAAATCATAAAAAGAAGCTCAAGTATGCCCCCATGCGGCCAATATAAGTAATGTCTTCTACAAACGAAACAGCCATCCATCCTCTGTACCACTTATCCATCAGAGTCATGGGGGAAGTTGGAGCCAATCCCAGCTGAGTTTGGTGGAGAGTCGGGGTACACCCTGGGCAGATCGCTGATCTATCACAGTGTTAACAGACATCTATGGGCAATTCGGAGTTGCCAGTTGACTAATCTGCATGTCTGGTCTGTGGGAGGAAACTGGAGGACCCAGAGGAAACCCATGCAGACACAGGGAGAATATTCAAAGTAGACATAGAAAGGCCCCAATCAGCCATGAAGTTCAAACCCAGAACCATCTTGCTGTGAGGTGACTGTGCAGCCCCAAATAAAACATCTAAGAAAATTAATAAATGCATTTATTTATTTACTGTCTGTAACCATTTATTCAGTTCAGGCCCATGACAGATCTAAAGTCTATTCTGGAAACAAGGCACAAAAGTACTCCCTGAAAGGGATGTCAATCCATCACACAGAATATATAAACTAGAGGAGCAACCCATAGCACCCAAAGGAAATCAACACAGATGAGGGTAGAAAGATGCTTGGCAAACTCATGATCAGCTTCTTCAGAAATCACACCAACACGACCCGCTGCATCACTGAACCGCCCCACCAAACGGTTTTTTAAATGGAGATCTTGCTGGCAAATTAACAACCTCTCCCACCCAAGCTGACAAAGGTGAAAGATCCAACACATCTCTGAAATTGGCGATTGCTTGATTGTGTTTAATGATCCAATGATTAATGACTCTGCTGGGGGCAAGAGGAAGGAGGGAAACAATAAACTAAAAATCAGCCACACTTATTGTCACAGCTGCTATAAATCTCATACTCGCACCTACACCCACCCAGCTAGACAGCAAGTCATCTTGGCTTCAGATGTCTCAGTACAAGCTGGCAAAATAATATGCAGTTTGACAGCCAAAGCACATGAATGAATAATTCAGTGCGAGTACGTAACCATGGAGAATTAAAATCCAATATGGCTGGCCAGACAATGCTGCTCATTTCTGTGCTCGTGATTTTATTGTGCTAATATTCTACTGCTACACAAAGCTCACACCGACAGTTAACCTTCCTTAAATGTGGGCATACTCTTTTGGATTTGTCCAAGTGTGTGTCTTCGTGATTGATGTTCTTGAGGCGGAGCAGGATTGCCATCAATCTCTGCAGCTCTCCATCTCTCTGACACACAAATCAGACTGAGTAACGAGCCAGCATTCATAACCTGTCACTTAATGCTCACAGCAGTGTCCGTGTTGTTCACCTGGAAGCAGGGCGTAGTCATGGTGATGGTGGGCTGAATTCCCGGTGTGTACGAGTGTCTCCTTGTTCCTGGACCACTGGATGTGGCATCGAGGAATGGGGAAGGAGGCGGCTGTGCCATGGCAATGTGGTTGTAGTGAGTCAGCTTGGATGCTGGAACATAACCCTTGGGACCTGAAGAGAGAAAAAAAAAAAAAAAAAAAACACTTTTTTTTTTTTAAATGTATACTTGAATGTTTTTTTTTTTTTTTTTGGGGGGGGGGGGGGGGGGGTACACATGTAAGCTAGTGCAGCGGCAGCAACTGAACAGTAGATGTCCCCACTGATGCTCGAAACACCTCACTCATAAACGCAGTGTCAGTGCCACAGCAGTTTACGGTCATTTAGCACAAAAAAGTCTTTTTGCACAAGCCATTTAGCACAAATCCAAAGTCCTATCTAAAACTAGAAAAGCACTCGGAGAGCGCAGACCTCCGCCAAGAATCCTTTAAAAAAACCTGGGATCCAGAAGGTGATCCCAATCACCGCCAAAATTTAATGGATTGTTACTTGTGCCCAGTCACATCTCTGGAAAAAATTTCAGAGCAATCCGTTCATAACTTTTTCCGTAATGTTGCTAACAGAGAAAGCAACCAACAAACCAACGCTACCGAAAACATAACCTCTTTGGCGGAGGGAACAATGGGATCGATGGAGATGATTTTTAAGCTTAACAAATGTCTTGTGTTGTTAAATTGTTTGGAGGGAGGATTGGTGACTACCAAGGTGACCATCTGTCCAGTTTTGAAATAACACATCCGTCTACTGGTGCAGTTTTGAACCGGACACTCGTTTGTCCTCCTTTTGAGATCTCAATTTTATACTTCCTCTAATGGTATAAAATGAATATTTTTTGTTCAGGTCAATTCAAAGTAGTAAATGGTATTAATACATAGGTTTTGCCCAAATATACACTCACTCAATAAAGACTTTTGATTTTACAAATCTTTAGATGGTGTCAAATATTGGAAATTTGATTGGTCAATAGCCGAATGTAACCAAATGGGCCATGTGGCTTGAGGTCATGTCACGCCAGGTCAGAGACAGTTTGGCCAGCTACAGACCCAGTTCTGCAAAGATCATCAATTTATCGCAAAAAGCAGAAAGGATAACTTGCTGTACGTTG
This sequence comes from Neoarius graeffei, assembly GCF_027579695.1. Classification (NCBI taxonomy): domain Eukaryota; kingdom Metazoa; phylum Chordata; class Actinopteri; order Siluriformes; family Ariidae; genus Neoarius; species Neoarius graeffei. Next base: position 66,444,254 of record NC_083576.1, read on the forward strand.
TCGTTGCAATGTGGATGTAAGCAGAAAAAGTAAAGGCACAATTGAATGACGTGCTGCACAGACGAGCACAAAGGCGACTCAGAGTGTAGGTGCCTCTTCATTTTTATTATTTTTCCATGAAGCTTAATCATCTAAAGATGACAAAACAAACCTCATTCATGGTAAGTGTGCCAGAGTCTCATTATGTGTTAGGGATTATTTTCCGTTTTTGTCTTTGCTTCATTGAATTTTGAAAAAAAAAAAAAAAGTGTCCTCCTTTTTGGTGTCATGGAAATGGCCATCCTATGGCTAACATGCAGGCTACATCAAACATGGCAAAATACAATCACAACTTCCATAAAACTTATTTAAACATGATCAGTATGTATTTAAAATAAAGATTAAATGTTCTTATAATGGGCGGCACGGTGGTGTAGTGGTTAGCACTCTCGCCTCACAGCAAGAAGGTCCTGGGTTCAAGCCCAGTGGCTGACGAGGACCTTTCTGTGTGGAGTTTGCATGTTCTCCCCGTGTCCGCGCGGGTTTCCTCCGGGTGCTCCGGTTTCCCCCACAGTCCAAAGACATGCAGGTTAGGTTGACTGGTGGCTCTAAATTGACCGTAGGTGTGAATGTGAATGGTTGTTTGTGTCTATGTGTCAGCCCTGTGATGACCTGGCAACTTGTCCAGGGTGTACCCCGCCTTTCGCCCGTAATCAGCTGGGATAGGATCCAGCTTGCCCATGACCCTGCACAGGATAAGCGGCTACAGATAATGGATGGATGGATGGATTGGTGTTCTTATAACTTGTGCGAAAAGACTTTTGTGCTAAATGACCAGATACCTGTCGCAGCTATGCCAACAAAATGGATTAGCGTAAAACAGACAACTGTACTTTAGGATCCACAAATAAAACAACCACAGCACAGAAATAATCCTTTGAGAATATATAAAAGTAGTAAACACCCTATTAATAAAGCAATAAGTCAGGACAGGGTGTGTCTTGCAGTTTTAAAATCCCAGGTAATGGTGTTCTGAGGCACATGAAAAGGCACCAAAAACAACTTACACTTATTATTAATAATATTCACAATAAACAATTGTTCCATCACGGACTGTAGTTTGTTAAGAGTAAGCTCTGATTAACATAACAGGCAAATATTAAGGTATTCTTTGGATAGCACAATGACTGAAGTGCAACAATGGTTTAGTTCATTTAATACTGATGCCCCGTAGGCCAAAGGCTGTCTGCATCTATCGAGAGCATACTTTATCCACCGCTGGCTAGGCTAGGCCTGTCACAGCTTCCTAGACAACCAACCATTCATTCACACATACTTTCACATCTACTGTATGGGCAAGTTAGAGTACCCAGTTAACCTAACTGCATGACTGTGGGGGAAACCGGAGGAAACCCACACAGACGCCCCCATCAGCTACTGGGCTTTGAACCCAGAACCTTCATGCTGTGAGGAGACAGTGGTAACCACTGCACCACCATGCCGCCCCGCAAGAGTGGTTATTGGTTTAAAACCTGGCGTGTTAATATAGAAAATCAATTATTGTGACGCGCTCACAGGTGTATGTGTATTGAGGATTTTTACAACCACTTCAACGGCAGTTCAGACAATCGGATTTTAGAATCAAACTATCCATTTTATAATTAAGCAATTGCTGGGTTTCATGTGACATCACATCTGCCTCAGTTATTCAAAACTTTAGCTGGTGGGCTACCAAAGCTCAGTTGACAAAGCGTTTGTATGGAGAAGATGCATTACTTGCATGAAAAATGCCTCACGCTTGCGTTGTTTTAGGTTGTTCGAATTGATCAAATCGTGAAACTGATAAGTTTCTTCAGGGTTCCCCGTGAACTAATAAAAAAGGCCATGTGTATGTTATCTATGGATATTTAATGTAACCCTCAATAAAAAATGTTGAAATAAATAAATAAAAAAGGGTGAACGAAAACAGGATTTCATAAAAAGACGACGTCGAGAAAGGTGGCTTTTGAACCTCTCACTGAAATCGAAGGGAGCCGAGTCGAAGCATGCTCGAGTTTGCAGTGATCACTTCGTGAAAGGTTTGTATCTCCCTCTCAGCTATGGCCTTATGTTTTCCAAGTACTTTTCTTGCCATGTGGTGTTACTTTATGGTACATTTCTTTCGTCACGAAGCGCTAAAGTCCCCAGCTGTTTCTTTGTTTACTCCTCACAAAGTCCATATGCATGAAGGTCGCGACAAAATTCTTACCCAGCCATACAGTTAAGCCCCATCTACACGATCATACATTTGTCCAAAACATTATCATACAAATGTATGATGTTCAAGTTTGTATGATCATGTTGTGGATTTCTGTCCACACGATCATACATTTTGTAAGTCACATGACAGGCAGTGTAGATCACATGACCCGAATTAACAATCTGATTGGTGGATGACCCAAAATGTTGTAAGATGTTGAACATTTGTTGGAAAGTAGAAACACGATTCTAAAAATTTGAACATCATACAAGTATGACGTTGTTCAAGTTTGTTGGGAAAACCGTCCACACGATTATACATTTGTCCATGAACATCATACATTTGTATGACGATGTCCATGGACAAATGTATGATCATGTAGACGGGGCTTTACAATGCACCATGATCACTTCTCTGTCTTGTTTAACTAAGATCCAGGTCTTTAAAGGGGTTTCTGATGATCTTTATGAATGATTTACCTGAGAGATAAGAGCCAACACAAGTGAGAATCAAGCGAACTGTTGTTTGTTTACACTTCAACTTGCAGCGCTTCATTGTAAAGATGCAAATGAGAAGCTTTTAAAAAAAAAAAAAAACGGGCAAAAACAATACAGGATTCATTCGGCAGTGACTTGATCCCGAGGTCCTTTACCCAGCCACATAAAAAAGCTGTAAGCCTCCATACTCTTCCATGCTTTCATCTGTTTTGCAGTGTAGAAGGATGTCTGCAACACCAGACAGTTCGAGATGTCAGAGAACTCGACTGAAGGGTAGTTTTCGAGATCGTATGACAAATCCTTCTTTCCCAGACTGTAGGGGTCGATTCCATCGCACATAGCAATCTCCTGAATATATCTAAAGCGAGCAGCGGCTTCTAGATTACGAGGATACTCTGATATGTTATTGCTAGTTGTTTGCACTACGGCAGCTGTTTAGACCACCAGCTATATCACTTCTGGTAAAACCGCGAAGAAAAGTCACGTGATTGAAACCCAGCAATATCACATGAGCAAGAGTGCTGTTGTACTGAAGATGAGCACAGCTGTGATTTGGCTGTAGGCACATATTCTGCATTGTTTTTATATCACATTCTATTAACAAGAAATTAAATATCAAGCAAATGACACTTCAGTTTGATGAAAAAAAGAAGATATAGCTGGATAGATAATTGCGCATTGCCAAGCAATGTACAGACTGACAGCTTGTAGGAAGTGGAGAGACAGTTTCTATTGCTAGAACTGGAATTGTATGTGAGAATTGACAGATATGTGAAGTGATATAAACCGTGAAATGTACCAGCACCGTTACATCAGTATTCTGAATGCTACATTTCCAGTAACAGTGAACCATTTTATAACATTTAGAGAGAGAGAGCTTCAAATCAATGAAATGACATCAGAAAACCTATTCTAAAAAGTAACAAATGGGCATCTAAGAAAATTAATGCGGCTTTTAATTTTATTAGAAACTGTCTACATACAGTATATTATACCTTAATACTAGCACCGTCAATGTATTTTATCTATAGCATTAACCATTTTCCCCCTCAATGTGTCTAGCCTTTCATAAAAGGCTCATTTAGAGTCTCATGAGGATCTTTGAGTGGCCAATTAAGAAGTTCTTTCATACAAACATTTCGGTTTATGTTGCAAGATTTCTCCTTATTTATTTGCCATTGTATGCTGCTAGGTTTTGTCTAACTGTAAAGGAGCTATAATAATAACCAAGACACGCCAGGTTCAACAACTCTTGTCTGGCAGGAAGTTTGAAATTGAAACAGCACATGTTCTAGGAATGCACATAAACATAGAATAAAAGGACCAACAGGGAACCCTAGAGTGCTTAAAACAATCAATTTATGTTCTATTCCTTTGTCTCTACGTCTCGTCACCTTGCACACGTTACGATAGCTTGTCTTCACAGATATTATTAGATCAGCCTTTCTTGCAATCTTGCTATTAGTGTCGTTTTTAATGATAATACCTCCTGCATCCACCAGCCAGCGGCGTCGATCCCCTCGCGTGTCCATTTCACTGATCACAGCCACCAGCTCGCCTGTGTTCAGGGTGAGGTCGAGGTCACGCGTAGCCACCACAGGCCCGGTCAGCTGGTAGAGCTTTTTTGTGCCATGTCTGCCTATCAAGTCTTTCAGACGCTTCTCAGATACTGCAATAGCAGGCTGACGGATTACATACACAAAAAGGACAGTAGATTTTATCAAAGCAAAAGAAATACACAGGTTATTATAATACTACTATACCATAGCACATCGTCTATATACAAGTTTAATAATAAATTAATAAAAATAAATGACAGCATGTTTTTAATGTGTCTAGTCACTGACATGGGGAAACTCTAAGACGACATTTATGCAATTTCTCTACTGGAGTCTCCATTGCCAGCACTTTGTAACAGTAAGTTAGTTTTCCATCACAAGAAAGTCTTCGCACTGTCTGGTTTCTCTGTAACATGACAAGCTATGCCTTTTTCTGTCTAATCAAAATCAAGTGGGGGGTGGGGGAGGAGACTGGCAATGGAACGACTTTTTATAGCTGCTACAATGCAAGTGATAAATAGGAACAAATTTGTCTCATAGACATTCCAAAACATTAACTGTAATTATGAATTCACATTCAAAAGTATGCGCCTCTCATTAATAAATTGTACTCATTGGCAAATTGCAGTGTTATAAGAGGAATAAAACTATATGACGTGCTGCTGTTGGAAAATGTGCACGCCAATGGAAAGAGTGCTCTGAGAGCACAATATCCCCCGCTGCCAACTATGCCGTAACTCTGGTAAAATGCAACTGAATTGAACAAAATTGCATATATTACCGACATATAACAAAATCCTATCAAGTTTTGTGAAATTCCTCCAAAAATTGAGTTGATTTCAGAAGGTGAGCACCCTTGCTGGGAGGGAGGGAGAGAGGGAGGGAGGGAGGGACGGACATACATCACAATCCCTCTTTGGGCCTTTTGGCCAGCGGGGGATAATAAAAACTGTGAGGGAAATTGATTTCAGTAAGCAAGCACACCTTGATGAAATTGCCAAAAGTACGTTTGTTAATAATCAAGGGCATAACTCTGGTAAAAAATAAATAAATAAATAAATAGATAAATATTTGCCCAAATTAAACGAAATTTCAATATGCACATGGTGAAATTCTTCCACAAATTGAGAGAAGAGTTCATTTCAGAAAAACATACACCCTCATGAAATTGTCAGTTATTTAATCAAGGGTCAAAACTCTGGTAAAATTTTCACAAATTAAATTAAAAATCGCAATGTGTATTACCGTCATATAACAAGGCCTTTTGCCAAGCTTCAAGAAATTCATCCAAAAATTGAAAGGAGTTGATTTCAGAAGGAAAAACACACTCATGAAATTGTCAAAGTATCATTTTGTTAAATCAAGGGCTGTAACTCTGGTAAAACGTGACCAAATTTAACAAAATTACAATATGTGTAGTACCGACATACAACAAAGAATCCTGCCAAGTTTCATGAAATTCCTCCAAAAATCGTGAGAGGAGTTGATTTCAGAAGGTGAGCACCCTTCCCGGGACGGACAGACGGATGTCGCCACGACATAATCCCCCACGACATAATCCCCCTTGGGGCCTTTCAGCCACCGGGGGATTTTAAAAAAAAAAAAAAAAAAAAAAAAAAAACACCCTGTTGATTTATTTTCTGTAGCAGCGCACCCATCCTTATTTCTTATTGCTACGAACCTGGTAAGCTCGTCACGGTGTTCATAATGAATTTTAAACATATTTGAGTTAACAGGAATAATGAACCTGACTCACATGCACAAGGCACTGCTGAAGTCACTGCAAGGAAAGTAATGGCCTTAGCCAGTCATACAAAAGCACAAGTGGCAAAATCACATTTCAAAATGAGATTATTGAAAGCATGATAGTAGTGTTGCTGCAACTTCTTTTCTCAAACCAAACAAGAGAGTTGTTATAATAACAATAATAATCATAATCTGATGTGGAACAGTCAACCTACAGAACCTTTTCAGTCTGGTAATAATAATAATAAATAGTGTGACTCACAGTTCTAATCATTACCCAGGACACTGTGAAAGCCATTGTCTTGCAAGCTACTGCCAGGATGAATTAAACCAGTGCCACAAACTACAGTATACTGAGATGAGATCACCACAACAGGACATTTGAATTGTTCGTTTGGTGCAGCTGTAAGAGAATGTCTCAGGCACAGAATTAGAAAATGTCTTTAAATACCCCCATCACCCAAAATAGTGCGCAACTAGACCAGTCAGCTATTAAGTTAATAATAAAATCATCTCTACATGCCCCAAATGAAATAAGACCGGGCACTGATCATACACAGCATTTGGCCTTTGATGATTCAAAGCCTGTTTATGAAGATGTTAGTATAAATGTCAGCAACAGGCATAAGCTATTGATTAGAAACTATGCGCTGATACTATGCTGAAAAGATCAGACACAACCCATCCATCAGAATCTGCCTGTTCAACATTCTCATCAGATGAAGAAATGACCACACACCCATCGTTAGTAACCACAGACAGTGAAGTAATGGGATTTACCAAACAGGACAGCCACACCATTACGAATAATGACAACTATGTCACATTTACTTATTTTGTTAAAATAAAAGCAAAGGCTAAGGAATACAACTATTTTTAGACACATACTTTGCTATCTTTCTTATTTCTCATAGCCTGGTCATATGCTCCATGTTAAAAGGAATTGTGCAAATAGATGACAGATGTTTGCGACCAGCTGCAATATAGGTGTTGTTGTCAGTGTCTGGCTTGGATAAGGAGTTCGCTTAATGGGCAGGCTCATCTGAAACATGACCCTTGAGCTTGCTAATTCAAGGTGAATGGCTCTACTGAGTACATCATCCTGCTATGGCTCACAAACTCCATAACAAGTTCAGCGTGGATGTGCCGTAACCCATGCAGCATGTACAAATAACTGGGCTCTGTTCTGGGACGGACCTGCACAATGGGAGCGTTGAGCGCATCCTGAACACTCTGACACAGTGTCTCCAGCTTCCTGGCACCCTCCAGCACTGAGCTCTCTGCCCACTCCCAGAACGCACTGCTGTCCAGATAAGCATGTGGGAGCTGCATAAAGGAAAAAGAAAGAGAAAAATAAAATCATAACAGATCTATTCAGCCTCTAGATTGAGATGTGTTTCCTGGTTGGTGGGCTCCACCTCAGAAGTACAGTACTGTATGTGACCGGATAATATGAACGAATCAAGGTTTTGCTTTTATTCCAGTATAGTAAAATACAAGACTTGAATTCAACCTCTATATCCAGCCAAGCTCCTACTAACTGGAGCGGAGTGCAGAACAAAGAGCATCTATTTTCACTGACTGGATTACAGGAATTTTTTTCCCCAAGCTACGCCTTAACTCTTTACACAAGTGGTTCTGTTATTCCCAATTGCCCTTCTCCTACCAACCTCATGAGTAAAGCTAGTGGCGAGCTGTTCCATGTCCATAGCCAGGTCCTTTTGCAGGCAGCTGAAGGCACCCAGAGTAGCCCACAGTAGCTGCAAGGCTTTGGCATTGAACTGAGGCAACTCGTTAAGCAACAGTGTGTTGATCGTCTTGTAAGTGTTGGCAATGGCCTGCTCATCATAGCTCAGGCTACTCTTCTCTTCAATCATCTCAAAGTCTAGCAGCTTGTCCTGCCTCTTGCGGATCAGGTTGCGTGGCCCGGCCATCAGCTCACGTAGAGAAGACAATGGCTTGAATACTAGAGTCTTCAAGCGAGCCTCCTGCAGGAACCAAGGGTACAATTATTAATATGGGGCATATCACCACAAAAGGAGTCCAGTTGGTCAAAAAATGAAAAAGTTGTTTTATTGGATATTCTAAATCTTACAGTTAATAGTCTTTACAATTCATTAATTAAAATTGGTGCAGCCAATCCAGAGAAATTAGTGAAAAAAATGTTTAAGGCATCATCTTAACAGGACATCAAGTTTTGGAGAAAATCAGCTGTAAACTTGTGATGTATAAACTGAAATTAATGCATAGCACACATTTATTTGGCCTACAATGTCATTTATAGGCTGTTTTACAGTATAATATTCTGGTTACCAATACATTATAGATTAAGAAATGTATTTATGGCAAAATTAGAAAAAACCCAATCGGTGGGCCATTTTGCGATGCAATCTTGTTTCAAGTTAATACATCTCAGATTGAACTTTAGCAACACTGAACTCATTGTGGTGGCACGCCCCCATATGCTCAGTGTATAATCCCAATTACAGGACGGGAGGAGTATTGGCTCTGAATAGGTTAAAAGTGTTGGAATGAGGCCCTGTCCACACGGCAAAGGATTCAGGTGAATCTGATAAAATTGCTTATCGTTTCGGCCTGGCGTCCACACGGCACCGGCGTTTTGGGTGCCCCAAAACGATATTTTTTGAGAACGGGTTCCAGAGTGGAAAAATCTGGCAACGGCGCCGTTGCGAAGTCGTCTGGATGAGTAGAACGGATTTGTTTACGATGACATCACAACCACATGACTAGAACAAGCAGCACTCTCGCTGTTTTGTATGAACCACTGCATTGCATTCACTTTTGTATACAGCTTTTCTTTTAAATAAACAAGTAACTGAACCATTTCTTGAATTTCTTTTTTTTTATTGGACAAGACTGCTTTTCAAAATGTTCACACACAATAAGAAAATTAAGTTATATAAAACTATGCACACTAATAAAACTAATTTGTACACACAGAAGGCACGATTTCCTTGCGTAGTCGCAGCCATCTTCTTCTTCTTGTGTGTTTGTTCCTGTGAGTACTTCACGCCGGGTAGAAGAAGGGCATGTGTATTGCATTGTTTTCAGCAAGCGTTGCGTTGCCATATGTACCTAATATTTTACTGATCCGTTGCCCATGTGGACGCGATTTTTTTTTTAATAAAATCTCGTTGCCGTATGGCTGTAGCCTGAAAATTAATTTTACTGTGATGAACCTTCTACTCTGCACATTTGCACAACATATCCTCCTCAGTGTAGCTCAAGATGACTCAGACATATGACGCAAGAATGGTGTTGGTGCAGGCACAGGATGATAATCTCCAAATGTCATCTCCCAAAAAAAAAAATAAATAAACACCCCACCACCCCACACACAAAAGAATGAAACTGAACAAGTTTGTTGTGTGTGGCAGAGCTAATTATATACACCAATCAGCCAAAGCTTTAAAACCACCTTGTATAGGTTCCCCTTGTGCCCCCAAAACAGCTGTGACCCATTGAGGAATGGACTCCACAAGACATCTGAAGGTGTGCTTTAGTATTAACCATCTGATGCTGCTTAGGCTGCTGGGCCATAGAAGGTTCACGCTGCACGCTACACGCGTGTAAAGAAAAGTGGACAAACGTAGCATGACTTGCTCTGGGCCATAGAACGGCGTTCACGTTGCACGCGGCACGCTTCACGCGTGAAGCATGAAATGAACATGCACACTTTTTTCTAGGCGTGAAGACGGAAATTCCAGTCAATGCATGCGGTCACCGCCGCGCCAGCCAATCAGAACGGGTCTAGGGAGATAACTCTATGCTTTCAGGGGAAAACTTCAGAAAAAATATAATTGAATGGTATAATTGAAAAATAGTTCTTCATCGGGATTGTCAAGCAGATTATAGAATGTTCGGTGAAATTCACCACGGGTTTCTCTCAGAAGGAAGTGTTCTCGGCTCCAAATTCTGTTCCTTTTTCTCTTCCTCTGTCTCAGTAAAAGCAGAATGAGGCAATCGTCGTCATCCGAAGAGTCCGTATTGTTGGTTACTCGGTCAAAGTAGAACAGACGCAACACGTGAACATCCAAGCATGAAGTTTAATGGCCCAGGGTCCGGTTCTTCACGTGAACGTGTAGCGTGCAGCGTGCAACATGCAGCGTGAACCTTCTATGGCCCAGCAGCCTTAGCTACACTCTCCCATGCCATCACTTTGCAGTCTCCAACATAAAATATAGTCCACCTGAGAACACCTTCCATTATCCTGCTGACTACGCCTTTGATAATGGCCATCAATAATATAAAGCTACACTCTCCCATGCCATCACTTTGCAGTCTCCAACATAAAATATAGTCCACCTGAGAACACCTTCCATTATCCTGCTGACTACGCCTTTGATAATGGCCATCAATAATATAAAGTTTGATTTCATATTTTAATTTATATTTAGTTTAGACAGACAAAAGGTTAATAAACGTATCCCCCTTTTCATGTCGGCATCATATAGCCTAAAACCAGTGTTTCTCAACCTTGGAGCTGCAGCTCACGCGCCATCTAATGGGCCACAAATTTTTTTTCAAGTTTGAATTCAAATATGAAATAGGTCAGGATGTCGTAGTGTCTCAAACCCGGTAGCTGGTTTGACGTACACCTTTCCAAGTGGAACAAATACATTTGTGGGTAAATTAAGAAGTCTTTATTAGTGACACCTGCTTTGCATTTAACCCCCGCGCGCACACAGTGTGCATGTAGCAGGCTGAATAAATAAATACACTTGTGGGTAAATTATATGGATCTGTGATACCTGCTGGAAAAGAAGAGCAGGGAGGATTGAGAATTGAACAGCTGTGATTTGTTTACACCCGATACTAAAACTTGTAGCGTCCTAGCAACCATCGCAAAGATGCATACAAAGCCCAGAAACTCCTCCTTGCCCAGGCAAAAATGATACAGGATTTATCTTGTGTCCTGATCCACAGATCTTTAACCTAGCCACATTTAAAAAGTTGTACACCTTCATGCTCTTCCAGATTTTCATCTGCGTAGAATGATGTCTGCAGCACCAGGTAGCTTGAGATGTCGGGGAACTCAACGGATGGATAAATTTTCCAACTCAATGAATGAATGAATGAATGGATAACTTTATTTAAGCACGATAAGTTGATCAGCAGAGCTGGTGGGGTCGTGTACAGATACAAAGAATTCCGAATACAAAAGACTACAAATAAACACAACCTTAAAAAACAAACAAAAAACCCTGAAAATATATTGATCTGTTAATTACTGTCACATTAAATTAATAGTATGCATAACTATTGTCTTTGTATTTAGTTACAGCTATAATAGGATCAAGATTTATTCTACTAATGTCAAATTTAGCTAGTAAATTTTCTCTCTTTCACAAGAAAAATCCTTCTTTGTTAGCATATAAGGCTCTATCCCATTGAGTGGTTTCTATATCCACTTCTTTTGAGTGTACTTCTTGATTTTAATAAGTTGCTTGTTTGCTGTACACAAACATGGCAACAAGTTCTTGTGTTAATGGACCAGACTCCACTTTTGGATCATTAATCTCTTTTGACTGAGAATGCCCTGCATGCATGGTTTTATGTTGGCTTCTGGCACATCCATACAGTTTTAAATACAATACCTACAATTAAAAACAGTCAGTTTTTATTGCATTTATTTAATTCCTGGACTCCCATCTGTAACAGAGAGTGATGTTGCATCCCATTAAATACACTTTACAGTAGATTAGATTCTAATAGAATAGAGGAGCCAAAATAATTGGTGAGCTTTTTAATGGGCCCCAACTCATTACAAGTATGAATAGGTGGGCCTCAAAGCAGAAAAGGTTGAGAACCCCTAGCCTAAACATTGAAACTGTAGTGAAAGGTATCAGTTATGTAATGTTGCTAGTATGATGTTCATATGACTATCAGCAAATCTTATCATCGTCTATTTTTACTGAATACCACTTACCTCATACATGGAAAAATAGCCACGCAAAAACTCTAGATGACAAGCAGCCGTTTTTGAACCTTTTTTTCGCAGTTTGCATTATCCTGCCGAAAGAGGCCACTGCCATTAGGGAATACTGTTGCCATGAAGGGGTGGACTTGATCTAAAACAATGTTTAGGTAGGTGTTGTGTTTCAAAGTAACATCTACATGAATGCCACGACCCACATTTCCCAGCAGAACATTGCCCAGAGCATCACACCACCTCAACCAGCTTGCCTTCTTCCCACAGTGCAATCTCTTCTCCAGGTAAGCGATGTACATATGCACCCAGCCATCCACATGAAGTAAAAGAAAACATGATTCATCAGATCAGGCCACCTTCTTCCATTACTCCATGGTCCAGTTCTGATGCTCACATGCCGAATATAGGCATTTTTGGCAGTGGACAGGGGTCAGCATGGGCACTCTGACCAGTCTTGCAGCGATGCACTGTGTGTTCACACACCTATCATAACCAACATTACATTTTTCAGCAATTTGTACTACAGTAGCTCTTCTGTGGGATCAGACCAGATAGGCTAGCTTTCGCTCCCCACCCACACACCAATGAGTCTTTGGGCACCCATTCACCGGTTATCCTTCCTTGGACCACTTTTGGTAGGTATTCACCATTGCATACTGAGAACGCCCCATAAGACCTACCGTTTTGGAGATGCTCAGACCTGGCTGTCTATCACAAGTCATTCAGATCCTTATGTTTGCCCATTTTTCCTGCTTCCAACATGTCAACTTCGACAACTGACTGTTCACTTTCTGCCTAACATTTCCCACCCCTTTACAGGTGCCATTGTAATGAGATATAAAAATGTTATTCACTTCACCTATCAGTGGTTTTAATGTTATGGCTGATTGGTGTATATAGCCAATATTGCAAATCAGTTGTGTGCGATTATTACAGCTCTAGAAATACTTAAAAAAAAAAAAAAAAAAAAGGACCTAACTGAAATCAGATTTAAATTTGATTTCCAAATCCTTTCAAGATTTATTCCTAAAAATTCTTGCCAGTGTCACCTTCAGCTTGTTCATTAGCAGTCCAGAAAATCCATTAAAACTAAAGCTGATGCTTAGCTGCCATGACACACTGACCCCCATTTCTCATAAGTTTCATGTACAATCTGAAGACTTACATAAACGGGGAATATCCACTGTTTGAGTGCGACAGTAATTTCCTTGGAGAAGAGGGCGGCCTTCTCGCCCTCCAGGTCCAAGTCGGCTTCCTCCGTCCTATAGCTAAGGAACCTCTGGAACAAAAACAGTTCACAGTTCAGAACACTGCACGATCAGAACACACAGATGGGACAAATTCAGTGGCACACGATTTCCAGATCAATGGCGAGCAATGGAAGCAAGCACCTCAAGAAAAATAAATATAAACAATTACAACATTTAAGGTAAGGATATGGCAAACAAAGTCAGAGCAAGAGTCAAAGTAAGGAGTTTTAAAAAGGATGTTGACATTCTTTACCTGCAGGTGGCCGAGATAGACTGCCATGTTGGCATGCAGCTCTGTGATACCCTTCTCCAAAACAAAGAACAAGCCTGCAAGGGCATCAAACTCTTCATCCTTTTGCTACAGAGTTAAAAATAAATAATAAATAAATAAATAAATAAATAAAGAAAAAAATAAGGTGGCACGGTGGTGTAGTGGTTAGTGCTGTCGCCTCACAGCAAGAAAGTCTGGGTTCGAGCCCCGTGGCCGGCGAGGGCCTTTCTGTGCGGAGTTTGCATGTTCTCCCCATGTCCGCATGGGTTTCCTCCGGGTGCTCCGGTTTCCCCCACAGTCCAAAGACATGCAGGTTAGGTTAACTGGTGACTCTAAATTGACCGTAGATGTGAATGTGAGTGTGAATGGTTGTCTGTGTCTATGTGTCAGCCCTGTGATGACCTGGCGACTTGTCCAGGGTGTACCCCGCCTTTCGCCCGTAGTCAGCTGGGATAGGCTCCAGCTTGCCTGCGACCCTGTAGAACAGGATAAAGTGGCTACAGATAACGAGATGAGAGAGAGAGAAAAAAAATTAATATTTTTTAAAAAACCCATACTGGTCAACAATTTTTCAGAAGTTGTCTGCTTCAGAGATGAAATTGGCTGTTTTATGAAATTTGGTGTGTTGAATTCAAATGACAATTAAAACAGCTGACTGGCTATGGCTTCCAAGATATTTAAGATTTTACATTTTATACTTATGTACATTGTGTAGATAGTAATGTCTCATCTCATTATCTCTAGCCGCTTTATCCTGTTCTACAGGGTCGCAGGCAAGCTGGAGCCTATCCCAGCTGACTACAGTCGAAAGGCGGGGTACACCCTGGACAAGTCGCCAGGTCATCACAGGGCTGACACAGACACAGACAACCATTCACACTCACATTCACACCTACGATCAATTTAGAGTCACCAGTTAACCTAACCTGCATGTCTTTGGACTGTGGGGGAAACCGGAGCACCCGGAGGAAACCCATGCGGACACGGGGAGAACATGCAAACTCCACACAGAAAGGCCCTCGCCGGCCACGGGGCTCGAACCCGGACCTTCTTGCTGTGAGGCGACAGCGCTAACCACTACACCACCGTGCCGCCCTAGATAGTAATGTTTTAAGTATAAATTGTAAACCTAGGACTCATGTGTTTATGGTTGGTTTACATATTTCACCTGTTCTCTTTATGTAAAACACGAGAAAAACCAGCAAAAAGTTTATGTAAATAAAATGTATTATGAACCAAATGGCAAAAAACAATTATGTACAAGTAGTGAATAGGTTTAGTCCTTATTCAGTGTGTACTCAGTGCTTTTTGGCAGCTTGTCTCTTGTATTCATGAAACGGAGCATCTCTTGTCAAGCAAAGACTTAATCTCGAGTGCATCATAATGTATGATTTTTTTTTTTCCCCGAGCTGATATAGTGCAATTTGTTCAGCAGAGTGATGAAAGTTGACTTATGATTGCATCATCAGTGACTTCTAGGAATAGCATATCATGCATGATGCAATACCGGCTTCAGATCGCATCATTCATTGTTTTGCCAAAAAAAGTAAGTACTATCCAAACCCAATCACAGATTTATTCATAGAGCCAATTAGCGATTTTAAGTTTCATTTTCGTTCTCAGCGACTCAGATTTAGTAAAGTTTGACTACATTTCAGAAGCATTTTGGCTGTAGACCAGTGTGATCATTTACAGTACTAACAATGTATCTTGAATGTATATAAACAGTACAGCTTTTAAATTGCACAATTCTTTTCAGCAAACTGATCAACTCTCAGCTATTGCCTGTTGCAATTGACAATGTGTAAATTGTTAGAGTATGCGCAGATGTCTGACTGCCTGTTAGACTCATTTACTCCAAACCCTAGCCGTTTCATTATAGGGTGTACAAGAGCTTTAGTAAACAGGGTGCAATACCTTTGGTACAATACCGGTTTCATGCTTAATGTACTGGCCCAGTCTGGCTGTCTTCTTAGCAATGCTGTGACTACTCAGTCGATTGATCTTGTCTTTCATGGTCAGGTTTTCTGTCTTCTTGTACTTATCAGCTGTCATGTGATGGAAAAGGAAACACATGCAATATAATAAACCTTCCCTGTGAATAGCCAATGGCCAACCATATTTACATACTGTAAGCAAGCTGTGTTGATGCTGTAAATGTTTCCAGAACTCAAGTCAGGTTCTCACCCACTTCACGGAAGCGCTTGTACTCGTTAATCCTCCAGTTGAGCTGGACGGTGGTGTGAGCTGCGCGTTCCAGCAGGGAGTAGGCAGGATGTTGGGTATCAGTGTGTTTCTGTAT
Organism: Neoarius graeffei; assembly: GCF_027579695.1. NCBI lineage: Eukaryota > Metazoa > Chordata > Actinopteri > Siluriformes > Ariidae > Neoarius > Neoarius graeffei. The sequence goes on from NC_083576.1 coordinate 66,460,050, forward strand.
GGTCTGCAGCAGCAATGGGTAGCGGGCAATTCTCTGAACGGGCATCACCAAGAAGAAACTGAGAGTGAAGGCATTCACATCTGGTCTGATGGAGACAAAAAGAAAAGTAAATGTTAGCATGTGTTAATAATACAATGCATTCATTGACAGTAACTGCTTTATCTGTGCCAAGATCCAAAATCTACCCTAGGAATATTATGTGGGAATATATCCTGTATGGAACACCAGTCTATCACCATGCACAAACACATTCGCACACTCATTCACACCTAAGGGCAACACCAATTTACCTACCAGCATGTTTCGTGGGAGGTGAGAACCCAGAAACTCACATGGACAAGACACCATGCAAAAATCTAACCTAAGCTCAAGATCAAGGCAAGTAGCACATAGGTTTGAGTAACATCGCATGCTGTTCCATATATTATGCAGAATAGCTTAAATGTTCCTACCATTTCCGGTTCCATTTCCCACCCCAAATTCTGAGGTCAATAATATTACAGCCTAGTACACACATGTGGGTTATTGTCAGGAAATGCACATTACATAACTCAGTATTCAGGTAGAACTCAGATAGGCCTGTACACAATATAGACTGGTACCAAAATTCAAAAAAGTGCTTATTTAAGGAGTTAAAGGCATTTTTGAGACAAAGTCGGCAAACAGTCTTATTTTGTCAATTTGGGTGTGCCGAATTCAAATCTGCAATATGCCGAGCTCTACCTGACCTCTGTTGACCTCTAGAGGTCATTGAACTTTGGGCCTGTAAACGTCTCAGCTGAACCCAGTTTCTCAGCTTTCTAAGGAATGAAATGTACTAAAATGATTAATGAAGTTAGCAAATGGCCTTGTTTGTTAAATGTTTGGGCACTGAATTCATTTTTCATTTGTAAAACGACATATGACCTCTGATAACCTCAAGGTCATTAAACTTGGCCTATAGGCCTATGCATTTAATGGCATTTTTAAACTGACTTTACTCCCCCAAAAAGAATATGAACAGACAAAAAACAAATAGAAAGGAACAAATACAACATTAAATGCCAGTCCATGTACATGTGACTTACTTTTCACAATGAGAATGCCTAGGCGATCACCTTACATTACATTGCATTTAGCGGTTATTGTTTATACAAAGCTACTGAAAAAAGGACAGATTCAGCAGCATACAAAATGTGGGGGCATACAGGGTATACAGGTTAATCAGGGTTAGTATACATGAGAGTTTTTTTCTTTGTTGTTTGTTTTTTGTAAAGGCTTTACCCTGTTTAAAACAAAACAAAAAACAACAAAGAAAAAAAAACCTCTCATACTGTATATACTAACCCTGATTAACCTGTATACCCTGTATGCCCCCACATTTTGTATGCTGCTGAATCTGTCCTTTTTTCAGTAGCTTTGTATAAACAATAACCGCTAAATGCAATGTTATGTAAGGTGATCGCCTAGGCACTCTCATTGTGAAAAGTAAGTCACATGTACATGGACTGGCATTTAATGTTGTATTTGTTCCTTTCTATTTGTTTTTTGTCTGTTCATATTCTTTTTGGGGGAGTAAAGTCAGTTTAAAAATGCCGTTAAATGCATAGGCCTATAGGCCAAGTTTAATGACCTTGAGGTTATCAGAGGTCATATGTCGTTTTACAAATGAAAAATAAATTCAGCACCCAAACATTTAACAAACAAGGCCATTTGCTAACTTCATTAATCATTTTAGTACATTTCATTCCTTAGAAAGCTGAGAAACTGGGTTCAGCTGAGACGTTTACAGGCCCAAAGTTCAATGACCTCTAGAGGTCCGAGGTCAGATAGAGCTCGGCATATTGCAGATTTGAATTCGGCACACCCAAATTGACAAAATAAAACTGTTTGCTGACTTTGTCTCAAAAATGCCTTTGGGTGTCACAATTCTGGATTTTGGTACCAGTCTAATATGATTAGCTAGTTTAAGAGAGTCGGTGAGTTTAAGACACCTTTATAGGATATTCACAGCACTAGTGCACTAATGTAGAGTGGCAGCTACAATTATCGACAGTTTGTCAGATTTATCAATAAAACACAATTTTACAAAAGGTGAGTTTCAGTTACAACAGTTATTATTGGTTAGTTAATTAAATCAACTGGAAGACCCCCCCGCGCCCTTTGATCTTGTCGTCTGATGACGGTTCGTTACCCGAGATGATCAGTAATTTGAGGAAAACCTGGACGTTATCACAGGTAAGCATGGTGGAAAGATCATGGACATGTTTTTACTTATCAAATGTCACCGATATTTCATGAGATCCTTGTCAAAACCTTTGTTTCTTACTCTTTCATTTGACAGTCACCATTTTGTGTCTAAATACACGTTTAAGAAATCACGTAGGTGTCGATAACAGGGATCACTTTCACCGGTGTCCACCATTATCGACACCCTGTGGAATTAAGTGACATTTACAACTGTTCCAGATCGATCTTTGTAACGTTGCTGGAGTAGATGAAATTTTTTTTTTCTGATTCATAACAGAATGGAATGCTTCTTGAGTATTTGGAATCCTACTGCAATAAATAGAATTAGACCAGAATTAAATTCCCAGCATATAAAAAAAAAAAAAAATTTTACATGCTTGAAATATTCAGATTTTTTTTTTTTGGCAGTTTGTTACAAATATCTACCACATATTACAAAAGATATTTTATATTTTGGTTTGAGGACTGACATGTGACCTTTGACCTGGATTTTCATGTGGTTACAATGTCAAATGCCTGTTGACATTTATTAGTAAACTACAAAACTAGAAATTACTACAAACAACGAATGATTAACAAAATGTGATCTACAAAAATACTTAGAAAGTGGAACAAAGATTTTCTGAAACAGGTTAAACATTATCAGTTCATTTGTTTACAAACATTAGAATTACTTCATTTACGTAAGCACCGATATTGATATACAGTGGGGCAAAAAAGTCTTTGGGCAGCCACCAATTGTGCAAGTTCTCCCACTTAAAAAGATGAGAGAGGCCTGTAATTTTCATCAGTTATACCTCAACTATGAGAGACAGAATGGGGGGAAAGAATCCAGGAAATCACACTGTAGGATTTTTAATGAATTAATTGGTAAATTCCTCGGTAAAATAAGTATTTGGTCACCTACAAACAAGCAAGATTTCTGGCTCTCACAGACCTGTAACAACTTCTTTAAGAGGCTCCTCTGTCCTCCACTCGTTACCTGTATTAATGGCACCTGTTTGAACTCGTTATCAGTATAAAAGACACCTGTCCACAACCTCAAACAGTCACACTCCAAACTCCACTATGGCCAAGACCAAAGAGCTGTCAAAGGACACCAGAAACAAAATTGTAGACCTGCACCAGGCTGGGAAGACTGAATCTGCAATAGGTAAGCAGCTTGGTGTGAAGAAATCAACTGTGGGAGCAATTATTAGAAAATGGAAGACATACAAGACCACTGATAATCACCCTCGATCTGGGACTCCACGCAAGATCTCACCCCGTGGGGTCAAAATGATCACAAGAACGGTGAGCAAAAATCCTGGAAACACATGGGGGGACCTAGTGAATGACCTGCAGAGAGCTGGGACCAAAGTAACAAAGGCTACCATCAGTAACACACTACGCCGCCAGGGACTCAAATCCTGCAGTGCCAGACGTGTCCCCCTGCTTAAGCCAGTACATGTCCAGGCCCGTCTGAAGTTTGCTAGAGAGCATTTGGATGATCCAGAAGAGGATGTCATATGGTCAGATGAAACCAAAATAGAACTTTTTGGTAAAAACTCAACTTGTGTTTGGAGGAGAAAGAATGCCGAGTTGCATCCAAAGAACACCATACCTACTGTGAAGCATGCGAGTGGAAACATCATGCTTTGGGGCTGTTTTTCTGCAAAGGGACCAGGACGACTGATCCGTGTAAAGGAAAGAATGAATGGGGCCATGTATCGTGAGATTTTGAGTGAAAACCTCCTTCCATCAGCAAGGGCATTGAAGATGAAACATGGCTGGGTCTTTGAGCATGACAGTGATCCCAAACACCGCCCGGGCAATGAAGGAGTGGCTTCGTAAGAAGCATTTCAAGGTCCTGGAGTGGCCTAGCCAGTCACCAGATCTCAACCCCATAGAAAATCTTTGGAGGGAGTTGAAAGTCCGTGTTGCCCAGCAACAGCCCCAAAACATCACTGCTCTAGAGGAGATCTGCATGGAGGAATGGGCCAAAATACCAGCAACAGTGTGTGAAAACCTTGTGAAGACTTACAGAAAATGTTTGACCTCTGTCATTGCCAACAAAGGGTATATAAAAGTATTGAGATGAACTTTTGTTATTGACCAAATACTGATTTTTCCACCATAATTTGCAAATAAATTATTTAAAAATCAGACAGTGTGATTTTTCTGGATTTTTTTTTCCTCATTTTGTCTCTCATAGTTGAGGTATACCTATGATGAAAATTACAGGCCTCGGTCAGTGGGAGAACTTGCACAATTGGTGACTGACTGACTACTTTTTTGCCCCACTGTATTTATATAAAAGACATTTTGTACTAAATAAGTCTATGAAAAACAAATTTTAAATAAAAACTATACGTTTTGTTAACTTAATACCACCATACCAATTGTTTTTTGTTTTTTTTTAAATAAATAAAATCATCTGGATGTCGATAACTGTGGACAAAGGTGTCGATAATTGTGGAACGGGGTCACATGATCTGATGCGCTAAGTAATCGCATACATGTCAACCTATACGGAATGTCCGTATTTTATACGGATTTGATTCAATAAACGTAGTATACGGGCATATAAATAAAGTTATATGGATTCTTTAAAAAAAACTTCAATATTTATTTAGAGCTATAATCAATTCCCACGACAGCCAGTAAAGAGTCTTATGAAATCGCGCGTTATCTTGTGGTAGCGAGACTTTGTTCCACTTTTGATCATGCACACACCACATTGCGAGAATCCCGCCAACCCGGAAGTCATAGACAAACATAGACGCTGCCTTCTGCGTAGAATCATACGTCATCCTCACCGCCATATTGGATGTGGCAAAGTGGCGATTCTGAGAATAAAGATGCCTCATTCATGTGCTGCGTTTAACTGTACCAACAGGTTTACCGTCCAAACGAGATCACATGGGATTACCTTTCACAGGTGAGACTGGAAAAATACTTTTCATTGTATTTGGTCATTATAACGTAATTTTACGAACAGATTTTCCTGACTTTGTGGCTAATATGAAGTCTCGTGCATAATAGCCGCTCGGTGAAACCTGTTTCCAAACAACGAAGTATTTCCTTCGTAACTACGCTGATAACACTGTGTTTTTGTCAAACATTGGAGCTTTGTATTCATTCTGAAGGTTTGTTGTTATTAATATTGAATAAAAAGTAACTTGGATATATCATTGTTAATTATCATTCAAATTTTATGTAAACTATTTTAATTTGCATCTTATACGGATTTTATAAGGGAAATACAGATTTTGGAGGTTGGGTATACAGGTTTGATTGACCAAAGGTTGACATGTATGTAATCGGGAATCAACTCATTTTTTCCCAGTGGAAGCTTGAGTAATTATTCGTGTGCAATTTACGTATTGAAAGTCTTTTCGACTTTTGCAACGGCCAAAAGATTGTTAAGGTGCTGATAACTGTAGTCGCTGCTCTATTACATTAACGTGAGTGAGTGAAATTGTGTGACATCGACTTACACAGAGGACTTGATTACTTTCACCAGTTCTAGCCACTGGGCTTCCTTCTGCTTATAGCTGTTCTCTATGGCTGTGACATTATTATAGTTGGCCAGATATTCCTTGTATGCCATCTCTATGTCTTCCGACATAGACAGGAAAGAACTACCTACAAGAGAGGACAATTAAAATTAAGTAGTAAGTTTAGAGACAGTTGTAATGTCTTAAAAATTTGCCCACCATAAAGTTAAAAAGAACCTAAACATTTAACCTGTAAACAACATAAGCATGGATCGGCTTGAGCCTTAAAAACAAGGTTGTTTTCCTGCTATGGCTGAATAAAAAGGCTCCAATTTCCCACTTCAATTTAGGGCATCTGTTTAGTAGACCGTGAGGCTGAGAATAAACTGGGGGTGTGTGGGGGGGTTATTTTCCCTTTCCTTTGTACACTCAAAGACCTGATGCAACTCCATCATTACGCAGCAGTATTCAGAGTGTGTCATAGCTAATTTTAGTACATTCCAAACAAACAACTCATATGGCTGAGGTATGATGGGTGTAAAACCAGAACGATGAGAAAGCACTTAAAAGAATTTGATCTTGAAATTCCTGTTTCTTCTACAATGCCAAGTATTTTAATTATCTACAGTTTACGCATCTACACCATAATCACAGCCAGTGCACAGAAAGCTATTCGAGGAACCTGACCTTGACAGTCTAGTTTTTCCTGTAAATACTTACAGAGAGTTTCAAGGTACTGAGGATCACTGGGCTTCATCTGTGCCTGGTCTAGCATGCTCAGGAGTCGGCCGGACACGTCCATCACTTCGTCAATGTGCTGGAACATTCCATCAAGATTGGCTAGCGGAGGCTGCAGTGGGCAGAATGGTTTATTATGTAACATTTTCTACCACGGTGCTGTTGAATTCTTGATTTGGATTAGTCAGAAAGTGTTGATAGCACAGCTGCACATCACAAGTAACACACTTGACCAAATACGTTTCTATAGCAACAGTGTTCCCAGGGGTATGCCTGATAGACACACCACATAAAAAGATTAAAATTAATGCATGTAATTCACAGTATTGTGATGTCTTCTGTAAGGAGAGATTTATTTTGCATTTTTGAAAGGAGTCTCTATTGTCAGTGCTTTGTAACCGAGAGGCTGGCAAATTGTTTATAGCTGCTGTAGTATAATCAGGTTATAACAGGAACTAACTTGTTTTGCAGGAGTTCCACAATATTAAATGGAACACACGTTCTGTCAAATTAAAAACAAAATATATGTTAGCAATGGCTGTGATAAGAATAGTAAAACACCTCAGGGTGTGCGGTTATTGTAACTTAAAATCAACTTCCTTGTCAATCAAGGTGAATCACATCACGTAAAACACACTGCCCCATCCTGCTTTATTCCTTTCACATCAAGCTCTTACACACGAACTATAGAACAGCATTTACATACAAGTGGACTTCTATGTACAGGTTTAATATTCTGACCATTTTCTTCACTGGATGATCACAATACTTCTGAAAGTAATTGTTTACAAATATTCTCTCATTTCATCATCTCTAGCCGCTTTATCCTTCTACAGGGTCGCAGGCAAGCTGGAGCCTATCCCAGCTGACTATGGGCGAAAGGCAGGGTACACCCTGGACAAGTCGCCAGGTCATCACAGGGCTGACACTAAGGCTACGTTTACATTAGACCGTATCTGTCTCGTTTTCTTCGCGGATGCACTGTCCGTTTACATTAAACCTCCTGGAAACGTCGGGAAACGGGAATCCGCCAGCGTCCACGTATTCAATCCAGATCGTGTCAGCTCCGGTGCTGTGTAAACATTCAGAATACGCGGATACGCTGTGCTGAGCTCTAGCTGGCGTCTCATTGGACAACGTCACTGTGACATCCACCTTCCTGATTTGCTGGCGTTGGTCATGTGACACGACTGCTGAAAAACGGCGCGGACTTCCGCCTTGTATCACCTTTCATTAAAGAGTATAAAAGTATGAACATACTGCAAATACTGATGCAAATACTGCCCATTGTGTAGTTATGATTGTCTTTAGGCTTGCCATCCTTCCACTTGCAAGTGGTAAGTGATATGCGCTGGGATCACACACGCACAGCAGCTCAGTCCCGAAAACACTGCTCGTGCGCTTCACTCGCGCGCTCTGTGAGCTGCGCAGGGCCGGAGTGCGCACCCTCCAGAGGGCACTCGCTGTTCAGGGCGGAGTGATTTGGAGCGCAGGATGCCTGCGGAGCCGAGCGTATCCGTATATTGGTATTGCTGTGTGCACGCAAATCGTGTATTGGCGTTGCTGTGTGCACACTAATCATTTTAAAAATGTTCATCTGATGATCCGCTGATACGGCCTAATGTAAACATGGGCATAGACACAGACAACCATTCACACCTACGGTCAATTTAGAGTCACCAGTTAACCTAACCTGCATGTCTTTGGACTGTGGGGGAAACCAGAGCACCCGGAGGAAACCCACGCGGACACGGGGAGAACATGCAAACTCCGCACAGAAAGGCCCTTGCCGGCCACGGGGCTCGAACCCGGACCTTCTTGTTGTGAGGCGACAGCGCTAACCACTACATCACCGTGCTGCCCTGTTTACAAATATTAGCCTTAATATTTAATACAGTGAAGTCCAGTAACCTTGGTACATACAGACTATCTAATTGGTCAGTGCTGACAAGATCGAAGGTGGTAATGATTACATCAAACGTCGCACTGAAAGTGAGAAGTGGACCCACCTCTAGCTTCTGTAGGTTGCCTCGGATAGTAACTGCACAAATTTGCAGGTGCTTCAAGTAGTTCCTCTCCGTGTCCACCAGCTCTTGTATGGCCATGATCTGCTTCTGAGCCGCCCTTTCCTTTTGTGCCGCCTCTTCCTGTGCAGTCTTTCTCCCTGTGTTCACCTCTTCATTCTCGGCAGAGTCCTCAACAGCTCCATCCACATCTTCCACAGCCACCACTGGTATCTGACATCTCACCTCCCCGGCCACTTCCTTCAGCTCAGGGAGTTCCTCCGATGTTCCTCGACTGCTTAGCCTTCCAGTTCGACGCTGCATACTGGGCCTGCTTGAGAGCTGGAGAAAAACAGTACTTCAGGCTAGCATTAAAAAAAAAAAAACCTAGCACAGAAATCCAGAGATGACCTGAAGGAGGAAGGAAGCAGTGCATTTGCCAAGTGAAGTGACAGTCACTAGGTATATAAACATAAAATCTAGATCAAAACAAAACCTCAGTAAATTTCAATGTTATAATCCTCCTGTCAGAAACAGGTACTGTACCTTTGCGTTCCCCAAGAAGTGAACAATGCAAACATCCCCTCATAAGGTAGAACACTGGTCCTTAAAAGTATAAGTACTAATATTGCTACTCTACTCTTGGGGTCATCAACCAGACCATGTTAAAATCCCAATTTAGGGGATTCTAAATTTATATTTTTTCTGAAAATCTCGAAAGACTCCAATTAGGATTAACAACTTCCAAAAACGGGGCGGCACGGTGGTGTAGTGGTTAGCGCTGTCGCCTCACAGCAAGAAGGTCCTGGGTTCGAGCCCCGGGGCCGGCAAGGGCCTTTCTGTGTGGAGTTTGCATGTTCTCCCCGTGTCCGCGTGGGTTTCCTCCGGGTGCTCCGGTTTCCCCCACAGTCCAAAGACATGCAGGTTAGGTTAACTGGTGACTCTAAATTGACCGTAGGTGTGAATGTGAGTGTGAATGGTTGTCTGTGTCAGCCCTGTGATGACCTGGCGACTTGTCCAGGGTGTACCCCGCCTTTCGCCCGTAGTCAGCTGGGATAGGCTCCAGCTTGCCTGCGACCCTGTAGAAGGATAAAGCGGCTAGAGATAATGAGAGAGAGAGAGAACTTCCAAAAACGAAGACATCCCGTTATTGCGATTTTGCAAACAGACATTGGTACTTCAGAGCCATTCATGTACTCCTGGTTAGCACTGCTACATGTCCTCTGGGGTGGAATACCACAGGCACACAAAAACTTGCCCTCTCTCAAAATGATGCTACTTGTCATGTTGCAAGCTTTCATATAGTCCTTGACCTTAAAAAAACCTGCTTAATTAAAAAAAAAAAAAGAAGAACCAGGAGTTGTCAGAAAGGTGCTACCGGTACATGGCACGTAAAGGAAACAACATTTCTGGGAAATCATCAAGCACAATATTTTCACTCTGTTCTCTTCAGCTGTGTCAACATTCACAGAAATACAAAGCTTCAACTCACACGTTACCAAAGTAAACCTTACAGATCTCCTACAGGAATGAATTGAGTTAGCTGGGCTGAGATTGCATGTACACAAACGGAAAAAAAAAAAAAAGCCCCTGCTCAGCACGTTTCCGCAGAGCTCTGACAGCCCTGTAAAAAGTGGTGCAGTGCAGTGAAATGTTTCTGCAGTCGAGCCTGGAGGAAAATAGCAGGTTTGTATCAAGGCAAAAATATCTATTAAAGCGCATCGTTACCTTCAGAGACGGCACTCAGGTCACTGCTGGATCTTCCTGTGGAGGCAGAGCAGTGAGTTTCAGCAGAGGAAAGTCTGGCACAAAACACACACAATCTGGCTAGGGTAACTTTCTCCACGGAGTCAGACTGCAGGGCCTCATGTGGCATGGGTGTGTGACTGAAGGGGGATGGGTGGGTCAGTAGAAGAGAGTATTAAAAGGGAAGGAGGGGCAGTTAGCAGGAGGGAATGGGATAAGGGACAGTGAGGACACGCACACACCTAAATAGGGTGATTGACTGCAGCAGCTTGTGAAAAGGAAGTGATGCTTGCTGAGGAAGCAGCCGAAAGTCTAAACGCAACAAGCAGCACGGATATGCATGCGCTTGCGCGCGCACACACCAAAGTAAAATCAGACAGTAAACAACCGAAAGCAAACACACTGCACAGTCCTGAACAAGCTTAAAATTATATACATCAGACCACCAGCATACTGTCTGGAGTAACTCTGTATTCTTAGGGAACATCACCGGTTCTGCTCCTGGCATTCATTCATCTCCAATAAGAACTTTATCCTGGTCAGGACTGTGATGGATCCGGAGCCCATCTTGGAAACACTAGGCACATAAAGCCTAGGTCAGTGGTTCTCAAACTTTTTATACTCTGTACCACCTGAGAAAATATTGAGCTCTCCGAGTACCACCATGATGACCAACATTATAATATAGCAGCATAGGCCTTCCCTATTAGCTTCAGCCACACAGGAGAGATGTTTATTCCTCATCTCATCTCATTATCTCTAGCTGCTTTATCCTTCTACAGGGTCGCAGGCAAGCTGGAGCCTATCCCAGCTGACTACGGGCGAAAGGCGGGGTACACCCTGGACAAGTCGCCAGGTCATCACAGGGCTGACACATGGACACAGACAACCATTCACACTCACATTCACACCTACGGTCAATTTAGAGTCACCAGTTAACCTAACCTGCATGTCTTTGGACTGTGGGGGAAACCGGAGCACCCGGAGGAAACCCACGCGGACACGGGGAGAACATGCAAACTCCACACAGAAAGGCCCTCGCTGGCCCCGGGGCTCGAACCCAGGACCTTCTTGCTGTGAGGCAACAGCGCTAACCACTACACCACCGTGCCGCCATGTTTATTCCTTATTATGGTTATTTATTGATAGCTGTTAACACCGAATCAGACATTTACAACTCTGTCCAACAATTCTCACATACTCCTACATACACAGCGCAATACACACTCAAATTGCAACTGAATGAAAATGGCACAGAGCCATACAGTACATATTCGACCTCTACAAAATTATGCTCCTAATCTGGCCCACAAATAACACAAACATCAAGTCTTTTTTTCTCAGCAGAAGATGTGTGAAACATCAAACATCTCAGCACAAAAAAAGGAAAAAAAAAAAAAGAATCCTGAAAACTTGCATTGCCACAAAATGTAAAAGCCAGACATAATTTTTCACATTCTCACACGTAGCTACACATTTCTTTTGAAACGTTGTATTTATTATGCACTGTATGTTTCAGGGTTTTTTTTTTTAAGCTGAAAATGTTAATGCGAAAATATGACTTTCCCCCGCGTACCACCAGAAAGCGCTCGTACGCGTACCACAGTTTGAGAACCACTGACCTAGGTCACAACTGGACGTACGATTTTTTGGCCGTGCGATTTTTGGCATTTCCCAAATCGCTGCGGTTTGTGTGTTCATGGAGAAAGACGCACGTTGGCCGTAAGTTTGTCTTGCAACCTGAAAACGTAAGCGCCCATAGAGTTTGACATAACGAACCTCTGCGGCCGGTCTGCGGCCAGTCTACGGCTCGAAAATCAGCACGTCACACGCGCACCCTCCGTGCGTTTCACGTGCGCCCTCCGTGCGTTTTTTGCACGTAGACCGGCCGTAGGAGCACGTACGGCCGGTTGTGACCCAGGCATAAAGCAGGAATACACTCTGGATAGGACACTAGTACCAGGCAGAAACACACTTTGGAGCAATTTAGAATAGCCGATTCACCTACTGCCATGTTTCAGGAAGGTGGGAGGAAACCAGAGAACTCAAGAGCCCACAGGGGACAAAACCCACATGAGCACTGGGAGAACCTGGATCAATCTGGGTGACCCTGAAGCTGTGATGTAGCAATGCTAGATTTGCATCCAGCCTCCTTGTCGCATATTGTACAATATGCATACAAGAGTGGACTGACAAAAAAATAAAATCATTTAAGTAACTGCAGTATGAAGGACAAATAAAGCAAGACACAGCCTTAACTTGATATGAAAAGCCTAAACATCCTACAGAGCTAGGGTTGCCACCCGTCCCGTAAAATACGGAATCGTCCTTTATTTGGCAATTAAATCTTGTGTCCCGTATTGAACCGATACGCGATTTGTTCTGTATTTTCATAAAAGTGTCCAATACACATGTCTGTCTCACACACATCAACACTAAATCTAACAATAATGAACAAAATAAAACAGGAAATACTACGTTGCAGGATCTACCCAGGACACAAACCCCTCCACTCTGTGTCACGCTCTGTGCGTCTGTGCCTGGCTGCCTGCGTCACCGCGTGTGGCGCTGTCACGGTTGCCTAGAGACAGACAACACACACCGGCGCTGCTCAAAAAACCCGAGTTTTACAACAGCGATTTGAAAGACAAAGAGTTACTCAGTGCAGCAAGGAGTAACAAGAAGTACACTTGGAAAAAGAAGTGAGGGAAATCTGTTGACTGTTTAAATCTGGTCTACTCCACAGACAAGAGAAACACAACAGTAAATGATGAACTCAGGACTGCTGAGGGAAGGAGTAATGTTTTGCACTTTCTTGTTTTCTGCATTCTTGAACAGTGTTGGGCATGCTACTTTCAAAAAGTAATTAGTTATAGTTACTAGTTACTTTTCCCAAAAAGTAACTGGAGTTAGTAACAGAGTTACTTTGTCATAAAAGTAACTAATTACCAGGGAAAGTAATTATTCCGTTACATTTTGTGTTACCCCCCCCAAAAAAAAAATTCAATTAGTGTAATCATAATAAAAGTGAATGTTAAATGTGTTTAATGACTGAAATTGACACTTAACAGAACCAATTAGCAACGTTATCTACACTATATTAATATTTTTGTGGGACAATGTGAGATAAGACATCTATCAAATGTAATATATTTTTGTAGTTATTAAAATTATGTTACTAATTACTGACCACTGACGAGGACAAACGCTTTGTCCCTCGACATAATGTGCATTGCACGTAGACATTTTTGCCTTTTATTTCAAGTAATGAAAAGTAATGGCTGTATTTCCAATGTGAAAGCGCAGTGCTGGGCTGACCGCTCGCCATCGCTGTGTCTTCTCATTGAAAGTGTGCGCAGTAGTGCAGTAGGCGTGGCCTACCTACGTATGCTGTCCAAATCTACTCTGATTGGCTTACTGTGCCGTTGTCTCGCGTCTCCCCGCCCCACACTAAAGCAGAGGAAAGAAAGGCTGAACGAGCAGTGTGCCAGATGAAAACAGCTTTAATAAAGTAACGCATAGTATTTTATTGTAAGTAACGGGAACGGCGTTATAACGATGTAAAAAGTAATTAGTTAGATTACTCGTTACTAAAAAAAAAAGTAACGCCGTTATTCCCATCACTGTTCTTGAATAAGCAGACATACATGTTTGTTGTGTTTTTGTTCTCTTTTTTCCCCTCTAAGTAAAAATGTCCCCAAGGTTCACAAAGAGTCCCTACACCAAGAACAGTTATGCACTTACATTTACAGTGATATTAAGTTCTCAATATATTTAGATTATATTTTAAAAGTTCATTGTTGCCCACTTGTACATTATACATTTTTACAGCATTGGCAATAAAGCATTTCAAGCTTTAAGTATGAGTAATTGCTTTCTTGATCACCCCTTTACTAAAAACACCTACAAAATAAAACATACCACTGCTGCGGGCACCCCACCCCATGGGAGTTGTGCCCGTGGTGGTCATGGCCCCAAGGAGCCGTGGTGGGCGTCCCTTATTTTCATTTCTGAATGGTGGCAACCCTACACAGAGCTGTAACACGTCACATTTACTTACAGACTACTGTGAAACTTAAAGCACAAACTCCAAACAGAGCAACTGTGAACAAATTAACAAGGCATGGTGCAAAATCATACACAAACGTGTGCATGTGACCTGCTGTTACACAATGGCACGGAGAAGGTAGCAGCGATCATGTAGTGACACACTGCCCTGTAATACATGGAAGAAAAACTCAAAACGGTGAAGCTTTAATATTACATTGTTAGGACGCAAAGCAATCTTTTCTTTTTTAAAACCACAATTTCATGACAAACCATGTTTGTCCATCACACACATGCTGCGACTGATTAAAATCCCAACAACGCTCATGTGAAACAACTAAGATTGGTCAGGATGCTCACAACCCACAGTGAACTAGTTACTGATTTTTATCTCCATACTGCAGGCCAAGTTCATGATGACATTTATTTATACCACAGTGCTGCTGATTTCTTAACTCCAACTGGTCAGAGTCAGTTTCTATAACAGTAGCTCAATGCAAGGTTTATATTAATCTAATGCATTCATATTCAATAACTCCGAGAGACTTGCATGGAGGACACCACTGAAATGGATTTTACTTTCAGTTTCTCTGTAACATGACAAGCTGCATATTTTTGTATTATTAACTTGAGATGATGGCGAGGGAACGACTGCTGCATGAGTGAAAACAGAAACAAACATGCACTGTGGACATTCCATAATATGTTAAAACGCCACTGTACTGTAAATGATCTCATTATCTCTAGCTGCTTTATCCTGTTCTACAGGGTCGCAGGCAAGCTGGAGCCTATCCCAGCTGACTACGGGCGAAAGGCGGGGTACACCCTGGACAAGTCGCCAGGTCATCACAGGGCTGACACATAGACACAGACAACCATTCACACTCACATTCACACCTACGGTCAATTTAGAGTCACCAGTTAACCTAACCTGCATGCCTTTGGACTGTGGGGGAAACCGGAGCACCCGGAGGAAACCCACGCGGACACGGGGAGAACATGCAAACTCCGCACAGAAAGGCCCTCGCCGGCCACGGGGCTCAAACCCGGACCTTCTTGCTGTGAGGCGACAGCGCTAACCACTACACCACCGTGCCGCCCCACTGGAAATGATTTTTTTTTTTTTATAATATTTCCTTTCACAAATGAAAGTGTGTTAGCTTTGGCAAGTCTTTGTGGCAGAAGATGAATAAAACATTTTAGGATGTGAGGTCATTAAAAATATGATTAACTTCGGGGTGGTTACCACCAACAAACCACCCAGTTGTTGACGTTCTTATAACAGCACACCCTGTCAGTTTTACTCATCTGCCAAACATTTTGAGCAAAAACGGCTTAGGGTGTTTTCACACTTGGTCCCTTTCAGCCATCTAACCGAACTCAGATCGATGACTCAGCATTTTCTGCACATATGTGAACACTCCAACCGTACCCAGACCCCTTTAAAGCAAACCGAATTGAGACCACCTCAGGAGGTGGTCTCAGTACGGTTCGCTAAAAATCAACGGTATGGTTCGCCTAATCTGCGCATTGTGAACAAAAAGCGCACCGGGTTCACTTTGCCTTTTTCACTGTAGTTTAACCTTCTTTGTTTGCCGTAGTTGGTCACGTGACTGTAGCAGGGAAACTCAACTTCCTTTTGGAACTTACCAGCCGTGTTTTGCGCTCATAGATGCTGGAATAAATTTATTTTCCTTAATCCGGACTATTTTGATCAAAGAATACAGCAGGGCAAGCATGGCAGCAGACATTTTGATTCAAGAGAAAATTACCCAGAATTCCATGCACTGGGGGTCTGAGGGCTCTAGAGGACCTGGTGTGAACAGAAAGAGGACTGAGGCCCCATCAAAGCTTAACTGGACCAGAAAGAGAACCCAGTCCTCTTTGTAATAAATTCACAGTGTGAACACAAAAAGAACTGAGTTCTTTTTCTGTTGGTCCACTTTTTGGTCCACTTAAAGAGGACCGAGTCTGGTTCCTTTAAAGGGGACCAGGTGTGAAAACACCCTTAGAAGTGAAAACACCATCCACACGCAGAATCGAGCAGCTGAGTGTTAGGAGTCTTGCTCAAAGACTTAACTATGGCTCGGACACACACTCTTTCTCTCTCTCTCTAATTTAGAGCCTGTTTAAACTGAGGACAGGATTTCACTTCCAGCAGCTCAGCCACTGTACTACCATTTCCCTAGATTAATAACAACAGCTCTGATAAGTGAGCAGTGGCCCAGAACCCATATGCGGGCTGAAGTGCAGATGTTAAAACTTACTAGAAAGCAGACAGACAATCTGATCATAAAACCTTACTGATAAAATCCTTGATGTTAAGTGAAAGAAATACTAAAATTCATACGATTTACTGAAATAGAGAGAACTGTATACTGAAAAAATAATTATTGCAGAATCAAAAAGACTAACCTGCAACAATACTTTGCTAATTTTGTTTAAAAAAAAAAAAATACTTGGTGCTTCATGAGATTTTGTGTCTCTTATTTCAGTTGCCTCTCAAGTGTTTTTTTTTTTTAAATAAAATAAAAAAACAGCCTCAATGAGGCTGCAGCTCATTCCAGCCACGACGCCCATAAAATTGTAAATATGAAAGGTGGCACCATCATAACGTTTATGGAAACCCACCTGGAGAACATTGTATGCATGTTTGATCGAAATCTGATCAATCCTGTAAGAAGAGTTGCAATTTTTGTAAATTGTGGATGGATGACAACGATGGACGGACGACGCATGATCGCATAAGTTCATCCAGCCTGGCCTGCAGCCGGATGAGCTAAAAAAATGGACTAGATTACAGTTGACATCGGTCTCCAACTTCTGCAAGATAGAGAGACTCTTCCCTTCTCATACTTAGCTTCAAGGATGTGAGGAAACCTTTAGTTCTCAGAATCAGAAAGCAACTTTATTACAAAGGGAAACCTAAGCAATGAGAGAGGTCGGTCTTGAAAGTGAACACTGACACGATGACCATAGTGCAGGATATTAAAATTCTCAAGGGCAAGATATATTTGCATCCTCTGTTTGGCCAGTTCTAATTTACCAAACTCATTCTAGTACCCCATTCCCCCTCTCACTGAAAAGTGTTTGTCATTATGCTGTAATGGTATTATGCGGGAATGGGAGCAAAATGGTACCATTCAAAACATTAACCTATCCCCTGGCGATCTAGTAACAATAATGGTAATCTTTTGCCACAGCTTCAGTGGAAACTGGAACCATTGGATTAACATGTGACTGGTCATGACATTGCTGACATGGACGGCGTGTTTCCCACAGGCCTGAAATATACTTGTGGTGGTACAGTGGCAGTCAGAAAGGGCTGCATTACCTGCCGGCAC
Source organism: Neoarius graeffei (assembly GCF_027579695.1). Taxonomy (NCBI): domain Eukaryota; kingdom Metazoa; phylum Chordata; class Actinopteri; order Siluriformes; family Ariidae; genus Neoarius; species Neoarius graeffei. Next base: position 66,477,636 of record NC_083576.1, read on the forward strand.
AAAAAACGATCTATTGCACGTAATTTCGGATTGCCTTGGAACCTGCTCCTCTCGCTTGGACTGGAATCTGCTCTGCTCATTTATGATTTCAATTTTTGGTTTACAAAGAAGGACGAGAAACACGACTTGCTTTTGAGTCTGCGATTTCTGATAATAAAAACAAAAGTGGCCTATTCATTTCTTACAGACACGAAAATAGAATGCTAAAACGTACACAGACCAGTAATGTCTTTTCAATAATCAGTTAAATAAGCTGGAAAAAAGTGCTATTAGAAAGCTGAATGCACGTACTGGACTCAAGCACTCAAATGTTGTCATGGTAGCATTGACAGTAACCTGCATACTGAATAAGACTGTCCAGTGTGAAAGCTCTCTGTTCTATTTAGCCAATCATTTGAGCACAACACAGTTCCTTTTAGCGATACAGTAAATCATGTTCATTATTATTTATCCATCACTCAACACTATTGTTCTTTATACTTACGTACTGTTACTGTACGTTTGCATACTACAGATGTAGCGGATCATTTAGGTACTGTTTGACGACTGTTAAAGGATATGGGACATGGATTTTTACCTGGGCATAATTATGTATAAAGGACATAAGAAATGCCATCTAAATCACTGCAGGGCGTCAAAAATGTGAAAATCACCACATTATTCAAGTTTTTTTATACATCAGCGTAAAACAAGGGATTTGTTAATGAGCTAGGTGGTCACGTGACCTGTGACGCGACAAAAACTTTCCAAGGAGCCAGCGCTTGGGAATCTAATGTAAACAGGTTACCGAAATGGACACCATCGACAGTGACATTCCCGATGTTTCACAGAGATGTGAAGTTAGACCCTATCAATTCGAACCGATAGCTCGAAATTCACATGAACATGGATCTTGTCTTTACTCTGACGGGTCAGATGATTCTGAGAGCGAGAGTTCATTCAGCCCTCATGAAACTGAAAGTGGTCGGCTCGATAACACTTCCTGGTAAGTTAAAAACAATTCTGCTCAAAGGCTAATGATCTGTTGAAAGAAGTATTATTTTTGTATCATACATTGAAAGTTCATCATAGATCTAGCTAAAGTCCGTTGCAAGCTAGGTTTTTTTTTTGCTGATATTTTTCGAGATTGATTGAGATACAATGCTTCCAGAGTCCGAGATGAAAACATTCAAAATGGAGAAACGAGTCAGAATTATGATAATCAATAATTGATACATCCAAAATTATAATACTAATCCTTACCTCGGCTTTCAGTCGCTTAGCGCAGAGGTCTTCAATTGGGGGGGGGGGGGGGGGGGGGGGGGCGCGCGAAATTGCACCGGATCACTCATATCAACAAAAATATTCCTGCCCTGTCCCCTGGCCTCCGTGCAGGGATGCAAACAGCGCGCCTTTCGGTGGATGCCGCCTTTTTCACGGCTGAATCACGCAGATCCGATTTTTTAAAAAAAAGCGATATTAATTCATGAAACATGAAGTATAAGGATGAGAAAAAAAAACAGTTTAAATCGGGAAGCTGCACACATTTGTGCAGCCTGGCGCAAATGTGCGCAGCTTCCCGATTTAAACTGTTTTTTTTTTTTTTCTCATCCTTATACTTCCTGTTTCATGAATTAATATCGCTCAGTACCTGAGTATTATGCTGCGTTCATGTGCTATGGGAAGATGATATTTTCCAGTTGGGAAGTGGTATTTACCAGTGTGTTGTGTTCACATGCTTTTGTTGTTGGTGACAAATTAAAGATGGTGGACCGGATTCAAGTTAGCAATAGTTAGTTAGCTATCGTTAGCAATAGCGTCTGCTCTGGATAGGTAAAAACAAACCATAACACATTTTTAAAGGAAACGGATTTCTAACGTATTGTTACACTTGTTAATGACGCAACATTGCATAGACACAAAAAACTACCCACTAGTACTAGTAAAAAAAAAAAAAACCTTTAGTAGCGTACAATGCTTAACATTCAAGTGTCTTGTACCGCTCGCCGCCATGTTGAAAAGGTTAAAGTTCAGCTCATCTCGGCAACTCGTGTATCAAAATTTTCTACGAGTTGCCCAGTGGAAAATACCACAAGAGGGGGCGTTCATGTGTGCTTTCCATGTCGGCGTTTGGTATTTACCATAATTCCCATAGCACATGAACGCAGCATTAATGTTGAAAGAATCCTCAGTGAAATGGTCCGAACACAGTTTGTGGGAAACAGTAGGTGCAAAGTTTTTTCAACAGGTGTTCTGTAAAGTTATCCTACCTCTTGGATTTGTCCTACCAAGCCTACTGCGCATGCGCAAAGCCTACCGCGCATGCGCAGGTGAGCCCACACTTTCCTCAGCTTCGGGTCCTTGGGGAATGCAAAAAAGCTTACTCCAGGGCATTTCCCATTGGAATTATTGCAACCATAAGCAGCACAATACACCATGATGTCCAATGTATGATGTCCAATGTACTTTAAAGACTATAAAAACAATTTTGTCATCCACTTCTCCATTCATCTACCCGCTTGTGCTGTGCCCGAAAGTTTTTGTGACGTATGATCACGTGACAGCGGTTCTTCCGGTTGCAAAAAATGCATATTGGAAGTCGAGCAGAAATGCCATATAATCACGAATATAACGATTTTGCTGAATTTAATAGATGATTTTGTATTTGTTGATGCAATTAATTCATATTTTTAATGGAAAGAAACTGATATAGTGTGCTTTTATGTTTCATGTCCCATATCCTTTAAATGCCTACTGAGTATTCGGACACCCTACGGATGATGACGTACTGCTCTTTGCACTCTACCCTACAGACTACGATGTAGTCTTCAGTAAGGCGGTACGAATACTTGGATGTAGCCAGTTTGTGGGAAAAACTGGATGTAAATGATATAGTGATCTTGCAGCAGAATTACTGACCCCTACACTTGTATTGCCTCACTGTAACTTGACCAGTGGCAAATTCATAAAGAACTTTTCTGCAGGTATGGGTGGAAATCGGAACGAATTATACGTCATATTCAATCTCTCACGTTTGATACGTTTTGTAGAGGTTCACACTCCGTAGCATCTCCATTAAATACAGTCAGGTGGGAACACACATCACCTGGTACTTTACCATTATGGAAGACCATGAGAATGAAAATTTGTCAAAATCTATCCTGTACTGTTTTTACCTCATACAATAACTGTTTTGTCTGTGAATGGGGCTTACTGTAACTCTCTTTTACCATAACTAGGTGTCTCCACATCCCTTTAAATCACCCATTTGCCTTTTAGCTTATCTAAAGTAAACACGGCTGCTGAGACCACGCCAGAACAAGCCGTCCTGAGATGTCTCCACTTCTATTTTTATTGATATTTGATACACATAGCTCCAGCATGTGTGCTGTGAGTTCTGCCAGTTTATCCATCAAAGCTTTTACGTCATCTTAAGCAGTCCTCTGCATAGCCTGGTACATAATAAAGACAAACTTACTGTTCCCTGCCTCGGCAATGGAGCGTGTTGGTTACCCTCTTCTTCTGGTAATGTTGTGCCCACTCCTCTCCAAGTCCTAGGAGGAGTAAAGGACATTTGACAACAATGAGATGTCTTCCTCATGTGAAGTTGCCCTTCACGCACAGGCCCCATTTCAGTGTCACTTCTCGAGTTACATTAAGACCAACATTGGATTATATGTAATATAGCATAGGTCAGATGAAAATCTAAAGATGCATTCTGATTATTTTTCATACTTCATTCAGGTTTTTTTTTTAATCCCTTCCAGAACATCATCTGAATGCTTTAACATTCAGACCAAGCTCTTTGCATTACGAAATTCAGTTAAGCCACAACTTTTCCTGTGTAATGTGTAACAGACAGATGCAACACGTTTACTTTGTGACAAGCTTGCAACACAGCATCAATTTCACTCTCCACATTTGTCTGTCTTTTATTTATTTATTTTTTGAGAAAATCAGCAAGTCTATTTTAGGAAAGTCTCCCCCGTCTTACCTTGATTTTGTGTTTGCACAGCACTATCTTGAAAGCAAACATGGATTGTTATGATTATTGATATCAATAAACATTTTTCAGTCAACAAGTTTTATACTCAAGTTCTGACAAAAGTACGAAGTGCTCGGGGTCCAGGTTGTTTATTAAAGAAAAAAAATAATCCCCTCTCATTTAAGTAATAAATGTTGAAAAGCCTCTTTTCATTCAAATAAATAAATACTGTAAATACAAACAAATTATATTTGCATTATAATTCCCAGTAAGATATGGGAGTCTTACATTTGTAAATGATTTCAAAAGGACTGAAATGGCACTGAAAGATCAGAATATTTTACCAGGCTGAAATACCCCCCCAACTTCATGACCTCAACATATGGGGCATATCACCGCAAAATGAGTCCAGTGTAGCAAAAGTTCGTTCTGGGATACAGGGATGTGAAACGAGAACGCAGAAAAAAAAAAAATTTCTAACTTCGCCGTAAACAAACAAAAAACAAAAATCTATAAATATGACTTTGTAGGCCAAATATCTGGTTACTATGCATTAATTTCGATTGATACGTACGTCACAATTTTACAGCTGATTTTCTCCAAACTTGATTTTCTGTTCCTCCTGTGAATCTTTTCATCATGGCACACCTTCAGCCTGTTCAGTGTGCTGAGTGCAGGATGTTTAGTCATTCTTCCTCCGTCGCTAGCGATAGCTTTATTTGTGATAAGTGCAGATTAGTTAGCTCTCTGACGGAGAAGATTACAGTGCTAGAAGCGCGTGTCCAGGCTTTAGAGAAGGTTAATGAGCGTGAGAACAGTGTAGTTTCTGTAGAGGAAAGTCTGGATGCCCTAGGTGGAGTTAGCAATCTCCCAACTCCGGCATTAGAGCCCTTACAGCGGGGCGAATGGGTGACGACTCGGCGGCATAAGCGTAGAGCCAAAGCTACCACTGAGGCTCGCCCACAGGAGCACCACTCCTCTCCGCATCACATGCCGAACAGGTTTGCTCTCCTTAGTGATGCACCCACTGAGAAACCTGAAAGAGCTCTGGTTATAGGGGACTATCATACGGCATGTGAAATTAGCTCAGCCTTTAGGGGCACCAGCAGCTTTAGTCAGGTGTATACCAGGAGCCAGGGTGCCGGATATAGCAGGTAATCTTAGGGTCCTAGGCAAGCACAGGTTCTCAAAGATAGTTATCCATGCAGGAGCTACACCTTCGTCAGTCTGAGGTTACTAAGAGTAACTTTGTAGAGGTGTTTAAATTTGCGAAGGCGATGTCCGATGCTGTAGTATGCTCTGGCCCCATCCCAATGCGGCGTGGCGATGTAGCTTACAGCAGGTTATGGTCACTGAACTGCTGGCTGTCCAGTTGGTGCTCTGAAAACAGTGTGGGCTTTATAGATAATTGGGCTAATTTAGAGGGCACTGCTGGCCTGTTAGGGCGGGACGGTATCCATCCCACTCGGGAAGGTGCTGCTCTCATTTCCTGCAGCATAGGTCATAGTCTCAGAACAAGCCTAGTTAATTTCTGACAATCCAGAGCCAAGGCCAGGGAGCAGACAAACAGGCTAAACCGACTGTCTGCTAGCTGCACAGAGTCGTCACTCAGGGTCCACTACATCGAGACTGTGTCTGTTCCCCAAGCTAAACAAAAAGGTAGAAATTCAGAGAGTTTGTTCCAGTAACCTAATCAAAATAAAATTAGATCATACTGACTGTACAGCTGCTGTCAGCACCTTTGATCTAAAGGTGGGGCTATTAAATATTCGATCTCTTACATCTAAAAGCGCTAATGGTTAATGAACTCATTACTAATCAGGAGTTTAATGTACTTTGTTTAACTGAAACATGGATTAAGCCAAATGAATATATAGCATTAAATGAAGCGAGTCCTCCTGGATACAGTTATATACACCAGCCTTGTCAAACTAGCAGAGGAGGAGGCGTTGCGGTTATTTATAATGATTATCTAGGTGTAACACAAAAACCTGGTTATAAATTTAATACATTTGAAGTTCTTCATAGTCATATAATGTATGTAGCCTCGAAAAATAAGTCTACCCAGTTAATTCCATTACTTATTATTTACAGGCCCCCGGGGCCATATTCTGAGTTTCTTTCTGAATTTGCAGATTTTTTTTTTTTATCTCAGATCTGGTTATTTCCTTAGACAAAGCTTTAGTTGTCGGAGATTTTAATATTCACTTCGATAACCCAGAAGACCCTTTAAAAACAGCGTTTGTGTCCATCTTAGATTCAGTAGGGATTAATCAGAATGTCATAGGACCAACCCATAATGGTGGTCACACCCTTGATCTAATACTAACATTCAGATTAAACGTAGACAATATAGTCATACTTCCACAGTCTGAAGTTTTCAGATCATTATCTCATTTCATTCAAACTATGTCCGAGTAATAATATATGCACCTCACCACGCTACTGTATTAAACATACATTCACGTCAACTACTGCACAGAGCTTTATAAATGATCTCCCAGAGTTATCAACTCTGATTGGGTCACTGTCAGCCCCTGCAGAACTTGATCAGGCAACTGAATGCTTAGAGTCAACATTCCGCCATACTTTAGATAATGTAGCTCCTCTTAAAAGGAAAATGGTCAGAGACAAAAAATTAGCACCCTGGTATAATGATGACACTCGCACATTAAAACAGACCACTCGAAAATTGGAACGTAAATAGCATCAAACAAAATTGGTAGTGTTCAAATTGGCGTGGAAGGAGAGCTTCCTGAAGTATAGAAAGGCTCTTAGTGCTGCGAGATCAACATATCTCCTCCCTAATAGAAGATAACAAATAATCCTAGATTCCTATTTAATACTTTAGCAAAATTAACCAGGAATAAGTCCACTATCAACACATGCACACCTGCAGTATGTAGTAGCAATGACTTCATGAATTTTTTTTAATGACAAAATTGAGAATATCCGACAAAAAATTCAAACTACTAATTTAAGGTCAGACAATGAAAGTGACCTTGTAGTGAACTATATAACTATCAGATCATCAGTTAGAATGTTTTACTCCCCTTAAAGAAACTGAACTACTTTCATTAATCTCTGCATCAGCTTGCGTACTAGATCCCTTACCTACACGTCTATTCAAACAGATACTACCTGAAGTAATTGAACTGCTTCTAAAAATAATAAATTATTCTCTTACGATTGGCTGTGTACCCAAATCCTTTAAACTAGCAGTTATCAAACCCCTGATTAAAAAACCTGACCTTGATCCCTGTCAGCTGTCCAATTATCGGCCAATATCAAACCTCCCCTTTATCTCCAAGATCCTTGAAAAAGCTGTGGCACAGCAGTTATGCTCATATTTACATAGGAATAACATCCATGAAATGTATCAGTCAGGATTTAGACCTCATCATAGCACAGAGACAGCACTGGTTAAAGTAGTAAACGACCTACTGTTGGAGTCTGATCAGGGCTGTATCTCGCTACTTGTGTTGCTTGACGTTAGTGCAGCATTTGATACCATTGATCATTCCATTCTTCTGGATAGACTAGAAAATGTTGTGGGAGTTAAGGGAACGGCCCTCTCCTGGCTCAGGTCTTATTTAACTGATCGTTATCAGTATGTTGATATAAATGGTGATATTTCTAGACGTACTGAGGTAAAGTTTGGTGTTCCACAAGGTTCTGTCTTGGGTCCACTGCTTTTTTTTCTCTCTTATATATATATATATATATATATATATATATATATATATATATATATAACCTCTGGGTGATATTATTCATAAACATTGTATCCACTGTTATGCTGATGACACACAGTTGTATGTCTCTGCAAAACCTGATGAGAGACACCAGCTTTATAGAATTGAAGAATGTGTTCAGGACATTAGACACTGGATGCTTATAAATTTCCTTCTGCTTAACTCTGACAAGACTGAAGTACTTGTACTAGGACCACATACAGCTAGAAGTAAGTTTTCTGATTACACAGTAACTCTGGATGGTCTTTGTTTCTTCACGTGCAGCAGTAAAAGACCTCGGAGTGATTATTGACCCCAGTCTTTCATTCGAAACTCACATTGATAACATTACCCGGATAGCTTTCTTTCATCTCAGAAATATTGCAAAAATAAGAAATTTAATGTCGTCATTACATGATGCGGAAAAACTAGTCCATGCTTTTGTTACCTCCAGGTTGGATTATTGTAATGCCTTACTGTCTGGATGTTCCAATAAGTGCATAAACAAGCTCCAGTTAGTTCAAAATGCAGCAGCAAGAGTCCTTACTAGAACTAGAAAATATGACCCCATCACGCCTGTCTTATCCACACTGCATTGGCTCCCAATCAAATTTCGTATCGATTATAAAATACTACTATTGACCTTTAAAGCACTAAATGGTCTCGCACCACAGTACCTGAGTGAACTTCTGCTCCTCTATGACCCGCCACGCCTACTTAGATCAAAAGGTGCAGGCTATCTGCTGGTACCTCGTATAGTGAAGGCTACATCAGGGGGCAGAGCCTTTTCTTACAAAGCTCCACAGTTATGGAACAGCCTTCCAAGTAATGTTCGGGAATCAGACACAGTCTCAGCATTTAAGTCTAGGCTGAAAACATATCTGTTTAGTCAAGCCTTTTGTTAATGGTGTTTATGAGGTAAAGGTGTAGATCTAGAGCAGGGGTCTTCAATCCTATCCACAAAGGGCCAGTGTGGCTGCAGGCTTTCATTCCAACCAAGCAGGAGCTACACCTGATTTCACTTGTTTAATCATTTCACCCTCATCTCCAGTCAACAAATCAAGTGAGCCTCCAATTTGGCTGTAATGAAAGCCTGCAGCTACACCGGCCCTTTGCGGATAGGATTGAAGACCCCTGATCTAGAGGGTCCTCAGACAGAGTGTTTTGGTAAACTGGGATGTATGGATGCTGTCAGTCCCCACTCGCTTGCTCACTCGAGTTTGTTGACCGTGTAGTGGCTGGCTGCTTTATGTCCTGGGGCTCTCTCATGCCTGTGTTACCTTCTGGCTCTCCCCTTTTAGTTATGCTGTCATAGTTAGTTGCCGGAGTCCCTGCTTGTACTCAGTGCAATATGTATACTGTTCCTACTTATTCAGGTGACATTGGGCATACCCAACAACCTGCGTTTTCTCCCCCCCCCCAAAATCTGTCCCTCTGAGTTACATGGAGTCAACAGGAAATCTTTTGGTGGAGACCTCGACTGGCTATCGTAGCCTGCAGGGAATCGGCCGTCAGACATTCTGTCGCATGTCCCAGACCCGGTGAAATGTAACTGAATTGTCTTGGCCAACCCTAAGGGTCCCATCTGCATCTCATCATTGCTGAGGAGTGTGCTCCCATCACCCAATCAAGCATCCAGGTCATGATATTTTTTAACCATATTAACATGCCATTGTTGTGCATTATGCCTGATGTCAAGACTCTCGTCTCTGCAAGCCTACCACACAGATTTAATACTTGTCATTTTTAGGGCATACCCAACAACCGGTGTTCTCTCCCCCCCCCATCTGTCCCTCTGAGTTACATGTTGGTCCTGGGATTGAGATGCTGGCCTCTTCTGCCCCTCGGACCTGCTTGATCCATCCTGGTGCCCGGTGTCTTGTCGGAGTTTTATCGCATCGCTCCTGTGAAGGACAGCCCCATGAGGACAGTTGAGGGTTATACCTGGAGGATGCTCTGGACTCTTACAGTAATGCTTTTATGGCTGAGGACTACAGTTAACTTGCTAACTTTAGGACTGCAGCTGTCATGAACAGTTTTGCACTCAAGTTTCCATCAATGAAGAGTTTATAACATCAACGAAACTGTCTTCATGTTAAAACTGTTAATGTTATAGTCATGCTGTCTGTTGTTGACCAAATGAGGATGGGTTCCCTTTTGAGTCTGGTTCCTCTCGATGTTTCTTCCTCATGTCGTCTGAGGGAGTTTTTCCTTGCCACCGTCGCCACAGGCTTGCTCATTGGGGATAGATTAGGGACAAAATTAGCTCATGTTTTAAGTCGTTCAAATTCTGTACAGCTGCTTTGCAACAATGTTTATTGTTAAAAGCGCTATACAAATAAACTTGACTTGTTCAGACGATTAAGATGATACCTTAAAAACATCTTTGCTAAATTTGTCTAGATTGACTGCACCAAATTTAACAAATAATCCCATATTTTAAAAGATTAATGGTAGTTTTAGAATATCCAATAAAACTTTTTTTTTTTTTTTTTAAACCAACTAGGGGCATCCATGTCCTAAAGGTCAGAGAATTAGCCTTGGGCCCAAACAGTTGTCAGTTTGATTCCCTGGCAGGATATGTCTGTCCCAAGCATGTGAAGGCTGGACCCAGTGGAGTGTGCAGAAGTTGTCAGATGAGACTCAACATTCACTAAGGCAGCAACAGCAAGTCATTGTGGAGCACCCAGACACGGAAGATGTCATGGTCATCCACTGCAACCAAAGAAGTCCCTGGTCATGATGATTCTTCGTACCACCAGAACCCGACTTCCAAGGCCGAGAGAGTGGGATTGCCCCAGTGCAATGATTTACCCACTTTAAAACAACTTCCCGCACAGGTTTCTTTGTGCAATCCCCCAACTCGGCCCAAAAAGTCCTGCGGCGATGGGGAAGGGGTGAAGCAACAGGTAGAGGTAACCACTGGGAGTTGTAGTTCCAGCCCTGCATGTAGGCGGCCTGGTGACAAGAGTCGCACTCTCTCTCTGACCCCAGAACGACAGAGGAGTTTGGTATTCCCCCAGGCAACTGAGCAGCCCTATTTAAGACAGCACTGCTCACCCTCACATGAGAGAGGAGACTAGAAAAGGTGCCTCAAATATTGCTCACCCCTCTACCCATGGTCAGCTTACTGTGGCTGGCAGTGTTACCCCTCAAGTGGTCGAAATACAAAGAACAACAAAACAAATGACTTTCGGAGCATGCAATGTCCAAACCCTAATGGACAAGGAAACATCAAGACCTGAGAGAACAGCAGCCCTCATAGCTAGTGAATTGGTGCACTACAACATTGATATCGCTGCCCTCAGCGAGACCAGGCTGGCTGACAAAGGATCCATCACTGAACTGAAGGGTGGCTATACCTTTTTCTGGAAAGGCAAATCCCAAGATGAGGAGAATATACATGGGGTAGGCCTGGCCATCAAGTCCATGCTTCTCAAGCAGCTCCCTGACCTCCCCACCTCTATCAATGAGCATCTGATGAAGCTCTGCTTCCCAGTCAATGCCTCCCGTCATGTCACAGTCATCAGCACCTATGCCCCTACTTTGGCCAGCAATGACAAGGCAAAAGAAACCTTCTACAAGGACCTCAACAACCTCAAAGGCCACAACTCCCAGAGACAAGGTCATCCTGCTAGGAGACTTCAATGCCAGAGTCGGCACAGAGTGCACTAACTGGACAGGCGTGCTGGGGCCACATGGCATAGGCAAAATTAACTCTAATGGCCTACTGCTCTAGAGTCTCTGTGCAGAAAATGACTTGATCAACACCTTGTTCATACAAGCAGACAAGTATAAAATCAACTTGGATGCACCCACAATCAAAACAATGGCATCTCACTGACTTTGCAATCTGCTGCAGATGTGACATCAGAGACTTCAGGATCACCAGGGCCATGTGAGGAGCTGAACACTGGATCTACCACCAACTTCTTAAGTCAATTGTCAAGCTGCACATCCTCCTTACCAATCACAAAAAGCCAAAGCTCGTCAGACCGTTGTTCAACACCAAACTTCAGAACCCAGTATGTTGAGATAACTTCATGAGCTGCCTGGACGACAAGTTGACCTCCCATGGACCCCTCATTGGAACCCCAACTCGGTAGTGGGACCAGTTCAGCATGGTGGTGAAGCAGGTAGCCCAGTCAATACTCGGCCCAAAGAAGAGAGTTCACAGGATTGGTTTGATGAAAATGATGTTACCATTGGCCAGCCCCTGAATGACAAGTGTTCACAGCATGGCAGAATGACTTGTCCTCCAACCAACCCCAAGTGTGACTGCTTCAAGCACCTCCAGAGCTGTGCCCAGGCCGCTCTCCACCGCATGCAGGATGAGTGGTGGCAGAGGAAAGCGGACGAGGTCCAGCTGTATGCTTACACAAAGAACTCCAAGATGTTCTTCAGCACCATTAAAGCCATGTACGGACTGTCCCGACCCAGCACCCCCCCTTCTGTCCACCGATGGCACGTTGCTGAAGGAGAAGAGCGCAATCAATGAGAGGTGGAAGGAACACTTCAGCACTCTCCTCAATAGACCCTCCACTGTCAGCCTCGCTGGCCACGGGGCTCGAACTCGAGACCTTCTTGCTGTGAGGCAACAGTGCTAACCACTACACCACCATGCCGCCCAGATTGGCTAGTTCATAGCAAAATCGAAAATACCATGTACTGCAAAGACTGCAGAAAGTATGGCAAAGACAGGCACCAGTAATTTTAACTCGAAACTATAAAGGACCACGAAAAGTCAAATGCACACATCGGTACTATAACATCAAAACCGGCAAAGACGGCTGGTTCACTACAGGACAGCATTGCTTTCAAGTCCCTGGCTGTCATGAAGTCGGCTGAGCTGGAGAGGATGGAGCTGCTGTTTAGAAACGTTCACGCGATTGTAAAGAAGTTGATCCCACCCCAGCTATCAACTTATGGCCTGCTGGAAGCCTCAGGTCACGAAAACCATTTTTCATGGACCATTCAGACTCATCTGATGATGAATGTAATGAGGACATTTAATGTCTCTCTCTACACATGTTCTCTCACACACACACACTTAATAGATAACATAATATACATAATACACATAATACTTGCATATCAAAACATCAAATGTTTTTCAATGATAAATGTTTTGAACTGGACTTTTAATATTAGAATAAGTTCAGTTATACTGAATGTTATTTTTCATATTATACAATATTTCATATTGTAAGGGCTTGAATTTGAGTTCAATAAACAGAATACTCTGTTTATATTTTTGTCTGAATTGGTTCCATGTTTTCATATAGGGAGCTACCTTAACAGCACTGAATACTTGAGTGCTACTGTAGAGATATATTATACGCTGCCATTCATAATTAAATCTAGATCTTCCAAACTTTAACGTATCATGGTCAAGAAAAAACTGCGATTTCCTGGCAACAAAATTGTGGCTAGTGAAAAGGCTGAATGGCTAGTGACTCGGGAAAACCAAGTCAAGTCAACTTTGTCAAATATGCTACACATGCTCGACATACAGCACAGATGAAATTTCAGTCCTCTCTGACCCACGGTGCAAACAGGCAATGCAATAAATAAAAATAAAAATAGAATAATTGAAAAAACAAACAATATAAACAGTATAAACACTAGATAGGAACTAGACATAGACTAAACACTCAGACAAACAATATAAACAGTATAAATAAACAGTATAAACCACTAGCCACAGTGGCCGGTGAGCAAAAAAGTTAATGTGCTTTTTATATACAAAAAATTAAATAAAAAAATATATATAGTGCGTCTGTAATACACCCATACTATATTTAAAAACAAATCATACCATATCACACACAATGAAGCAAAAGATGAAAAAGTTTCCATCTATGGATAGTGTCTAAATTATACAATTTCACTCGCAGTTAATTCAGGGAGGCCAACATTTGTTCATGAATATAAAACAAACAATAAAATAAACATATTTCATTCCTGTGATTATACCAGGATAATTTCCAGCATAAAAACACGATTCTTGACATGAGGACAGTTGTAATATTTATAACTTGTCTTTACATAGAATGTGTGTACACACTTTTTAATTCTAAGTTTTAGCCAAGTATAATAACTCTGTTGTTGGATCCTTTAATAAATACAAAAAGTTACCGAGTGAAGTGAAATTGTCTCCTGGAAGCTTTATGGTAAAGTGTTACAGGTGAACTCGCTTTATTCGACAAGAATAAATAGAAACCAGAACAAACCAGTTTATTAAATGAAACAGAAGATGAAAGTTTATAGCCACCTGTTGACAGGAGCGCCGCTTACCTACAGCCAAGAGGAGCCCATTTCACTCAGCCTCACGCTCCTCATGTTCTCCCAGGGATGCGGATACTGTTAGTGTTTCCGCTGTTTGGTTTAAATCCTGTGAAACGCTCACATTTAGCGAAGTGTGTTATTATAAACACCGGTAAAGAGCGGAATAAACCGAAACCGTGACTCAGGTCATCACCTTCTGGCGACATTCCTTTCTGAATCCTTCCACAACTGCACGCGCAGCGTCACTAAACACTACAGTGCGTCCTCAACCCAACCCAAACACACACACACACACACACTAAAGTGCGTCCCCAACCCAAACACACACACGCACACACTAAACACTACAGTGCGTCCTCAACCCAACCCAAACACACACACACACACTAAACACTATAGTGCGTCCCAAACACACACACTAAACACTACAGTGCGTCCCCAACCCAACCCGAACACACACACACACTAAACACTACAGTGCGTCCCCAACCCAACCACACACTAAACACTACAGTGCGCCCCAACCCAAACACACACTAAACACTACAGTGCGCCCCAACCCAAACACACACTAAACACTACAGTGCGCCCCAACCCAAACACACACTAAACACTACAGTGCGCCCCAACCCAAACACGCACGCATACAAAACACTACAGTGCGTCCCCAACCCAAACACGCGGACACTAAACACTACAGTGCATCCCAAACCCAAACACGCGGACACTAAACACTACAGTGCATCCCAAACACGCGGACACTAAACACTACAGTGCATCCCAAACACGCACACTAAACACTACAGTGCATCCCAAACACGCACACTAAACACTACAGTGCATCCCAAACACGCACACTAAACACTACAGTGCATCCCAAACACGCACACTAAACACTACAGTGCATCCCAAACACGCACACTAAACACTACAGTGCGTCCCCAACCCAAACACACACACACTAAACACACACACACTAAACACTACAGTGCGTCCCCAACCCAAACACGCGCACACTAAACACTACAAACTAAACACTATCAATAAAACACTCCACCACATCTACCTGACTCCACAGTAACTCACACTATCAATGCTCACATATGAAATAATATCTGTAGGAGGCGCGTGAGCTGGAGCTCACCTGTGGTAACGTGACGTCACACGCGCGAGGACAGGAAAGGAGAACTTGGCTCAGGTATATTAGCGCTCATCAAACAGCGATGTGGAAGTTCACCGGACAAGTTACAAATAAGTCCCTACTGGACACACAGTGCACTAAGTAGGGTGTAGAAGTCTTCAGTCAAGACCCTATATAGTGCCCCGATAAAGATTTAGGACATAACCTGTGTGGGTCGCAAACACTCCATTGTGAGTCCTTCTCGGGAGCCAGAGTGAAATAGCGACATCGTGTGGTGGCTTTTCTTAAAGCAACATACTCTATAAGATTATGTTTAAATGGACATTTTGTATTATAAGTCTTTTTTTTTATCACACACAGTATATACAAGTGACTGCATTGTGTTATGATAATAATAATAGCTCAAAGCAGCAGCACGGTGGTGTAGTGGTTAGCACTGTCGCCTCACAGCATGAAGGTCCTGGGTTCAAGCCCAGAGGCCAATGAGGGCCTTTCTGTGTGGAGTTTGCATGGTGTCCGTGTGGGTTTCCCCCAAAGGCATGCAGGTTAGGCTAATTCTTCTTTCGGCTGCTCCCGATTAGGGGTCGCCACAGCCGATCTTTCGTCTCCATTGCTCCCTGTCTTCTGCATCCTTCTCTACCACACCTGCCACTTTCATGTCCTCTCTCACCACATCCATGTATCTCCTCTTTGGCCTTCCTCATTTTTATTTGCCTGGCAGCTCCATCCTCAACATTCTCCTTCCAACACGCTCTGCATCTCTTCTCAGGATGTGCCCATACCATCTCAGTCTCATCTCTCTTAGCTTACAGGTTAGGCTAACTGGTGGCTCTAAATTGACTGTGAGTGTGAATGGTTGTTTGTGTCTGTGTCAGCCCTGCGATGACCTGGCGACTTGTCCAGGGTGTACCCCACCTCTCACCCATAGTCAGCTGGGATAGGCTCCAGCTTGCCTGCGACCCTGTAGGACAGGATAAGTGGCTACAGATAATGGATGGATGGATGGATGGATGGATAGTTCAAAGCACAGGTGTTTAGCACCTACAAGGCATTTGCCTGTCGCACGTCTACTAGTGCCAATGGGCCAGCTGCAGGGTCATCAGCTGGGAGCCACCCTTCACAGACGTTTCACCCCTTTAATCCCAGAACATCTATGGGTGGTGGGGCCACAGTAGGGATGTCTCCCTTCAGTTGGCTCTAAGATCATTGGTTTCCCTACTTTGGGTCTTTCCTTCTAAAGGCCAATTTATGCTGACAACCCAGTCCTCACAGATGGCGTCGCAGATGGCGTCTGCGAAGCCCCCCCCCTTCGCAGACGCTCTGCGCGCACCTCCCAAAAATTGTGACCACCGCAGACAGCCTCGCAGACAGCGTCGCAGACAAGAGGGCTCTGATTGGTCCACTCTACATCCGCTGTACACGCACTTCCGCTTCCCTACTTTCCCGGTTTGGTTTGTTTTCATGACCGCCATTTTTAAAAACACGAGCGAAGATGGAGCAGCACGAAGAGCAGTTGATCGAGGAAGTGAGGAAGTACGTACATCTATATGACTCCAGTTCTAGTCATTATAAGTAACGGGAGGATAAACACTCCACTAACCACACCCACCAACTACTCCTAGCGATTTCGCGACTTTGCGCCCCCTTGCGTTGTGGCGGTGAATAACATCACGCACACCTATTACTCCCCGCTCAATGATAAATTACAACTGTCTGCGAAAAGCTATCTGCGAAAGCCTTGTCGCAAGAGCATGCAGAGGCCTTTAGCCATAGCCAGAAGCTACTTTTCTCTGCCACCTCAGCAAGTTCCTTGAGTGTCCTCTTTTGTCTGGACCCAGTGACTCCAAGAACTTTCAATACCCGCTGTATAGATTTTCCAACAAAGCCTCTGCATCCAACTTCCACAGGGTAGGTGCACACCTTCCACCCTGCTTCTCTGAATGACGCAGCAAGCTTGCTGTACTTCTCCTCTTTTCTCTCAAAGGCTGTCTCCATAGCCTCATCCCACAGCACAGTAAGTTCTGCCATGATTACTGTTTTGGTGGAGATGGACCACAGGACAATGTCTGGTCATGAAGAGGTTGTAATTATTTCAGGTGGAAACTTCAGTTGTTGGTCCAGGTCAACCCTCATATGCCACTTGCCTCTAGGTGTCAGTACAGACCACTTCTTCTGTTTGGTGTTTTCAGCTTTTTTCCCCTTGCCTGACAAAGTGGATCCGCGGTTTGGAAAATGACGGGCTTGTCTTGTTGGCATCGAGCCTGCATTCCTCCAAGACCTCTGCCAGTTTTCACAGCACTTGATCGTGACGCCACCTGTACCAGCCCTGTGTCAAGGCTGATTTGTAGCAAGTTATATTGTGCTGCAAACTGGGATTGTGTGTATCATTATTTATTTAATTATTTTCAGTAACCACCTGAGAATCCTGAGCCTATCCCAGGAACATTGGGTGTGAGGTGGGAATACACCCTGAATAAGACACCTGGAGGAAACTGGAGAACCTAAGCTCAGGTGGTAAGCTGTGAGATGGCAACACTAACCTCTGTGCCACCGTGCCACTTATTATTATTATTATTATTATTATTATTTATTTTTTTTAAAAAATTATTATTACCTCGCCCCGAGACAGAGTCCACCGGGGGCGAGGTATTGTTTTTGGTCGGGTTTCTTTATTTCTTTGGGGTTTTTTTTGTTAATGATATTACAGGAAAATGGCTGGATCAATCTTCATGAAACTTTCAGGATAGATGAGCATTGATCTCAAATAGAACCTCCAACATTTTGAGGGTCATCTGATTAAGGTCACCAAAACGGTCAAAATCATTTTTGTTGTGTCTACTGCCTCATATAGAGGCGCTAGCCACTATGTCATCGTGCTGTAAGGCAGCTGGGCCATAGAAGGTTCACGCTGCACGCTACACGCTACACGTTCACGTGAAGAACCGGACCCTGGGCCATTAAACTTCATGCTTGGATGTTCACGTGTTGCGTCTGTTCTACTTTGACCGACCAACAATATGGACTCTTCGGATGACGACGATTGCCTCATTCTGCTTTTACTGAGACAGAGGAAGAGAAAAAGGAACAGAATTTGGAGCCGAGAACACTTCCTTCTGAGAGAAACCCGTGGTGAATTTCACCGAACATTCTATAATCTGCTTGACAATCCCGATGAAGAACTATTTTTCAATTATACCATTCAATTATATTTTTTCTGAAGTTTTCCCCTGAAAGCATAGAGTTATCTCCCTAGACCCGTTCTGATTGGCTGGCGCGGCGGTGACCGCATGCATTGACTGGAATTTCCATCTTCACGCCTAGAAAAAAGTGTGCATGTTCATTTCTCGCTTCACGCGTGAAGTGTGCAGCGTGCAACGTGAACGCCGTTCTATGGCCCAGAGCAAGTCATGCTACGTTTGTCCACTTTTCTTTACACGCGTGCAGCGTGAACCTTCTATGGCCCAGCTGCCTAAGAATGTAAGAGTGTAACAGTCATGTACTGCGCATGCGCATACACGTGTTCTGATTAAAATGACCAGTGAATGTATACAATTCGGTTCACCATTCAAAATAAATGGACGAGACTAAAGAAATCACTTTCAGACATGTTTATGATTTATTGAGGAAAATGATCCAATATTACATATCTGTGAGTGGCAAAAGTATGTGAACCTTTGCTTTCAGTATCTGGTGTGACCCCCTTGTGCAGCAATAACTGCAACTAAACGTTTCCGGTAACTGTTGATCAGTCCTGCACACCGACTTGGAGGAATTTTAGCCCATTCCTCCTTACAGAACAGCTTCAACGCTGGGATGTTGGTGGATTTCCTCACATGAACTGCTCACTTCAGGTCCTTCCACAACATTTCGATTGGATTAAGGTCAGGACTTTGACTTGGCCCTTCCAAAACATTAACTTTATTCTTCTTTAACCATTCTTTGGTAGAACGACTTGTGTGCTTAGGGTCGTTGTCTTGCTGCATGACCCACCTTCTCTTGAGATTCAGGTCATGGACAGATGTCCTGACATTTTCCTTTAGAATTCGCTGGTATAATTCAGAATTCATTGTTCCATCAATGATGGCAAGCCGTCCTGGCCCAGATGCAGCAAAACAGGCCCAAACCATGATACTACCACCACCATGTTTCACAGATGGGATAAGGTTCTTATGCTGGAATGCAGTGTTTTCCTTTCTCCAAACATAACGCTTCTCATTTCAACCAAAAAGTTCTATTTTGGTCTCATCCGTCCACAAAACATTTTTCCAATAGCCTTCTGGCTTGTCCACATGATCTTTAGAAAACTGCAGATGAGCAGCAATGTTCTTTTTGGAGAACAGTGGCTTTCTCCTTGCAATCCTGCCATGCACACCATTGTTGTTCAGTGTTCTCCTGATGGTGGACTCATGAACATTAACATTAGCCAATGTGAGAGAGGCCTTCAGTTACGTAGAAGTTACCCTGGGGTCCTTTGTGACCTCGTCGACTATTACACACCTTGCTCTTGGAGTGATCTTTGTTGGTTGACCACTCCTAGAGAGGGTAACAATGGTCTTGAATTTCCTCCACTTGTACACAATCTGTCTGACTGTGGATTGGTGGAGTCCAAACTCTTTACAGATGGTTTTGTAACCTTTTCCAGCCTGATGAGCATCAACAACGCTTTTTCTGAGGTCCTCAGAAATCTCCTTTGTTCGTGCCATGATACACTTCCACAAATATGTGTTGTGAAGATCAGACTTTGATAGATCCCTGTTCTTTAAATAAAACAGGGTGCCCACTCACACCTGATTGTCATCCCTTTGATTGAAAACACCTGACACTAATTTCATCTTCAATTTAACTGCTAATCCTAGAGGTTCACATACTTTTGCCACTCACAGATATGTAATATTGGATCATTTTCCTCAATAAATAAATGATCAAGTATAATATTTTTGTCTCATTTGTTTAACTGGGTTCTCTTTATCTATTTTTAGGACTTGTGTGAAAATCTGATGATGTTTTAGGTCATATTTATGCAGAAATATAGAAAATTCTAAAGGGTTCACAAACTTTCACGCACCACTGTGTAGCCACATGTACCCACAGGGTACCTATTTTTTGTGCGATATCTTCCTTCATATTCATCATAAGTGCTACCGGGTGAGGTTTGTTTTGCCTGGCAACACTTATTATTATTATTATTATTATTATTATTATTATTATTATTATTATTATTATGTTCATTCATTTGATATACCACTTATCCATTGCAGATCACGGGTGAGCTGGAGCCAATCCCAGCTGACACTGGGTGAGAGGCGGGGTATATCTTGAACAGGTCACCAGACTATCGTAGGGTTAACACAGAGAGACAGTCAGACATTCATGCTCACATTCACACCTGTGGGTGCCCTCTGTCTTTCCAAGAAAAAAATACACCAATATTAGGTTTATTTGTAGCATCCATGTCAGATTATTTGCTGTTCATAAATGTTTTAAAGTGAAGTATTTTTGTCTTTTGTGGAACCTAGCACAACAGCACAACCAGTGGTTGTAAGCAAAATACACAAATAGTAACAGAAGTGAGACTGGGGCTGATTTTTTTCAAGCCCAGACTGTAGATTCGTATAACACCCTAGATTTCATATTCATTTGGTCTGATAATTTCCAGCCCATTTTGCTGACATTTATAATTTCATCAGCAGTGATTGATATGTGTGTGTGTGAGTGTAAAATAGTTTACCCCATATCTTACTTACATGGCCATCGATGAGACCTCATGATATCATGCATTGCTCAATCCAAATTTCATTGGCTAGCTATCGACAGATATTAGATTTTAGCCCTCCCAGCCGTCAATGCTCCTCTTTATTTTTCTTCTGTGCAGTACGCCGTTTGATTATCTTGTGGACTAAAACATGTCCCTTATTTACAATATATGTATTTTTTCTCCCTCAGTGGAAACAGAGCTTTCTTTATTGGCTCCTGTTGGGTTGAGAAAGCTGCCCCAGGCTCCTGTAGCATATAAAAGGAATTGTGTTCATGAAAAGTTGCATAAACCATAAAGCTGATCTAAAACAAATGGCTTTACAAAAATCATGGCACGTTTTTTGCAAACAGCACTGCCATTCCATGGTTTCGAGAGGTTAATCGCTTTTTAGCATGTGTAGCTTAACCTATGGCTTTATATTCACATTAAAATATGCATTTTTTTCTCCTTGGGCACTTGGTTTTGGTCAGTGAGAAAATTACGAAATATAAAATCATTCCCCGACTCACATTTTGACTAGTTGCATGCAACGCGTTTCAGCATAAGTTTTCCATGTGTGCTTGATTCGTGTCTCCAGTTTTCTCTGTGGTTTCAGGGTTATTGATGTTGGAGAAGTAAATTGCATCCCCTTGGATGGATTTTGGCACTGAGAGAGGAACCGTGGGTCCGGTTCACATCTCCATTACCCTTGCTTACAGACACTATAGAGATGAATTAGAGTCGAACCTGCAAAATGATTGAGGGCACAGAGAAAACAGCCCACTTATTTTGCAAAATGCTGAAACCACAACTGCAGTCATCTCCATACATAGCCAGATTATTATGAAATTGTTATTCCTCTTTTTTCTTTTAAATCTATACATACTTTCATTTTCTTAAAGAGAAAGAAAGAAAATAGTAATTCTGTGAACAATTGTATATAATCATAATAGGTTCCAGCCCAAGTAGCAAGCCTGCTGGAGGCCTTTGAAATAAAAGTGTGGATGAAATTATTTGTATGCTTATCTCATTATTTATTCTGCTTATATGGTAATATATGAATTGAGTTTCTAGATTGTAAAGTTGGCGATGAATTTCAAATTCATTAAACATTTATTATGAATCATGATACATACAGGGCACTTTTTCAATGGAATAAAAACACGTGTTCTATTCCCTTCTGGTGGGTTTCATTCATTTGGTTTTGATAGCATGCAATATTGTTAGCATATTGCTTATCCTACGTGTATTATGTCACTCTGCCCAATGGAGAATGAACGTTGAATATAGTTTACGATATTGCATGGTTGTCAAGACAACATGATGTCACACATCGGAGCTGACACGAGTATCCAGTAGGAAAGTTTTCTGCTGCACATGTGCAGAAGCATTTCTTTATTCGCCAGGAAAGCGAAAGATGCGTTGAGCACTCGAAAGGCTACCAAAATTTCATTGGATATTCTTCACGCATATTTACAAGAGAAAAGCATACCAACGGACGTCAAAAAACTGGAAAACAGACACGTTGGAGATGTAAAACTTCCATGCTAGCAAGCGACTGTGGCAATTTGTAAACAAACATGGCCACCAAGTTTGCTTCATTAAATACGGAAGATTTTGAGAGAATTTTGAAAGAGAAAGATGCGTTGAACACCCAAAAGGAATGTATATGTATAATAATAATAATAATATTAGCTGGCTTTTTTTTCATGGTATATCAGATATATTCCATTCAGCTAACACGATTTTGAACTTGTCTTCAACTCGTTCAGTACCATGCTAGCTGAATGGAACATATCTGATATACCACGAAAAAAGCCAGCCAATATTATTTAAATATATATCTCATGCCATGGGTAGATCAAGAGTTTGGAGTCAGGAATGGAAATGTGTGTGTGTGTGTGTGTGTGTGTGTTTCCTAAAGACAATCCATCCATGAATCAGGAAGTTAAACACAATAGTTGCCAATTGACACTAAACTCACACTATAAACGTCATACAGGATGCCATAAGGCCATTAATCACCATGACAATTTATGTCTAGTTATAAAACACTGTTGAAATTATGAGTAATTGCTGTGATAGCTGTTTCAATGTTTACAATGACATCTTAAGTCGCATGCAATTTTTTGCGAAGGGCACTCTCAATAATTTCATGACAGATAGGCCTACTTTCATAACCTGACAGAGTTTATGCCATGGCTTCAAAAATACTTACATATTTTACAGCTTAAACCACTAGTGCTTCTTTAGTTAGCAGCTAAACTCTGTGACAAGGCCTTTCTGAATCTGCCATGTCATATTTAACAGTTATTCCATGAAATCGAGTTGTACATGAGCTGATAGCTGGTGAGGCGTGAAGCGCTGAGTCGGCTATAAGCTGTGTATGACAAGATTGAGTGGAATAACTGTTTTATTCTATCCACATTCACTGGATTTTGAGAAACTGGGCATTTTTATTTTTTGCAAATTCAATAAATAAAGACTTTATGCAAAACATCCGACAAAATCATTTCCGCTTAGAATGTAAACAAACTGGGGCGGCACGGTGGTGTAGTGGTTAGCGCTGTCGCCTCACAGCAAGAAGGTCCGGGTTCGAGCCCCAGGGCCGGCGAAGGCCTTCCTGTGCGGAGTTTGCATGTTCTCCCCGTGTCCGCGTGGGTTTCCTCCGGGTGCTCCGGTTTCCCCCACAGTCCAAAGACATGCAGGTTAGGTTAACTGGTGACTCTAAATTGAGCGTAGGTGTGAATGTGAGTGTGAATGGTTGTCTGTGTCTATGTGTCAGCCCTGTGATGACCTGGAGACTTGTCCAGGGTGTACCCCGCCTTTCGCCCGTAGTAAGCTGGGATAGGCTCCAGCTTGCCTGCGACCCTGTAGAAGGATAAGGCGGCTAGAGATGATGAGATGTAAACAAACTGGCGAAATGACAGTAGCAATTTCTGAAAAATGCTATTATAATAACAATTCTTGAAAAATAAAAAAGATAAGTTCTTCCCATCAAATACTTTCATTCCATATTTTGCTTTTTTTTTTTGTATTTTTTGAGTTTCGTTTTCGACGAGAGTTTTAATTTCGTCCTTGGTTGGTTCAACAACACGCTCTGCCATTTTGTTTTTTCTCTACTCACGGTATATGAGCTGATAGCCTAGTAGTAGAGTAACCAATCAGAGTGCATGATTGTTCATATCCAGTGAATGTGGATAGAATAATATACAGTACACTCACTGGTAGGGGGCATGGTGGTGTAGTGGTTAGCACTGTCGCCTCACAGCAAGAAGGTTCTGGGTTTGAGCCCAGCGACCGATGAGGACCTTTCTGTGTGGAGTTTGCATGTTCTCCCTGTGTCTGTGTCTCCGGGTGCTCCAGTTTCCCCCACAGTCCAAAGACATGCAGGTTAGGCTAATTGGTGGCTCTAAATTGAGCGTAGGTGTGAATGTGAGTGTGAATGGTTGTTTGTCTCTGTGTGTCAGCCCTGCGATGATCTGGCGACTTGTCCAGGGTGTACCCCGCCTCTCGCCCATAGTCAGCTGAGATAGGCTCCAGCTTGCCTGCAACCCTGTACAGGATAAGCGGCTACAGATAATGGATGGATGGATGAATGGATGGATACTCACTGATAGTGTGATGCATAAAATCACAGAGATAAAGTTCAAGAACTTTTCACACCAAGCATGAGAATCGGGTAAAACATGATCTCAAATGTGACCTGCGATTTGATTTCAGAGTTGTGATTTCAGAAGCTTCTGATCACCTGGGATGTTCACACACACACAGAGCAGTCTACATAGAATGGTGTGAAAAAACAAAAAAACATCAACTGAGCAGCAGTTCAGCTGCCAGAAATTCCTTTTTCTTTTGATGAAAGAAGTTATAGGAGAAAGCCCAGACTGGATTGTGCTGACAGGAAGGCTACAGGAACTCAAATAACCACTCTTTACAACTGCGGTGAGCAGAAAAGCATTTCATTCAGTACAGCACACAACTGGACAGCTGAAAATTTGGGGAGAAAAAAATCACATGGTCTTCTGAGCTGTAACTTCTCAGTTCCAGTGAGCTGGTGGTCTCAGTAAAAATAAAACCAGTTGATGAATTGTCCACTAGATGGCAGGACAGGTAAGTGTAATTTGTAACAGCTCCGTGGAATAAAAGCGGACCCTATAGAATTTATTAATTTAATCAGTACTTAGGTTGAATATAATCACGTTTAAGGGGCCCCAAATGATTTTCATACTTTGTGACAGACACAATCTGAAACAGAAATATTGTGTTCTGTGTGAGCATACGCCAAAATCCATGTGTCAAACAAAACTGGGCTGTATTTGAAGTTCGGCTAAAAACGAAAGATCTTGGCCTCCAGGGTTTGTTCCATCCATCCATCTCCCTCTCTCCCTCTCTCACACACACACACACACACTCTCTCTCTCTCTCTCTCTCTCACATACACACACACTTGGCTTCATGCAGTCCATCCAACACAAACACTCTAACCAGAGTGAGAAACATGTGTTGGCCTGGTTGTCATTCCTAATAATATGAACATTTCCTTTTCCCATTTGGCTGCATGCACATTTTGTCATCATGTGTGCCCATGCGCATAAATACCAGCCCTTTGGAACGGTAACGTTGGGTGGCTAGAAACACAATGCAAGCAACCAATGACTTCATCCATCCTCGGGGTGGCCCTTCTGCTTGAGCAGTATCGGAGCTCTTTCAATTCTCTTGGCCACAGTACCTTCCACTTCCAGCTGCCCCTGCACCCGTGCAGGTATGGTTGAATGAAAAAACACAGAGGATGAGAGATAAAGAAACCTTGGCGTGTGCAATGCGATGCGATCTGTCCAAATGCATCTATTCATGACAAGAAGGCTGTATCTGAATGAAAGAGAGTAAAAGGAAAAAACAGGGAGGTAAACCGCTCCACCCCAAACACTCAAAGACGCATCAGATTTTGATTTTAGATCATCCTGCTTCAATCAGCTGATAAACCCAGAAAGAGCCAGGACATGTTTGTATAAACATTTCTTATATCACTGTGCTATTGCTCAATTCTGTTTGGTCAGAACGTGTATGAGTGACTGTAGCTGTATCAGATTCTGCATTTCCTCTAACAACAACTCTGACAGTAGCTCTTTCTGTAAGGTTTATATTATTTCTCTCATTTGAAGAAGAAGGCCAAAGAACATTATCATTTTCAAAGAAACAACTTACACCAGGTAAAATGCTCACCGGCCACTTTAATAGGAACTTGTTCTTGATTCTAAGGCTACGTTTACATTAGACCGTATCTGTCTCGTTTTCTTCGCGGATGCACTGTCCGTTTACATTAAACCGCCTGGAAACGCCGGGAAACGGGAATCCGCCAGCGTCCACGTATTCAATCCAGATCGTGTCAGCTCCGGTGCTGTGCAAACATTGAGAATACGCGGATACGCTGTGCTGAGCTCTAGCTGGCGTCTCATTGGACAACGTCACTGTGACATCCACCTTCCTGATTCGCTGGCGTTGGTCATGTGATGCGACTGCTGAAAAACGGCGCGGACTTCCGCCTTGTATCACCTTTCATTAAAGAGTATAAAAGTATGAAAATACTGCAAATACTGATGCAAATACTGCCCATTGTGTAGTTATGATTGTCTTTAGGCTTGCCATCCTTCCACTTGCAAGTGGTAAGTGACGCGCATGCCCGATATGCACTGAGATCACACACGCAGCGGCTCAGTCCCGAATCACTGCTCGTGCACTTCACTCGCGCGCTCTGTGAGCTGCGCAGGGCCGGAGTGCGCACCCTCCAGAGGGCACTCGCTGTTCAGGGCGGAGTGATTTGGAGCGCAGGATGCCTGCGGAGCCGAGCGTATCCGTGTATTGGCGTTGCTGTGTGCAAGCGAATCGTGTATTGGTGTTGCTGTGTGCACACTAATCGTTTTAAAAACGTTAATCTGATGATCCGCTGATACGGTCTAATGTAAACATGGGCTAAGATTCCTGTTCTTGGCTGCAGGAGTGGAACCCAATGTGGTTTTCTGCTGTTGCATGCTGAGATGCTTGTCCGCTCACCACGGTTGTAAAGAGTTGCTATGAGTTACTATATCCTTCCTGGGAGCTCAACCAATCTGGCCATTTTCCTCAACAAGGCATTTCCACACACAAAACTGTCGCTCACTCGATGTTTTTTGTTTTTCGCACCATTCTGTGTAAACTCTAGAGACTGTTGTGTGTGAAAACCCCAGGAGATCAGCGGTTTCTGAAATACTCAAACCAGTCCATTTGGCTCAAACCAACACCCACGCTACAGTGAAAGTCACACTTTAAGATCACAAATTTTCCCATTCTGATGTTTGAATTGAACAGTAACTGAAGCTCTTGATTTGTATCTATATAATTTAATGCGGGGCGGCATGGTGGTGTAGTGGTTAGCGCTGTTGCCTCACAGCAACAAGGTCCTGGGTTCGAGCCCCATGGCCGGCGAGGGCCTTTCTGTGCGGAGTTTGCATGTTTTCCCCGTGTCTGCGTGGGTTTCCTCTGGGTGCTCCGGTTTCCCCCACAGTCCAAAGACATGCAGGTTAGGTTAACTGGTGACTCTAAATTGACCGTAGGTGTGAGTGTGAATGGTTGTCTGTGTCTATGTGTCAGCCCTGTGATGACCTGGCGACTTGTCCAGGGTGTACCCCGCCTTTCGCCCGTAGTCAGCTGGGATAGGCTCCAGCTTGCCTGCGACCCTGTAGAAGGATAAAGCGGCTAGAGATGATGAGATGAGATAATTTAATGCACTGTGCTGCTGTCAAGGGATTGGCTGATTAGAGAACTGCATCAAACAGCAGGTGGGTGGGTGTTCCTAATAAAGTGGCTGGTGTGTATATGACAGATGCGCCGCATAAACAGATTGAGAAAAAAAAGTAAGTGTTAATATGGTGAGATTTTCTGTAAGGATACATTTATTTATTAATTTGCTTTTTTGGGTGGCACGGTGGTGTAGTGGTTAGTGCTGTCGCCTCACAGCAAGAAGGTCCGGGTTCGAGCCCCGTGGCCGGCGAGGGTCTTTCTGTGCGGAGTTTGCATGTTCTCCCTGTGTCCGTGTGGGTTTCCTCCGGGTGCTCCGGTTTCCCCCACAGTCCAAAGACATGCAGGTTAGGTTAACTGGTGACTCTAAATTGACCGTAGGTGTGAATGTGGGTGTGAATGGTTGTCTGTGTCTATGTGTCAGCCCTGTGATGACCTGGCGACTTGTCCAGGGTGTACCCCACCTTTCGCCCGTAGTCTGCTGGGATAGGCTCCAGCTTGCCTGCGACCCTGTAGAACAGGATAAAGCGGCTAGAGATAATGAGATGAGATAATTCTCAGGGGTCACCAATTTGTAACAATCAGATGAAAAGTTCGTAGCTATGTTTTCCAGTTTCTTGGTTACATGACAAGCTGCATTGCCTATTATTAACTTAAAGAGAGAGAATAATAAGATACTGGTGAGAAAACAACTGTTTATAGCTACTATAATGTAACTGATAACAGGAACTAACATGCTTTGCATATGTTCCACAACGTTATGCGTATATAAATGTATTTGTGCATATTGTAGAAAATAAAATTTAAAAATGTATAAAATACATTTATAAAATAAAAATTTATACAATTATACAGTAAAATTATAAAATTATATAATTATAAAGTAAAATATGTATGAATTATAAAGTTATGAAATAATAATCTAAAATTGTGCAACTATAAAATTATGCAATAAAATTTATAAAATTATACAATAAATCTGTACAAAAATGTATTAAATTATACATTATATAAAATGTATAAAATTAAAAAAGTATTAAACGTATAAAAAATTATAAAATAAATAAATGCATGAAATACATTTTAAAAATGTATAAAATAAATTAAAAAACAAATTAATTTGTATTTGTGTATATATAACATAATATTTGTGTATATATAACATGTATACATTTTTGTTTATGAATTAACAAAACCTACCACATTCTTTAATTAATAAAAACAATTATGAACTAGAAGGACACTCTACCAATTCATAGACAAAAAATGCATATATGCATAATGTTATACATACACAAATAAATTTATTTGTTATTATTTATTTTATACAGTTTTTATTTATTTTATGCATTTATTAATTTTTATAAATTTTATACACTTTATACTTTTTTTAATTTTATACATTTCATGTAATGTATAATTTTATAATTATTACACAATTTTAGATAATTTCTCATCTCATTATCTCTAGCTGCTTTATCCTGTTCTACAGGGTCGCAGGCAAGCTGGAGCCTATCCCAGCTGACTACGGGCGAGAGGCGGGGTACACCCTGGACAAGTCGCCAGGTCATCACAGGGCTGACACATAGACACAGACAACCATTCACACTCACATTCACACCTACGGTCAATTTAGAGTCACCAGTTAACCTAACCTGCATGTCTTTGGACTGTGGGGGAAACCGGAGCACCCGGAGGAAACCTACGCAGACACGGGGAGAACATGCAAACTCCGCACAGAAAGGCCCTCGCCGGCCACGGGGCTCGAACCCGGACCTTCTTGCTGTGAGGCGACAGCACTAACCACTACACCACCGTGCTGCTTTAGATAAATTATTATTATTATTATTATTATTATTACTACTACCTCCACCAAGCCTCATATTAGAATATCCTGTACCCACATACACTACGTTCACACTGCAGGCTGAAGTGACTCAAATCCGATTTTTTCGCCCATATGTGACCTGTATCCGATCTTTTATTGACAATATGAACGACACAGATCCGATTTTTTCAAATCCGACCCAGGCCGTTTGGATATGTGGTCCTAATTCCGATTCCTATCCGATCTTTTCATATACGACTTCAGTCTGAACCGCCAGGTCGCATTCATCCGACTTACACGTCATCAACAAGCCACAAACGTCACTATTCTGCACTGAAGTAGGCGGCGGGTCTCTCAAAAAAAGTTACAACAACATGGCTTTGATGTTCCTTTGAACGGAGGTTGCAGTCACTACCCCGCAGAACGCCTGAGCCAAAACCCTTGCCCTCTTCCTTCTCAACCTCCTCCTTAACATCAGGCTATTGTGCATGTTCTGGCTCCATCGCAACAACAACTGCATCATCGCCAGGTACTCCATGCTGGCTACTGTCATACACAGGAAACTTTAGGTTACTTCCGTAAACACTGGCCATGCTCACTGCTTGTGATGTCGTCGTATCCTGCAGTGCGCATGCGGAACACTTTTAGGTTGCTTTTCGTTCATACTGAGGATCACATACAAGTCGCATATATTTGTTAATGTGAACGACCTCACAAAAAAATCGGATTTCACAAAAAAATCGGAATTGAGCATTAAGCCTTGCAGTGTGAACGTAGTGATACATATCTGGATTTGCATCAGAATCCAATCAATTGTTCCTTGGCCCATGTCTCACCTTTCCTCAAAATTTCATCAAAATCCGTTTACTACTTTTTGAGTTATGTTGGGAGCCGGCAAACAAACAAACAAACATAGCCTTCTCCGACAAAGCTGGCGGTGGTAATTATTGGCACAGTGCTGTGGTATGAGGAATACAACACTTCAAGACATGCTGTTATTGGAAAATACTCTCGAGTTCCGAATAATAGCGCAGTTGGGAATAAGAGTGTAGGGCGGCAAAATGGGCAAAAATTAATAAGAGTGCCGGAAAATTCTCGAGTTTCGAATAATAGTGCAGTTGGGAATAAGAGTATAGGATGGCACATTAGGACAAATATAATAAGCGATAAGCACACTTGTAGTCTAGAAAATTATGCTGAACAGATCTTGGAGACCAAATATCAATTCAGTAAACAGACAAATCATATCATGGCTGTCAAAATGTCTTGTTCGTGTTCTTTTTATCTAAAACAAAAAGAATATCTGGATACTAGTAGAGCACTTTTGCTTGAGAAACTCAAGTATGCAAATTGCTTTAATTTACCTTTATTTAAGGTCTTAAAACATCAAAATTCTAATTTAAAAATGTCAAAATTCTATTACAGAGGCAGAGGAAGACTTTACTGCACCATTTGAATCCAGCAGGTGAAAGAGCATGAACCGTTAAGTCTTCATCCGATTCTTCAACAATATCACAATTAGAATATGAAGGGATGATCAGCCAATAGATACAAACGCCTCTTAATTCCAATTAATACAATATGACTTAAGGAAAAAGGCTATATCTTAATGCTTTATTACTTCACTTCTGTGTTTAGTCCCAATCAGTGATGTACGGGGGATTTGGAGAACATTTTTTGACATGTTGACTGTCGCTTCCCGGCCATTTCCGTGATTATGGTCTATGGAACCGGCCAGGACCCGAAAAGGGCCAGCAATATTGAACCGCTGGCATAAGTATTTAATTACTTGGAAAAATTGCATTGTAATTCACTTCTATGCTATTATATCTCAAGAATATGCTACCTTATGGAACTGATGGGTGAAATTCATGTCAATTTTCGGTGGATTGAAATCGATCATAGATACTTACCGTTGTTTACCACCGGCAGTGTTGTTGGTGCATCGGCGGTGCTTCGTTGTGTCTGCGCATGTGCGTAGTGAGTCGTCTGTGTTCAGGCGTTCTTTTCGCTCATTCGTCACACGTGCTTGTATTGACAAATAGAATAAGCGTGTAGGCCCGAATAAGACCGTGCAGGCGGGAATTTTTCGCAAAAATAAATAGCCGTGCATGCACGGTTATTCGGAACTCGAGAGTAATCAGTTTCCGGATGGTAATGCAACTCGAATGTAACACCTCCACATTGCTGATTATTTTCCAGTGAAAGCGCCATGTTTTAGTTCTTACATATTCGATGTCTGCTTCTTCTGAAACAATCTCAGTTGAGTAATGGGGGCTGCTGGTCTGGCTTGATGAGAAACAGAAAGGGGATTAAATCACTTACCAAACGGTTTTGCTTATATACAGTAAGAAAACACATTTATAGCCTTGTCTAACTGTATGATGGATGTTCAATGCTGTAATCAGTGTCTGTGCCCACATTCAGCTTGAAAGGGCCCGGGTGTATTTTTGCGCCTTATTCCATTACGTCTTGACAGCATTGCAATGATTATGGTGCCACTAATAAAACCAGGAATTTCAGAATAAAAAAATGAATAAAGTAAAAGGTTTTTTAAAGAATATTTGATGAGAAATTAAAAGCCTTGTCCAGTCTGGATTACTGCATGAACAAATTGTGTCTGCTTTTATTTCTGCCCTATAAACAGCTAAATTGAAAATAAATTGAAGTTGTCCTCATCGTGTTTGAAGACAGAATGACCAGTTGCTACGCAATAGATTCATAGGGTGGAGGAAATGACCATGCTGTAGTTTTGGGGAAAACGAGAGTGGCCAAGCTGTCTTACTCAGCAGGGCTCGCCTCAGGCCTGTGCCAATGAGGCCATCCGTTTATGAAAGAATTTAGTCATTTCTGCTGTGGTTTGAGCACTGTTAGTATTTTATAGGGTATTTAGGGCACGAATAATCAAAAACGGCTGCCAGCGCACTTTCTCAGGTCCCGCCAACCCAGAGTTGGGGGCGTTTTTGTTAGGAGTGTTTCTCAGCAAGAGTGTTTAACCTTAGCAGCTTGCAGAGCATGAGCGCATACAGTCAGTGCTGAGCTTTTTTTTTGTCATCCTCTACCATTTCTATAATGCACCTGGAGCCAAGCCCTGCTAAACACCAGGTACGCTTACAGGCCTAATCCAGAGAGACCTGGGGGAGGGGCGGGGGGTGTCTTGTTAAGAGTTTAGC
The DNA here is from genome assembly GCF_027579695.1 of Neoarius graeffei. Classification (NCBI taxonomy): domain Eukaryota; kingdom Metazoa; phylum Chordata; class Actinopteri; order Siluriformes; family Ariidae; genus Neoarius; species Neoarius graeffei. Next base: position 66,510,275 of record NC_083576.1, read on the forward strand.
ATTGGCTGGGGAAATAAACCTATATCAAAATGTAATGGGCAAGGTTGTAAAAGTATTAAATTGTACACAGTTTAGCCAGAGGGTGCTTTGGCCGACCCTGTGATGAGTGCGTGTGACCATGCAGAGTTAACCATTTCAATGAGGAGTCATGCACGCTGTAATCACAACTGTGCGCATTCGACAAACACCACACCGCATGTAGCCCTCCCTGAGTTTTTCTTCTGAATACCCTTACACTGAGTGTCCATGCACAAAGTCCTGCAGCAGAGCAGTCTCATAAAGCATGATGTGGAGAATTACTGTAATGAATCTTTGATCAGCATGATATAGTATTGCATGGACAACCACATGCAAGCCTATTTTTAGGTGGAACATGACTCCCTTTGTTCTGACTCATCAGGAGCTCCTGCAGAGAGGTGTGTAGACAGGACTGTGATAACTTACACACTTGAAGTTATTCAACACACTTTGTCTTACGTACGGTATATTCCTTCTTCATGATCTCAAGTTGCTGCCTGATCCTGACACCCTGCTGACTACTCCTGAAGCTCCTCTATGCTTCTCATCCTGATTAACTACTTCTGCTTGGAGATTTCTCCACTTGTGCCTCACCTTCAGCTCCTGTGGATGGTCTCACATGGAAACCATAACAATTTACACTTTACCCAAACAGTTCATGCCCAAGACTCACCCTTGCTTCAGCGGAAAATTTCACCTGGATACTGTAAACTCGTACCTTTTTAAGAGCTTCTGCTGTAGTAATAAAGCATGTACCGTTTAAGGATGCACCAGTAACACTGTTTCAGACCAAATCAGAGTCTGATACTGATACTAACACAAAACCTCCATTGTATTAAGCAATCAAGGGGGTCATTATGTACCTGCATTAGTTACCTTGGATCAAACCGGGTTGCAATGGAGAAGAATGGATTTTTTTTCATTTGTTAGTATTGATGCATCACTAGTCCTGTTATTAGCTCATCCGGCCAACAAGAGATGAGTTTATGCCATCATGTGTTGTCCGTCATCTGTCTGGCATTGTCCACATTTCATGAAAATCACTTCTTCTCTATCAATTCTTCACCTATTTTTACTCTTTTTGGCAGGAAGGTAGGTCTGCCTGGGTGATATATGGCTTCTACCCAAATTTGCATAATTGCAATTAATAGTGAAGATATGGAGTAATTAAGCCCTAACCAGCAGTTTCCACACAAATAACTTCTTCTCCCTCAATTCTTCACCAATTTTTATTCTTTCTGGCATGAAGGTAGGGGTACCAAAGGTGCATATAACTTCTACCCAGATTTGCTTAATTACAATTATTAATGAAGTTATGGACTAATTAATCTTTAATGAGCAGTTCAATAAAAATCACTTCTTCGCAGTCAATTCCTCGCCATTTTGGATTCTTTCTGGAAAATAGGTTGGTATTCCTAGGGTGTATACAGCTTCTATATATAGCTTGTATATAGTGTATATGGGTCTGTCTCAGAAACTGGGTACTGTGGGGGTACCCCACTAAATATACTCACAGTCAATAAACTATACGGTTTTGAATGGTGATGTTGGTTTTAATTTGAAATAAAATGATGAAAGAAATAATACAGATAAAACTAAATCTTTGATGTGAATACTCTATTCAGAATTTGGCAAAAATTCTGCAAATTTGTGGAAAAATGGCGGCTTGATCTGGGACATGATAAATGGTTGACTACATCGCATTCCCTTAAAAAGGTTGTAGTCCACTGAAAAGTCTACAGTTATCACTAATTGTATTTTAAGTTGTAACTTTATACACCTAAGGATTGGTGCACTCACAGAATAATCATAACCGTAATAAAACATCATGCAAAATATTTGATCACCGTTGTAACTCCATTTTCCGCAGACCCAAAACCAATACGATCGTGTGTTTTGATCTAAACGGAAAGCCTCAGGGTCGAGGTCACTACCTCACCAAAAGTAGTAACTTAAAATCACTACGCCATATAAAAATTTAGTTATAAATCTGCGATTTTGTTTTTTAAAACGAAAGCTGAAAGTGAGGTATAGAATATGTTTCTACAGAATATGTTACGATGGTAGCTGGTCTTGTATGAATTTCTGAGCTATAAAATGAGTTGTGGTCTATTTTTTACTATAGCGTGTTATTTGTGTGCGGGGAAGGACACACATTAACAATTTGCATGTGTAGAATGGAATTTTCCACTCCAACAGTTAGAAGTTGATCGTGCTTCCATTTGCGGTCTTTCTGTTACGCGGGTGATCCGTTCGGACGTTATCACTGAAAAGGTGAGTTTTGACAGTTTTATTTTGTTTTAGTCTTGCATTATAAGGCAATTGAATGTTTCTTTTTCATCTTACTTTCATATTTCGTAGTGTTTGCGTATTTTTGGCCAATATTTTGCAACCATGGTCAATTTAGATCGAACTTTTGATAGAATCTACGGCCAGTCATTTTGCCCCGCCCCCGTCTCGCACTCCGTCTGGTGCGGTAGTGATGTCCCGTTGCTCACGCGCCACAGCAGAGACCTGCGCGACCTTCAGCCGGTACAGTCGCTGTTCTTTTACCACCGCCGTTATTCTCATCTTTCCAATGTGTTCTTGATTTTTCCATTGTGTCCTATTTCGCCATATCAAATACCCAAAATGTATCATATTATTCATATTTAAGTGAATAATCAATTCAGTCATCATAACTTGGCATTTTTAACCCAAGCAATCAAAAAGAGGAAATTTATTCAATATTTTCACTCATCTGTGAAGGAGGGGCTTTAATTCTTCATGATGTAGTTATTTTATATGTAAATCAATTTTACAAAAGCATTTGAATTGTAATCAAAAAAATGTTCCATAGTGGAGGCCAGGTAAAGCAAGATACTATCTTTATTCTTATTAAACATGACAAAAGAAACATTGAGTGTTAGATAAATGCAAAAAAAAAAAAAAAGGAAAATTAGAAAATTTATTTTTTTGACCATAATGTCCCAAATGAGAGACCAGTTTCTGAGACGGACCCATATAGCTTGCAACATTTATTGTACAAGGTGGCCCACTTTAGATCGTTCCTTCTGGATTAGATGGGGCCAGAGTGAGTTACGCCATCTTTCACAGTCTCGTTATCCTTTCAAGATGCTTAGTGTTGTTTGTCTTCACTCTTCTACACTTATTTTTAATACAGCGCCAGTCAGACAAGAGTGGGTTCTGTTTTGATTCTGGTTCCCTTCAAGGTTTCTTCCTCCCATTGTTTCAGGGAGTTTTCCCTCGCAGCTGTCACCTCTGGTTTGCTTTGTGACGATGTCTATTGTTAAAAGTGCTATACAAATCCAATTGAAATGATTTTTCTTTTCGAACCTGCCAAGCCTCACTCCCAATTCCGATCAAATGCTGTCTGGAACATCAGATGCTGGGAATTTTTCCATCCAGCTTTGAGTTCACTTAGGTTTTGAGCTCTGAGGTCACTCGCATTGGCGAGTATGTTTTTTAAAGCACTTACATTCACACCAACATCAAAGAGAGTGACTTCATTCGATCCTTTTTTCCCCCCCCTTTGCCTTTCTGTTACAGTCTGAGCGTGCCTGATCGCCTGATCTGCTGAGCCTGCCAGGATATCCTGGAACACTGTAGCTTCTCACACTCATAAAGATTATGTTTACCAAAACACTGCACTTAGGCGAGTCTACAGTTCATTAATTACAAGCACACAGTGGCCAGCCACATCAGTGTTCCCATCCTAAGCGCATGTGTTTAAATGGAAAAGGAAAAAAAATAAATAGACACATAAATACATTTGCTTTTTTATCCCTAGGGTCAAGTTGCACAGCTTTGCCAATGTTTTTTGTGCAGTGGTCGGAGCAAACCCAGGAGAGGCCTCGTTGAAGATTTATATCCGTGCCCTTGTCTAGTCACACCCATCTAGTTGGTAGAACAGATAAATACATAGTGCTTTTTTACGAGAGAATGTTTTTTCTTTAAGAAAAACAGACTAACCACTCTTGAGAAGAAAAGATTGGCTGTTCAGCATTATCAGAATTAGAAATGCTATTTATCACAGCGTTTTAGGTTTCTGAGAACCCTTAGCGTGGAAACATCAAGAAACTGGAATTCTGAAATAGGGAAAAGCTTTCTTATTTCTTCCCAGAACAAGAACTTCACATGCACTGTTCAGTTTATTTACCTGTAAATCATCCGTCATAACGTGTAAGCGTAAAAGTTAACATGAATTATTTCTTAGCTATCTCAATTTAGATGCATTCCACGGTCATGGAGTATCAGTGACTTATAGACCATTCCTTTTTACAATGTACATGCTCAACTGTTGATTTAAAGCACAATTATTTTAAAGATACTTTTGTGCTCCCTCATGTGAGATTAGTTTCCCTACGTTAAGATCTGTACATTTTATGGGGCAATTTAGGCAAAACGCATTGCCCTGCAGCATGTTCGACTCAACCTTACCTGGAAATAAAAGCTAATAAACCTCAAGCCTCGCAGTCAATTCAGTGCACAAGTAAGTAAACTTCCCACAGACTGGACTACAGGGAGTGTGTTTATCATATCTATAACACCATGCTTGCTCCTCAAAACATAGATATGACGAGTGGCTCCGAGATGCCCTCAGCTTTGCTGACGCAGCTTGCACAGGCAGATTAGAGCTTCCTCTATCGGGACCTGCAATCTTTCGAGGGGTGGTGACTGTCAAAACTATCATCAGCATCATCGCCAGTGTTCCAGCACTTTCCTCTCATCGGCAGGAAGGCAGCTCCGTTCTGCTTGGCTGAACTTCACAGGGCACATGCTTTTCAGTGGAGTGAGGTGATCCCATCACTGAGTAACACACCTACACTCACATTCACTATCTCTCTTGTGTTGTGGTCAGATCCCGAGGAAAGATAGATACCTTGTTGAAAAGGCCACTGCTTTCCATGACACCTCCAACAAAAAAAAGCTGCTTCCTTGATTTTTGATTGTTGCTAAGTAATGGGTGGCGTAAACAGCCTCTTTGGCGCAGCTGACAGGAGACATGTGGTGCCAGTGAAGAAGATTCACAGCACCGACGAGTGATTTGAGATAAAAGCTCGGAGACCCCCTGCCCACTGATTAGAAGATTTACTCTCTCTCTCTCTCTCTCTCTTTGCTTGCTGCTGATGCCATCGCCTGACATCCCAAGACATGGATTTATGTTGTCTGCTCTAAAGTCATTTATCTGCTCTCTCCCAGACACCTCTGTTTACCCTGTTGCTATTGCTATCAGTGTTATTCCCATTGCTGGTGTGGGCCTGCATTTTAAAAAGCTCCATAATGAGAAACAGAATACGTGTTAGACTTTATAAGGTTGCAAAGGTTGGCATCAGCAACCAGACAGCCTCAAAATCCACTATTTGTGGCATGATGGTTTTTATTTCAAGTAGCATTATGTACGGATTTGACCTTCAAGGTACTGACTGCAAAGTCATCTGATTTTATTTTTAATATCTCATCTCATTATCTGTAGCCGCTTTATCCTGTTCTACAGGGTCGCAGGCAAGCTGGAGCCTATCCCAGCTGACTACGGGCGAAAGGCGGGGTACACCCTGGACAAGTCGCCAGGTCATCACAGGGCTGACACATAGACACAGACAACCATTCACACTCACACCTACGGTCAATTTAGAGTCACCAGTTAACCTAACCTGCATGTCTTTGGACTGTGGGGGAAACCGGAGCACCCGGAGGAAACCCACGCGGAGAACATGCAAACTCCACACAGAAAGGCCCTCGCCGGCCACGGGGCTCGAACCCGGACCTTCTTGCTGTGAGGCGACAGCGCTAACCACTACACCGCCGTGCCGCCCCTGTTTTTAATATATTTATTTATTTATTTTTTAGCTTGGCATTTTCCTATGTCCCGCAAGAACAATATTGTGCGGACAAGATGTGATCATTTTGATCTGCTGAGCATCGCTTTTCTCCATTTTGAGACCAGATATCCTACTTCTTGAGGTAAACAGTATTGCTCTATGGAAACAGTCAAATGCGAGGAGCTTTAACTAATTAGCATAACTATGGAACTGCACCACACCAAAATGGTGACACATGGAAAACATCGTGACTCTGCATTGACCTCAAAGAATTTTGAGTCGCAGATATATAATTTGTTGTTGACTTTTGCGAATAGATTCATGAAACAAAAAACAAATATATCATTTCTCGGTTACTGCTTTTGTGTTATCATTTCTTTCTCTGTAAGATCAAAACATTAGGTGTACAACTCCATACTCGCTACCATGGAGGAGAACCCATGCATTCTAAGGCTAAGATAGCTAAGCGCTAGCTAGAATGATACAGTTATCTGTCCAGAAAAATGACACGTCATCTAACCTTGCTCTATCTTCCAGTTGCACTCACTAGGCAGGATTTCCTTTTCTTTTCTGCTGGATTGTAGCTGGTGAGAGAACGGAGTCCACCATGTTTGCCCATGCCGACTTGTTTTGGTTAAAAGTAGGTCAAACACGCCCCACAATGGTCACATGATATTGTTGCTCACTTGCTTTGGCAACCTCTGGAATCGTAAAATGTGGGACGCATTTTATCTCGGCAAAACATTTACACATTGGATACACAGTGTGTGCAGCAGTGAAACATCTCAAAACTCCAACAGCAATAGACATAGAACATTTTTGCCCAGAATTAAATTTTGCAGTCAGCACCTTTTAATTATCAACTTCAAAATCGTTTTGATGGTTCATTAACTTGTAATCGGGAGAATGGCTTGTGTTCCATCTCATTTCTATACCCGGGTTGCCAGTTATAGTGCTATGTAATTCTGGTGATGATTCCCTGAGACCTCTCGTGAGAACAGCGTAAAACTTGACAGCACCACAAGAACAGCATAATGTTTTGCAGCACCGTGAAAACTGTGTGACGCTTTACGACACTCAGACATTAGTACTGGTAATTTAGTTAATGAAGGTTAATTTAGTTGACTAGTTGTTCTTTTTCTGTTAGCATCCCCTGGTAGCATTAGATATATCGGTGTTCGCAACATATTCTCTATGGTTCTGGTTACATTAGCTTAGCTTGCTACTATTCCATGTTGTGTGCAATAATTGTGTAAACTCTGACTGCCACATGGCAAAGAAAATATCAGAGCACTTCAAGCCTAAAGTATTGATCTCTCTTATGGCTAACAGGAAAACCATGACAATCCGACAGTAGAGTGTACATCGCTGCTAAAGTTATTTATGAAACATTGCAATGTAGGTTGTAATCTTATGAGTGTTATCCCTGTCTCATGAAGATTTGTAGTTTTTCCTGGATAAAAAAAAGTAATCCAACTTCAGTCCTGTTTCAAGCTAGCATGCAAATAAATAAATGCACCAAAATGTTTGGTCAGTCTTGGTCAATCTCATGCCAAATAAGCCTAGAAAGCTTGCAATGTTGCAAACTTGTCTCAGCTAGTTTGTAATAAATTACACTACCCAAAGTCAATACTTTGTAGAGACACCTTTTGATGCAATTACAGTTGCAAGTCTCTTGGGGTATGTCTCTATTAGCTTAGCACATCTAGCCACTGGGATTTTTGCCCATTTCTCAAAGCAAAACTGCTCCAACTCCTTCAAGTTAGATGGGTTGCATTGGTGTACAAGAATCTTCAAATTATGCCACAGATTCTCAAATGGATTGAGGTCTGGGCTTTGACTGGGCCATTCCAAGACATTTAAATGTTTCCCTTTAAACCACTCCAGTGTAGCTTTAGCAGTATGTTGAGAGTCATTGTCCTGCTGGAACATGAACGTTCATCCCAGTCTCAAACCTCTGGCTGACTCAAACAGGTTTTCCTCCAGAACTGCTCTGTATTTAGTGTCATCCATTTTTCCTTCAGTCCTGACCAGCTTTCCTGTCCCTGCAGATGAAAAACATCCCCACAGCATGATGCTGCCACCACCATGCTTCACTGTAGGAATGGTGTTCTCAGAGTGATGGGAAGTGTTGGGTTTGTGTCACACATGGCATTTCCCATGATGGCCAAAAAGTTCAATTTTAGTCTCATCTGACCAGAGCATCTTATTCCATGTGTTTGGGGAGTCTGCCACATGCTGTTGGGCAAACTCCAAATGTGTTTTTCTTGAAGCAATGGCTTTTTTTCTGGCCACTCTTCCATAAAGCCCCACTCTGTGGAGTGTATGGCCTAAAGTGGTCTTTTGGACAGATACTCCCATCTCCGCTGTGGATTTTTGCAGCTCCTTCAGTGTTATCTTTGGTGTCTTTGTTGCATCTCTGATTAATGCCCTCCTTGCCCAGTCTGTGAGTTTTGGTGGGCGGCCTTCTCTTGTCAGGTTTGTAGTGATGACATATTCTTTCCATTTTGCTATAATGGATTTAATGGTGCTCCGTGGGATGTTCAAAGTTTGGGATATGTTTTATAACCCAACCCTGATCTGTACTTTTTCACAACTTTGTCTCTGACCTGTTTGGAGTGCTCCTTGGTTTTCATATTGCTTGCTTAGTAGTGTTGCAGACTCATGCTTAGTTTACACGTACCCGGGTATGTATAGAAATGGATAACCCTGCCTCTCCGTTTTCAAAAATATCCACAATTACACCAGACCGTTCTCCAAAATATCTGCATTTACACGGATCTGCATAGATACGCGGCAAAGCGCTATTATGAGCATGCCAAACATATAGGTGGCAGTGTAAGGAGAAGTATAAAGCCACATTAGCCTATCAGAATCATGAAAATACAAATGACATGACGGCGGCGACATTGGTAAGCAGCAAGTCTTTGTCTTGGTGGGAGGAAAAGTGCCTGAAAAACTGCGACCCTCCTCGCAGTCCTTCTCCTCTGCTCCTCATAAAGCAGTTGTAGTCCTATTTGCAAATGCAAACAAACCAAAAGTGTTTGCAAATATGTAAAAAGGACGACCACCCGTGTTGCATCCATGAGACCATCAAACCAAAATATTGAGCGCCTGATGCAAATATTGTTCTGTGACGCATATCATGATGTCGGGGAAACCTAAAACTCTGTTTTCCACTATTTACATGCAGGCATGAAAACGGAGTTTTCAGAAATCTCCACTTTGCCCAGAGTTTTCAAAGATATCTGTTTTCAGTGACTGAAACCTCCGTTTACGTGTAAATGAGAGGTGCAACCGCATAAATAAATATGCGTCTTCATAGATATCCGGCTACGTGTAAACGGAGCATCAGGGTCCTTCCAGAACAGGTTGATTTGTACAGACATCATGTGACAGATCATGTGACACTTTGATTGCACACAGGTGGACCTTAATCAACTAATTACGTATGTGACTTATGAAGTGAACTGGTTGGATTTAGGGGTTTCATACGAAAGGGGGTGAATACCTATGCACACTCCAGAGTTGTGTTTTTTCATCTTCATTATTGCTTGTGTCACAATAAAAAAAGAAAAAAAAACAATTTACACCTTTAAGATGGTAGGAATGTTGTGTAAATCAAATGGTGCTAATTCCCCAAAAATCCATTGTAATTCCAGCTTCTAATGCGACAAAACAGGACAAACACCAAGGGGGATGAAAACTTTTGCAAGACACTGCATATTATGTGCAGTATGTCCCTATATCATGTTTTCTGTCACAGTCCGGTCCAGTCCATCCATGCCTTAGATTGTGGACTTCCACACCGGATCCAGGACAGGAATTCAGTCCTGCCTTGCTGAAGGCCATTTCCTGAAGCGGCACTCCCACACCTACTACCACTCCTCTTCCATCAGCCAGGGCTTTCTAAGAACTGTTTGGAGCTCCTCCATTTGAGCTGATGCTGTATGGGAGGTTGTTTGTTGTTGAGGCTAGTTCTGCTTTGGAAATTGAGTGCACTGGGGGAGCTAAGTATATATGTTATTTACGAGTTTCATGAAAAGAACAAGCGATGGCTCAACTGAGTCTCATCTCATCTCATTATCTCTAGCCGCTTTATCCTTCTACAGGGTCGCAGGCAAGCTGGAGCCTATCCCAGCTGACTACGGGCGAAAGGCGGGGTACACCCTGGACAAGTCGCCAGGTCATCACAGGGCTGACACATAGACACAGACAACCATTCACACTCACGGTCAATTTAGAGTCACCAGTTAACCTAACCTGCATGTCTTTGGACTGTGGGGGAAACCGGAGCACCCGGAGAAAACCCACACGGACACGGGGAGAACATGCAAACTCCGCACAGAAAGGCCCTCGCCGGCCACGGGGCTCAAACCCGGACCTTCTTGTTGTGAGGCGACAGCGCTAACCACTACACCACCGTGCCGCCCTCAACTGAGTCAGATTTTGAAAACAAAATGGTGAAAAAAGACAAAAATGAAAGTTTGGAGGTTGTGTTCAGAGTGGAAACCAATAACCTCAAACTTGCCAAAACCGATTCTTTTAAATTTTGGTCTTTTATTAAGACTCAAATAGGTACAAAATTCAGCGTTTCAATTCTTGGGGGAAATTTGAAAGTGACTTGTGATAGACCAAACGCTGATAAACTTATGAAACTCAGAGAATTTGAAGAAACACCAATCATGGTAGAGGGTTTTTTTTTGTTCCTAACAACCAAATAAAAGGTATAATCCACGGTGTTGATATAGATATTTTGGATGAAGATTTGCTTGAAGGATTTAAAGAATCCAATTCATTCAACATTTTTAGCATCAAAAGGTTCTTAAAAGATAAACTGCTGCACACTACTCTGATTACCTTCTCTGGTAAAAAAAAATGTACCTGAAGCCATAAAATTTGGTTTTAGAATTTTCAGAGTTAAGACATGTATGTACCTGGTCCCATCAGGTGCTTCAAATGCCAGTGCTATGACATATTAGTTTAAATTGCCACTTGAAAGAAAGGTGTGGCAAATGCGGAGACGCTCATGTCACTTCTGAATGTTCACTATCAAAGTACAAATGCGCAAACTGCGGTGAAGAGCACCAATCCAGTTCAGAAGGTTGTAGAATATATAAAGAAGCTTTGGAGGTTAGCAGAATCAGGAAAAATGAGAAAATATATGCAGACGCTGTGAAGAAAGTTAGACTGAATCAGAAAGATGACTCAAACACAGAAGAAATAAAGATTCAAGATGATCCTGGAAAATCAGATCAATTCATCTAAGTGTCATATTTCATACTCATAAGATTCTTTTTCAATTTTCTCAAGTGCAGGGTGGTGTTTGAAGCAGAAACTATTTGGTCTCTCAGATTGTTACCTCTATAAATGAATTTCTTGGGTTGAAAACTTCTGACCTTTGTTCGAATTTGAGTTTGGTTGAGCCTGGTGTCACTAGATACTATGGATTGTTCGATCATTGACTCCTCTCAAAACATCAGCTCTCAAAACACCAGTCAAGAATTTACTCAGGTCAAAAGTAAAAAAAACATAAAGATGAATAAAAAAAGTATAATATGGCAATGGAATGCGAACAGTGTCTCATCTCATCTCATTATCTCTAGCCGCTTTATCCTGTTCTACAGGGTCGCAGGCAAGCTGGAGCCTATCCCAGCTGACTACGGGCGAAAGGCGGGGTACACCCTGGACAAATCGCCAGGTCATCACAGGGCTGACACATAGACACAGACAACCATTCACACTCACATTCACACCTACGCTCAATTTAGGCTACATCTACACGACAACGGCAACGAGATGTTATTTAAAAATATATCGCGTCCAAATGGGCAACGATCAGTAAAATATCAGGTCCATATGGCAACGCAACGCTTGCTGAAAAGGATGCAATACACATGCCACACCTCTAGGGGCGCTGTAAGACGGTCCCTTCGGAGACACCAGAACAATAGAAGAAGTAAGGACGCATGCGCATAAACTATTATGCGCGAGACTTCATATTAGCCACAAAGTCAGGAAAATCTGTTCGTAAAATTACATTATAATGACCATTATCATTATCTCTAGCCGCTTTATCCTTCTACAGGGTCGCAGGCAAGCTGGAGCCTATCCCAGCTGACTACGGGCGAAAGGCGGGGTACACCCTGGACAAATCGCCAGGTCATCACAGGGCTGACACATAGACACAGACAACCATTCACACTCACATTCACACCTACGCTCAATTTAGGCTACATCTACACGACAACGGCAACGAGATGTTATTTAAAAATATATCACGTCCAAATGGGCAACGATCAGTAAAATATCAGGTCCATATGGCAACGCAACGCTTGCTGAAAAGGATGCAATACACATGCCACACCTCTAGGGGCGATGTAAGACGGTCCCTTCGGAGACACCAGAACAATAGAAGAAGTAAGGACGCATACGCATAAACTATTATGCACGAGACTTCATATTAGCCACAAAGTCAGGAAAATCTGTTCGTAAAATTACGTTATAATGACCAAATACAATGAAAAGTATTTTTCCAGTCTCACCTGTGAAAGGTAATCCCATGTGATCTCGTTTGGACGGCAAACCTGTTGGTACAGTTAAACGCAGCTAATCTTTATTCTCCACTTTGACCTATCCAATATGGCGGCGAGGATGACGTATGATTCTACGCGGAAGGCGGCGTCTTTAATGGTCCGGAATAAATTGAATGCTACACGTTGATGGATTAACTTGTTGTTTCTCACCTGTGAAAGGTAATCCCATATGATCTCGTTTGGACAGTAAACCTGTTGGTACAGTTAAACGCAGCACATGAATCTTTATTCTCCGCTTTGACCTATCCAATATGGCGGCGAGGATGACGTATGATTCTACGTGGAAGGCGGCGTCTTTAATGGTCCGGAATAAATTGAATGCTACACGTTGATGGATTAATTTGCTCTTCTACGCCCTTTTTGAGGAATGTATTGTAGGATTTAAACCAACATCTGAAGAGGTGAGATCGCTCCTTTTTTTTCCCTATTTTTGCTGGCGGGATTGACTCTGCCCTAAGGGCAGAGTCTCTCTCTCTCTCTCTCTCTCTCTCTCTCTCTCACTTTGCATCATTACACAATAAATATTCACAGTGAAAATATTTTGTAAGCGCGTTTCATGAACCAAGTTATAGGATTTGTTGACAACTCGCATCGAGTTCGTTACACTTCTACCCGGCGTGAAGCACTGACAGTCATGTGGTTGTGACGTCATTGTAAACAAATCCGTTCTACTCATCCAGACGACTTCACAACGGCAACGTTGCCAGATCTTTCCACTCTGGAACCCGTTCTCAAAAAGATTGCGTTTTGGGCACCCAAAACGCCGGTGCCGTGTGGACGCCAGGCCTAAACGATAAGCAATTGTATTGGAGTCACCTGAATCCGTTGCTGTGTGGACAGGGCCTTAGAGTCACCAGTTAACCTAACCTGCATGTCTTTGGACTGTGGGGGAAACCAGAGCACCCGGAGGAAACCCACGCAGACAACATGCAAACTCCGCACAGAAAGGCCCTCGCCGGCCACGGGGCTCAAACCCAGGACCTTCTTGCTGTGAGGCGACAGCGCTAACCACTACACCACCGTGCCGCCCCTGCGAACAGTGTAATAAATAAAATTAATGCAATAAAACATTATTTAAGTATTACAAAAGATAGTCTTTATGTTTACAAGAAACAATAGGTGATAAAATAATTATGAAATACTTCAAGAAAATTCTAAAAGGGGTATTGCATTCTTGGTCCATCAAGACATTTCTTACTCTAGTTTCAAAAAACTAGATGTACCAGCTGAAGGATTATCTGTTAAAATCAATACCTCTAATGGTATAATTAACTTCTTGCACCTTCTAAAAAAATTATATTATGAAGATTTAATTAACTTATTCCATACTGAGAATGTTTTGATCTGTGGAGATTTCAATGCAAAAAGTAAAATATGGAGTAGTTCTTTTTCAGATACTAGAGGATGAATTATTGAAAGTATTTTGGATAATTTGTGAATTACTGTCTCTTAATGATTGGTCCCCTACCAGAATTTATAATCAAGGCTTTACTCCTATAGACCTTACGTTTTGCTCACCTTCTATTGCCACTCAGTGCAAGTGGGAAACAACAGATTTTGATGGAGGGAGTGATCATAAATGTATACCTATAATTTTCAACTATAAAGTTCCCTATGAGAATGAAGCAAGTCCTACATGGATTTTCTAAAAAGCAAATTGGTGAATGTTTTCTGAACTTTGTGACAAATTTTAAGTTCATTGAAAAACATAATGATATTGATGAGCTAACTTGTAATATCGCTGCAGCAATTAATTGTGCTGCCACTATCGCCATACTAAAATCAAAAGGTATAAAAAAGAAATAAACCTTTTTGGAATGAAACTTGTGAAAATGCAGTTAAAGAGAGAAATCAAGCAAAACGTAAAGCATATAAGAACTTTAACACAGAACGGTTTATTAATTATAAATATAAAAGAGCAATGGCAACAAAAACAGTTAAAATGGAAAGAGTTTCGGCATAGTTATTGAAGTAAGTTAAATGAAAGATTAAACTCATCAAAAATTTGGAAGTTAATAAGAAACATGAATTATAATAATGATATACCTGAATTCAAAAAGGATAATTATACTAAAAGTAATTTTGAAAAAGCTGAAGTCCTTGCTGCCCATTTTGCTAAAGTTAGTAGTGAGTCTAATTATACAAAATAATTTTTGGCTCATAAACAAATTTGAAGAAAATAATCATATATTTACAAAGTCTACTTATTCCAAGTCTGCATTAAATTATAAATTCACTCTGGATGAAGTGAATAAAGCCTTAAGAAATTGTAGAAACACCTCTCCTGGACCGGATGGTCTGTTCCAATATATGTCTACCTACTCTAAGCAATTTATTTGGGACTTTTTTAATAAAACCTTGACGGAAGGAATTGTTCCCAAAGATTGGAAAGTTGCTCATGTTGTTCCTGCCTTAAAACCTGGAAAACCAAAATCAGATCCTGCTTCCTATCGTCCTATTGCTTTAACTTCAAACTTCTGTAAAATTCTTGAAAGAATGGTCACTAATCACTTAAACTGGTTCTGTGAAAAAACAAACTATTTAACAAAAAACAATCCGGATTTAGAAGAAAAAGATGTACCTTGGATCATGTCCTAAGACTTAGTAGTGATGATATTAAAAGTTTTGAAAGAGGACATAAAGTCTTAGCAACCTTTCTTGATATAGAAAAGTCCTATGATATGGCATGGAGGAAGGGTATATTATATAAGTTGCATAATATTGGTATCTCTGGTTCTATCTTTAATTGGATTAATTCCTTTTTATCTGATAGATATATCAGTCAAAGTAGGTTCCTCATTATCATCTTTATTTGAAGTTCCAAATGGTGTTCCACAAGGAAGTGTGATCAGTCCAGTTTTGTTTTTGATTGCTATAAATGACCTTGTTCTTTCTAATGTATCTTTCTCTATCTTTGCTGATACATCAATTTGGAAATCTGGGAAAAAGATAAATTTGCTACAGAAACTTATTCAACAGGCTTTAGATTTCATTAAATCTTGGTGTAATAAATGGGGTTTTAAAATTTCTAAAAGTAAATCTTCTGTGGTTTTATTCTGTAAAGGTAAAAAATGATATAAAATTGATGTATAATGGTAAACTTAAAAATGAGAACTAAAGTTTTTAGGCCTTTATTTTGACTCCAAACTTACATGGAAAACTCACATTGATTATCTCATAACTAAATGTTGTAAAAGAATAAATGTTTGTAATGTTATATGTGGCAGCAAGTGGGGTATTGACAAACAATGATCATTCTCTATAAATCTCTAATTCTATCATGTCTTGATTATGGTTGAGAGGTTTGATACTGCAAGTATTTCTATGAAAAGAAAATTTAGATGTTATTGAAAATCAATGCCTTAGAATCTGCACTGGTGCTCTTAAATGTACTCCTATCTCTGTTTTGGAGAGAGAGCAGTCTAAGAAGAGAATTCAAACAAACTCAAAGTGCAATTAAATATAGATCTTTTGAAGATCATCCAACAAAAAAAAAAAAGTTTTCTCGAAGAATAAAATTCATCTCATTATCTGTAGCTGCTTTATCCTGTTCTACAGGGTTGCAGGCAAGCTGGAGTCTATCCCAGCTGACTACGGGCGAAAGGCGGGGTACACCCTGGACAAGTCACCAGGTCATCACAGGGCCAAAGAATAAAATTGTGACCTTAATATTCACTTTCGTCCTATATTCTCTAAAGTTGTACATTTGGTTAACAGTCTCCCGGTTCCAGCTTGTTATCCTTTGGTTGATCCTTTTCCGTTCTGGGAATCCCAAGCTCCAAAAGCTGACTTAGATTTAGTCCCTAAAATATCCAAACAAGAGGATAATAGTTGCTAC
This sequence comes from Neoarius graeffei, assembly GCF_027579695.1. Lineage (NCBI taxonomy): Eukaryota > Metazoa > Chordata > Actinopteri > Siluriformes > Ariidae > Neoarius > Neoarius graeffei. Next base: position 66,526,549 of record NC_083576.1, read on the forward strand.
ATGCTACAATCAGCATTCGAACACATTCAACTCCAATACAATCAACACTTGCATATATTTACTGATGGTTCAAAAAGAGATCTCGATTGTGCATCGGGCATTGTACAACCCCAATTCCAAAAAAGTTGGGACAAAGTACAAATTGTAAATAAAAATGGAATGCAATAATTTACAAATCTCAAAAACTGATATTGTATTCACAATAGAACATAGACAACATATCAAATGTCGAAAGTGAAACATTTTGAAATTTCATGCCAAATATTGGCTCATTTGAAATTTCATGACAGCAACACATCTCAAAAAAGTTGGGGCAGGGGCAATAAGAGGATGGAAAAGTTAAAGGTACAAAAAAGGAACAGCTGGAGGACCAAATTGCAACTCATTAGGTCAATTGGCAATAGGTCATTAACATGACTGGGTATAAAAAGAGCATCTTGGAGTGGCAGCGGCTCTCAGAAGTAAAGATGGGAAGAGGATCATCAATCCCCCTAATTCTGCGCTGACAAATAGTGGAGCAATATCAGAAAGGAGTTCGACAGTGTAAAATTGCAAAGAGTTTGAACATATCGTCATCTACAGTGCATAATATCATCAAAAGATTCAGAGAATCTGGAAGAATCTCTGTGCGTAAGGGTCAAGGCCGGAAAACCATACTGGGTGCCCGTGATCTTCGGACCCTTAGACAGCACTGCATCACATACAGGCATGCTTCTGTATTGGAAATCACAAAATGTGCTCAGGAATATTTCCAGAGAACATTATCTGTGAACACAATTCACCGTGCCATCCGCCGTTGCCAGCTAAAACTCTGTAGTTCAAAGAAGAAGCTGTATCTAAACATGATCCAGAAGCGCAGACGTCTTCTCTGGGCCAAGGCTCATTTAAAATGGACTGTGGCAAAGTGGAAAACTGTTCTGTGGTCAGACAAATCAAAATGTGAATTTTTTTATGGAAATCAGGGACGCCGTGTCATTCAGACTAAAGAGGAGAAGGACGACCCAAGTTGTTATCAGCGCTCAGTTCAGAAGCCTGCATCTCTGATGGTATGGGGTTGCATTAGTGCATGTGGCATGGGCAGCTTACACATCTGGAAAGACACCATCAATGCTGAAAGGTATATCCAGGTTCTAGAGCAACATATGCTCCCATCCAGATGACGTCTCTTTCAGGGAAGACCTTGCATTTTCCAATATGACAGTGCCAAACCACATACTGCATCAATTACAGCATCATGGCTGCGTAGAAGAAGGGTCCGGGTACTGAACTGGCCAGCCTGCAGTCCAGATCTTTCACCCATAGAAAACATTTGCCGCATCATAAAACGGAATATACGACAAAAAAGACCTAAGACAGTTGAGCAACTAGAATCCTACATTAGACAAGAATGGGTTAACATTCCTATCCCTAAACTTGAGCAACTTGTCTCCTCAGTCCCCAGACATTTACAGACTGTTGTAAAGAGAAAAGGGGATGTCTCACAGTGGTAAACATGGCCTTGTCCCAACTTTGAGATGTGTTGTTGTCATGAAATTTAAAATCACCTAATTTTTCTCTTTAAACTGAGAAAATGTATCATTTAAACATTTGATATGTCATCTATGTTCTATTCTGAATAAAATATGGAATTTTGAAACTCCCACATCATTGCATTCCATTTTTATTTACAATTTGTACTTTGTCCCAACTTTTTTGGAATCGGGGTTATAATTCCAAGTCTAAACATTCAAAAAGATTATAAAATCTCAAACTGTATTATCTTTAGAGCTGAGTTAATAGCAATCACAAAGGCTTTGGAACTTCTCATTGATAAATCTCTCCCTCAAAGTGTGATATTTTCTGACTCCTTGTCTGCCCTTCAAAAAATTCAAAAGGAAGATAATGAGAGAATTATTAGGTTTCCGATATCTTGTGTATCAGTTTAAACATATGGGTGGTAAGGTTGTTTTTTGTTGGATTCCAGTTCATGTGGGTATTATAGGAAATGAAATGGCTGATAAATTGGCCAAAAGATCAGTAAATAAAACTTATTATGACATAAATTACCCTTTTACCACTGCTGATATCACAAAACACATCAAAGATGTTATTTTTACAATATGGCAAGACAGATGGGATAACTCTCAAACTGGTAGATTCTTCTACCAACTAGAACCAAACATTACAACACGTACCACATATTCTGACAAAGACAGAAACAAAGGATAATTACAAGACTCAGATTTGGAAAATGTCTACTTAATGATGCACTTTTTTTTTAAACCCTCCAATCAATGTACAACTTGTGGTGTAAAAGAAAATATCAAACACTTGCTTCTAGATTGTATCAAATATCCAAGCTTTCATGCTAAAATTATTTAAAAATGAGAAACAATCAGAAATTAATATTAAAAATTTACTGCTGCCTAAAGAATTTTATGATTTACATTTATAGGTTTATTATTGGAAAAGAGAAATTTGTATTTAATGCGTGTGCTTGGTCACAATATGAGAACTAGTAATTCCAATCCTTACAGGATGCCAAATTACTTCGAGTGGGAGCGTCCCTAAAAGCTCAACAACTCCATTTGCCAGACTGTCTCTTGTAGACTTTCCTCACCTCGCTACAGCTCATTGTTATTGTCTTCTTGATTCTCCCTGCCTGAATTTCTCCTTGTTTTTCTGTCCAGTTTTGTCCCTGTTTTTGCCTGCCTGTTCTTTTGAATTGTCTCTTGCTAACTCTGCCTGGTGTTCCCGTGTTCATCAGTTTTTGTGAAGATTTTTATGCCTCCGCCACCTTAAGGTGCAGGAGGCATTATGTTTTTGGGTTGTCCATCCGTCTGTCCGTGCGTGCGTCCGTCCCGAAACCTTGTGAACACGATATCTCAAAGGCTAATGAAAGGAATTTCACCAAACTTTCACCATTTGTGCGCTTTGGGGCAAACATGAACTGATTAGATTTTGAGGTTAAAAGGTCTAAGGTCAAGGTCACTGTGAGGTCAAATGTCTGTCCGAAAACCTTGTGAACACAGTACCTCCAAGGAAAATGAAAGGAATTTCACTAAACTTTCACCATTTGTGCATTTGGGGACAAACATGAACTGATTGGCATTGAGTTCTATCTAGTTCTGTCCTGTTTTTTGTCCCTGATTGTGTCTACCTGTTCCTGTGTTTTTGACCTCCTGGCCTGTTTTTTTGACTACTGATTTTTGCCTGAGCCCGACTGTACCTTTGCCTTTCTGCCATCTACTTAATTTAAATAAGTTTTCTCTTTACACTGCCTGTTTTTCTGAGTCTGCTCTTGGGTCCTCACTTCACCTCAGCTCGCCATTCCTGACAGTTTTCTACAATATTGAGTACACATACTCAGCATACAAATGTTTAGCAATGTACAGTTAGGTCCATATATATTTGGACACTGACACAAATTTTCTTTTTTTTACCTGTTTACTGAAACATATTCAAGTTATATTTATATAATGGACATGGACATAAAGTCCAGGCTTTCAGCTTTCATTTGAGGGTGTCCACATTAAAATTGGACGAAGGGTTTAGGAGTTTCAGCTCCTTAACATGTGCCACCCTGTTTTTAAAGGGACCAAAAGTAATTGGACAATTGACTCAAAGGCTATTTCATGGGCAGGTGTGGGCAATTCCTTCGTTATGTCATTCTCAATTAAGCAGATAAAAGGCCTGGAGTTGATTTGAGGTGTGGTGCTTGCATTTGGAAGATTTTGCTGTGAAGAAAACATGCGGTCAAAGGAGCTCTCCATGCAGGTGAAACAAGCCATCCTTAAGCTACGAAAACAGAAATAACCGATCAGAGAAATTGCTACAATATTAGGAGTGGCAAAATCTACAGTTTGGTACATCCTGAGAAAGAAAGAAAGCACTGGTGAACTCATTGTGGCAGCGGGGGCGTGGTCAAGCGCCGGTCTGTGACAGGAGGGCGGAGCCAGGGAAGGTGAGTGGCAGAATCACTACACCTGATGGTAATTAACCTGTGTTTGTGTGTCTTCCCAGTAACCGCGCCCTATTTAAGGAGGCAGAGGGAGAGCAGAGGAGAGCGCTTCCCGGGACAAGAGCACAGCGTGTGTGTGTATGTGTATTAAATAGAAAAACGGTATTGTTACACTGAAAAGTCTGGCAATAAAAGCCGATTTGTACCTGAAGCTTTGTCCTGCCGTCCTCTGTGCTCCACCCACACCTCAGAGAGCTCTACAGTGGTGCCGAAACCCGGGAGAAAGGTGGAGCACCAACCCCGCAGCCCCATGGAATCCTCCCCATTCACGGACCTGGTCCACGCCCTCGCCACGGCTCAGCAAAGCCAGCACCAGGCGCTCGTCACGCTCCGAAAGGAGCAAGAGCGGTGCTTCGAAGCCCTGGTGCTGGCCCAGCAGGAAGATCGCGAGGCATTCCGACATCTCCTCGCGTCGGCGGGGTCCACCAGCGCCCCGGCCGCGGGCCCGTCTCCCCTCACCGTGACCAAGATGGGCCCGCAGGACGACCCCGAGGCGTTCCTCACATTGTTCGAACAGGTCGCCGAAGCCTCGGGGTGGCCGATGGAGCAGTGCGCGGCGCGCCTCCTCCCCCTCCTGACGGGAGAGGCGCAGCTGGCCGTGCTACAGCTCCCCGCTGACCGCCGGCTGGCCTACGCGGACTTTCGCCAGGCCGTCTTCCAGCGCGTGGGGTGCACATCAGAACAACAGCGCCAGCGCTTCCGTGCGCTGCGGTTGGAGGAAGTCGGCCGGCCGTTCGTGTTCGGCCAGCAGCTCCGGGACGCCTGCTGGCGGTGGCTGAGGGCCGACGATCGCGATGCCGAGGGAATCATCGATCAGTTGGGGGGATAAATGGCTCGAACCCTTGTTATTTGCAGTGCGAGAGGTCCCCCAAGCCTCTATGGGGTTCTCCCCGTTTGAATTGCTATACGGGCATAAGCCGCGCGGCATTTTAGATGTGCTGCGAGAAAATTGGGAGGAGGGACCTTCACAGAGTAAAAATGAAATTCAGTACGTTATGGACCTGCGCGCAAAACTCCACACGCTCACCCACCTAACTCAGGAGAATTTGCGGCAGGCCCAGGAACGGCAAGCCCGCCTGTACAACAAGGGCACGTGCCTTAGAGAGTTCACTCCGGGAGATAAGGTACTCGTACTGTTGCCCACGTCGAGCTCCAAATTAATCGCCAAGTGGCAAGGACCCTTTGAGGTCACACGGCAAGTCGGGGACGTCGACTTTGAGGTAAGGCGAACGGACAGGGAGGGGGCGCTACAGATCTACCACCTCAATCTGCTTAAACTCTGGAATGAGGAGGTCCCCGTGGCATTGGTGTCGGTAGTTCCGGAGAAGGCGGAGCTGGGGCCGGAGGTTCAAAAAGGGACATTGGCATCACGTACCTCTCCAGTCCCCTGTGGAGACCACCTCTCCCCGACCCAACTCACGGAGGTCGCCCAGTTGCAGGCCGAGTTTTCGGATGTGTTCTCGCCCCTGCCCGGTCACACTAACCTCATAGAACACCACATAGAGACGCCCCCAGGGGTGGTAGTGCGTAGCCGCCCTTACAGGCTACCCGAACACAAAAAAAAGGTGGTTCGGGAAGAACTTCAGACCATGCTCGAAATGGGCATCGTCGAGGAGTCCCACAGTGACTGGAGCAGCCCGGTGGTCTTGGTACCCAAGGCCAACGGGTCGGTCCGGTTCTGTGTGGACTATAGAAAAGTCAACGTGGTGTCTAAATTCGACGCGTACCCAATGCCTCGTATTGACGAGCTGCTCGATCGACTAGGCACAGCTCGCTTTTACTCGACACTGGATTTGACGAAGGGATATTGGCAGATCCCCTTGACTCCATTATCCCGAGAGAAAACGGCCTTTTCCACACCGTTCGGCTTACACCAATTTGTCACACTTCCTTTTGGGCTGTTTGGGGTGCCCGCTACGTTTCAGTGGCTGATGGACAGGGTCCTCCGGCCCCATGCCACCTATGCGGCCGCATATCTTGATGACATTATCATTTATAGTAATGACTGGCAGCGGCACCTGCAACACCTGAGGGCCGTCCTTAGGTCGCTGAGGCGGGCGGGTCTCACTGCCAACCCGAAGAAGTGTGCGATTGGGCGGGTGGAAGTACGGTATCTGGGCTTCCACTTGGGCAACGGGCAGGTGCGTCCCCAAATTAATAAGAGCAGCGATTGCGGCCTGCCCGAGGCCCAAGACCAAAAAGGGGGTGAGACAGTTCCTGGGGCTGGCTGGCTACTATCGTAGGTTTATACCTAATTATTCGGACGTCACCAGCCCACTGACTGACCTCACTAAAAAGGGGGCGCCAGATCCGGTCCAGTGGACGGAGCAGTGCCAGCGGGCTTTCTCTGAGGTAAAGGCTGCACTGTGTGGGGGGCCACTATTACACTCCCCTGACTTTTCTCTCCCTTTTGTGTTGCAGACCGACGCGTCGGACAGAGGGCTGGGGGCGGTGTTGTCCCAGGAGGTGGAGGGGGAGGACCGCCCCATCCTGTACATAAGCAGGAAGCTGTCGGTGCGTGAGGGGCGCTACAGCACTATTGGGAAGGAATGCCTGGCGATCAAATGGGCGGTCCTCGCCCTCCGTTACTACCTGCTGGGGCACCCTTTCACCCTCTGTTCAGACCACGCGCCCCTCCAGTGGCTCCATCGCATGAAAGATGCCAATGCGCGGATCACCCGTTGGTATCTGGCACTCCAACCCTTCAATTTCAAGGTGGTCCACAGGCCGGGGGCGCAGATGGTCGTGGCGGACTTCCTCTCCTGTCAAGGGGGGGGAAGTCGGCTGCGGGCCGGACGGGCGCCCGGCCTGAGTCGGGCGGTGGGGGTATGTGGCAGCGGGGGCGTGGTCAAGCGCCGGTCTGTGACAGGAGGGCGGAGCCAGGGTAGGTGAGTGGCAGAATCACTACACCTGACGGTAATTAACCTGTGTTTGTGTGTCTTCCCAGTAACCGCGCCCTATTTAAGGAGGCAGAGGGAGAGCAGAGGAGAGCGCTTCCCGGGACAAGAACACAGCATGTGTGTATGTGTATTAAATAGAAAAACGGTATTGTTACACTGAAAAGTCTGGCAATAAAAGCCGATTTGTACCTGAAGCTTTGTCCTGCCGTCCTCTGTGCTCCACCCACACCTCAGAGAGCTCTATACTCATCAATGCAAAAAGACTTGGATGCCCACAGAAGACAACAGTGGTGGATGATCGCAGAATAATTTCCATGGTGAAGAGAAACCCCTTCACAACAGCCAACCAAGTGAACAACACTCTCCAGGAAGTAGGCCTATCAATATCCAAATCTACCATAAAGAGAAGACCATATGAAAGTAAATACAGAGGGTTCACTGCACGGTGCAAGCCACTCATAAGCCTCAAGAATAAAAAGGCTAGATTGGACTTTGCTAAAAAACATCTAAAAAAGCCAGCACAGTTCTGGAAGAACATTCTTTGGACAGATGAAACCAAGATCAACCTCTACCAGAATGCTGGAAAGAAAAAAGTATGGCGAAGGCGTGGTACAGCTCATGATCCAAAGCATACCACATCATCTGTAAAACACGGCAGAGACAGTGTGATGGCTTGGGCATGCATGGCTGCCAGTGGCACTGGGTCACTAGTGTTTATTGATGATGTGACACAGGACAGAAGTAGCCGGATGAATTCTGAGGTATTCAGAGACATACTGTGTGCTCAAATCCAGCCAAAAACACCCAAACTGATTGGTCGGCATTTCATAATACAGATGGACAATGACCAAAAACATAAAGCCAAAGCAACCCAGGAGTTTATTAAAGCAAAGAAGTGGAATATTCTTGAATGGCCAAGTCAGTCACCTGATCTCAACCCAATTGAGCATGCATTTCACTTGTTAAAGACTAAACTTCAGACAGAAAGGCCCACAAACAAACAGCAACTGAAAACCGCTGCAGTAAAGGCCTGGCAGAGCATTAAAAAGGAGGAAACACAGTGGCTGGTGATGTCCATGAGTTCAAGACTTCAGGCAGTCATTGCCAACAAAGGGTTTTCAACCAAGTATTAGAAATGAACATTTTATTTACAATAATTTAATTTGTCCAATTACTTTTGAGCCCCTGAAATGAAGGGATTGTGTTTAAAAAATGCTTTAGTTCCTCACATTTTTTTTTATGCAATCATTTTGTTCAACCCACTGAATTAAAGCTGAAAGTCTGAACTTCAACTGCATCTGAATTGTTTTGTTCAAAATTCATTGTGGTAATGTACAGAACCAAAATTAGAAAAATGTTGTCTCTGTCCAAATATTTATGGACCTAACTGTATATGGTCTGAAAATATAAACACAGCATTTCAGCAAAACTAAAACTTTGTCATTCATTTTTGCTATTATTTTTATGATAATTTCTGATGTCAGAATAAATGGAGGATATTACATGATGGCGCAAAGATATGAAGTTTATCTTCGAGTGGTGAGCGTGACTGAGTGAAGTGAACACATGAAAATATTTAAAGATAAACTTTATGCCTTTGCACCACCATGGAATGCGTAGCTTTATATTATATGGACACTTCCACAAAAGAAAATACACAAGTTATTCAAAAGAATTTATTTTGGTCCAGTTCACCATTTTCACAACGTGTATCTAGTCAGCAGGAAAACACTGGGAGTGATGTCATCAGAGTGAAATATCAGGAAATATGTCACTCAGATCCAAGATATTTCATATTAATGTGAGATTTTCAACACGAGAAGATAAACTTCATATCTTCAAGCCAATGTGTGATTTTCTTATTATGTAGACATTTTCATAAACAAAGTACCCAAATTTATCTAAACAATTAATCGAGTTCCTCATGAATGACACAAATTATATATGGGGGCCACTTTTTCCAAGGAATAAAAACATGTATTCTCTTCCCTTCTAGTGAGTTTATTGATGGCATGCAATATTATCATATTGCTTATCCTCCATGTATTACACCACTCTCCCCAATGGAGAATGAGCATGCAATATTATAATATTGCACATTGTCAAGACATGACATCACATTTCAGAGCTCATATGAAGATCCAATGCCAACTTCTGCTGTGCACTTGCACATCCTTTCTTTGTCGGCCAGGAGAGAGAAGGGGTTAAATCAGTGTTTGGATTAAGTGCTAAATCAATAAACTGAAGCTAAAGACGTGCTGAACATTTGAAAGGCTACCAAAACTTCATTATATATTCTTCATGCATGTTGACAAGAAAAACATACCAACAGACATCAAAAAACTGGAAAAGAGAGCAATAGTGAAAATATCATCAAAGTAATACTTGGAGGTGAGGAAAAGTGACAGACTTCTACAAGAGGACTTCACTCGTGGACTTCATTCAGCAAAGCCCTTTTGTTTTGAACAACTGCAATTAACTACGAGCAAAAGTAACTTTGAACTTGAACTGTCAACCTGGATATACGGTACCTTGTATACAAGTTAGGTGGTGGTTCAGGCTTTTTGGACTTGTACCATTTTTATTGTTAGAACTTTGTGTACATGTACGTTGGATTGACAGAACATTTGAATTACAGTCAGTCAGAATCAGCATTCAATATTGGTAAGTTACCCCCCCTGGTCTTAACTTCTTATAAAATTGTATAATTGTTCCATCGAATGTGTATGTATAATTATTATAATATTGGCTTTTTTTTGCGGTATATCAATGTATTCCATTCAGATAGCTGAATGGAATATATTTGATCTTTTGGCTGCTCCCGATTAGGGGTCGCCACAGCGGATCTTTCGTCTCCATTGCTCCCTGTCTTCCACATCCTTCTCTACCACACCTGCCACTTTTGTGTCCTCTCTCACCACATCCGTGTATCTCCTTTTTGGCCTTCCTCATTTTCGTGTGCCTGGCAGCTCCATCCTCAACGTTCTCCTTCCAACATGCTCTGCATCTCTTCTCAGGATGTGCCCATACCATCTCAGTCGCATCTCTCTTAGCTTAATTCCCAAGCTCTCCACATGTGCTCGTTCCTTATCCTGTCCAACCTTGTCACTCCCATCGCAAACCTTAACATCCTTAACTCCGCCACCTCCAACTTTGCCTTCTGTCTCTTCGTTAAGGGTACAGTCTCCAATCCATACATCACAGCTGGTCTCACTACTGTCTTATACATCTTACCTTTCATTTTTGCTGGGACTTTCCTATCATAAATGACTCCCAAAATTCTTCTCCAACTGCACTCTTTCTCTTTTGGTAAACTGGGATGTATGGATGCTGTCAGTCCCCCACTCGCTTGCTCACTCGAGTTTGTTGATGGTGTAGTGGCTGGCTGCTTTATGTCCCAGGGCTCCCTCATGCCTGTGTTACCTTCTGGCTCTCCCCTTTGTTATACTGTCAGTTAGTTGCCAGAGTCCCTGCTTGTACTCAGTGCAATATGTATAGTGTTCCTACTGATTCAGATGACATTGGGCATATCTAACAACATGTTTTCTCTCTAGCCCCCCCCCCCCCCCCCAAAAAAAAATCTATCCCTCTGAGTTACATGTCGGTCCTGGGATCGAGATGCTGACCTCTTCTGTTCCTCGGACCTACCTGATCCATCCTGGTGCCCTGTGTCTGGTTGGTGTCTCCTCGCATCACCCTGTGGAGGACGGCCCCATGTGGACAGTTGAAAGTCACACCTGGAGGACGTTCTGGACACTTGCAGTAATGCTTTTATGGCTGAAGACTGCAGTTGTCATGAACAGTTTTGCACTCAAGTTTCCATCAATGAAGAGCTGTAACATCAACGAAACTGACTTCATGTTAAAACTGTTAATGTTAGTCATGTTGTCTGTTGTTGCCCAAATGAGGATGGGTTCCCTTTTGAGTCTGGTTCCTCTCGAGGTTTCTTCCTCATGTCGTCTGAGGGAGTTTTTCCTTGCCACCATCACCACAGGCTTGCTCACTGGGGATTGATTAGGGATAAAATTGGCTCTTGTTTTAAGTCGTTCAAATTCTGTAGAGCTGCTTTGCGACAATGTTGATTGTGAAGTGCTATACAAATAAACTTGACTTTCTCACCTCACTAACGCAGCCCCCATTTTCCTGCAGTTGACCCCAGGTACTTGAATTCACCAATTTTCTTTATGTCTACTCCTTGCATCTTCACTCCACTTTCATTCTCATTGATGCACATGTATTCTGTTTTTCTACTGCCCACCTTCATTCCTCTTTGTTCCAATGCCTATCTCCAGCTCTCCAAACCCAACTCAACCTCCTTTCTACTTTTTACCACGTATCACAATATCATCCGCAAACATCATGTTCCATGGTGACTCTTGTCTCACTTTGTCTGATGTCATCGCTATGGCAAACAAGAAATGACTCAAAGCAGATCCTTGATGGAGTCCCACCTTCACTTTGAACCATTCAGTCGTTCCAACTGCACATCTCACTGCTGTTTCACTGCAATATATTTGATATACCACAAAAAAGCCAGCCAATATTATTTAAATATGCCATGGTTGCCATTTTCGATGTCCCAGATGTAGCTCATATGAAAAATACGAGAGGCGCATTCCCCAGTAAAACATTCATGTCTATAGAATAAATAAAACAATACAATATTACTCTACCTAGTCAGTCGACATGCTGCTTTGGTTTCTGTCAAAAGGACCACATCCTTCAGTTTGTCAACAAATGTACATGTACAATACAGCTGTCCATGAGGGGAACTCAAAGTGCCATTTGTATTTACAACAGTGGCATAAAAACAAATTACACTCTGCAACTGAAGGGGGAGCCCAGGAGCAAAAACTACCATCCATCCATTATCTGTAGCTGCTTATCCTGTTCTACAGGGTCGCAGGCAAGCTGGAGCCTATCCCAGCTGACTATGGGCGAGAGGCAGGGTACACCCTGGACAAGTCACCAAGTCATCACAGGGCTGACACAGAAACAAACAACCATTCACACTCACGGTCAGTTTAGAGCCACCAATTAGCCTAATCTGCATGTCTTTGGACTGTGGGGGAAACCGGAGCACCTGGAGGAAACCCACAGGGAGAACATGCAAACTCCACACAGAAAGGCCCTTGCCAGCTGCTGGGCTCGAACCCAGGACCTTCTTGCTGTGAGGCAACAGTGCTAACCACTACACCACCGTCCTGCCAAAAACTACCAATTCTCCCATAATCCGACTTTAATATTATGCATTGAGAGGCAGTGTGAATATAAATAAAATTGTATTAAAGTTTACAATATGTTTTTTTAACTGTTCTGCAAGCTCCTTTTTATGTGTAATAGTTGTATTTTTCTAAAGACCTTCTCAAATTTTTTGTGCGTCAATCCAAATAAAACCTTTAAGCGTTCCTCCACAGGGGTAACCCTTACAGAAAAGTCCCTTATGAATACTCACATAGGAACGTATTTAGGGTTGAGTGAAGCATGCACAGTGAGGAAATTGCACACATTGTTATTCAGACCTCAAATGTAATTACGGTCATAAGCATTATTTAGAAAACCTAGTAACCTCAGAGGCATGCACTTTCATTTGGCTAATCTGAACAGGGAGCCCAGAAAATCAACTTCAGCATGTGTAGAGCTGAAATCTGAACACGTACAACTGAATATGGCTCATGATTTATACTTGAATCTTCCACATCTTTTTTTTTTTTTTAAATACTTCGCATTTGATCTTGCACACAGTTTTCATCTGTGGACCTTTCGCATACAGTGCACATCATTTTCTTTTCTCCACAAGTGATTTTTTTTTTCACATGTTAACATTTAAATCACATGATACCATGATACCACGTGTTTACTTGAATTCTCATGTGCAGTTTCATAGTAAAGTTCCTGCACTTTCACATGTTTTTCACCTGATCATATGGTAGCCAGTGGCGGCTGGTAGTCTTTCAAACAGGGGAGGCTGGTCGGTTACGATATTTCCAGATTTTAAAAGAAAAAAGAAAAAACACATCAATTTTGCCCATACTCTTGCCTCTGATCTGGCTGATTGTTGGCAGGGTCACAAACTGTGAAATAACAGGTTCTTTTGGCCCATTAGCCTACTGTCCAATATACATGATGGTGGTGTTGGGGGGGAGGGGTATATTTTAACATTTTATATTTTAAAATTGTGGCATGTTGTTTAAAAATTTATCATTATTGAAAGCAGCTCTTTGTCAGGAACCTCAGCAGTAACAGCAGAGTGTTCTGGAATAGGCACAAGCACTGACCTTGGGGAGCCAAACAGAGCTGTGTGCCACACATTTAATTCAATGACACTTTCCCTATATTTTACTTATTTTGACTGAGAAATGTTTTATTGACAATTCTGATAACCCTTCACTTTTAATCCAGGTCTGTAGTGTGAAATGTTCTCGGCTGTGTTTTTGTTTAAAAATGTTTTCCAAATTGTAGCTGTGTTTAATTCATCTCATCTCATCTCATCTCATTATCTCTAGCCGCTTTATCCTTCTACAGGGTCGCAGGCAAGCTGGAGCCTATCCCAGCTGACTACGGGCGAAAGGCGGGGTACACCCTGGACAAGTCGCCAGGTCATCACAGGGCTGACACATAGACACAGACAACCATTCACACTCACATTCACACCTACGGTCAATTTAGAGTCACCAGTTAACCTAACCTGCATGTCTTTGGACTGTGGGGGAAACCGGAGCACCCGGCGGAAACCCACGCAGACACGGGGAGAACATGCAAACTCCACACAGAAAGGCCCTTGCCGGCCCCGGGGCTCGAACCCAGGACCTTCTTGCTGTGAGGTGACAGCGCTAACCACTACACCACCGTGCCGCCCTGTTTAATTCATATCCAGAAAAATATATATTCCAATATAATATACTCAGCATAAACATTTTAAATAGATTCAATATTTTTGGTCCATCCATGACATATTACTAAAGTAGCCTATTTACTGTTGTTGATGTGGGTCACCACCATATCAGTATTATTTAAAAGAAAATTCTGCCCTCCTTTCTTTTTCTAGAAAATGTTCAGTTACCCTGTCATACCAGGTGGGAGTCTTCTCTAGAGACTTCACTAACTTCCTCTCAATTGCAAGTAGAGCAAGGTTGCTGAGTCGACTTTGAGTACATGCTCATTGCTGATCTCGTGTCTTTTATATGCCCTTGTGAAATTGTGCAGGTCATCAAAGCCCACGTTTGACCAAATCACGGATCCGGGTTTAATCAAGAGGCATGGCCAACAATACATTTTCCTCGTCACTGAACTTGCTGTTAGCCAATTCACTTTCTCGTACCAGGAGAGCTGAAAGGAACGAGTATTATTCCCTACCTTTTTCACCAAGTCAATTTGAGGCGTTGGTCTACGCTGCTCTTTAATTTTATTTTTTTCCTCGAAAGGAAGACTGACAAATGGCTTCGCCAAAATTAAATCAGCACTGCTTGGCCTCCGTGCGCAGCTTTCTCGCTAGCTGACTAGCCCCCTCAAGTTCAAGTTCAGTCACTCAAATAAATGAAATTTCTGGAACTAAGATAGCAAATTTGACAACACTATATTTACACTTTATTTACAATGAAAATATATACAAACTAAAAAAGCTGGTAGAAACCGTATGTAATGAATAAAATCGAAATGTAAGCTGATCTCTTACAATACACCACAGCACTTGCGAATCCGCATGGGACTGAACTGAAATTCACCGCTGCCTGTCTATATTTGAAATGAGCTGTCAATCAAAGAAAATATCCGGCCGCTTTCACCAATCACCAGTCTCCTCGCGGAAAGCTTTGCCATGTCCCTCCCACTGTGAGGCTCGGAGTCCATGGGAGTCTGTGGGCGGGCGTTTTCACAGTATTTGTCCAATAATCGTCTTACATTTTGATATTGAAAAGCGCATAGCTCCCAAATGCCATTGAAGTGCACTGAGGCTGGGCCGCATCGCGCTGTCACGAGGGGGAAAAACTCACGCACACATTAGGCAAACTGGGGAAAGTTATAACGGAATGATTTCGCACTGTAGTTGGGTTGAGCACATATATTTCTATGATTCTGGATCTGAAATAGCAATGTTATAAGGTCGGCTATAACATAAGCCTAGCGCAATTCATCCTACACGATGTTCGTCATTTTTAGAGGAGGCTGAGCCTCCCTTGTTGTCTTAGAGCAATCGCCCGTGATGGTAGCCTATATTACTCACATAATCACATGGTGAAGAACAGTAATGATCACCTTTAGGCAGATGAGCTCCATCAGTGGAAGAGCACTTCAACGTTCCACACCTTTCAGCCAAGAACAGGGATCTGAGGTTGCAGTGGGAACAAGCTCATGTAAACGGGACAGTTGAAGATTTTTATTTCTTTTTGATAAGTTCTTTTTTACTTAAGCACATAGCAGATGCTGATAGTTTTCCACCGTGTTTATCACATCACATCACATTATCTCTAGCCGCTTTATCCTTCTACAGGGTTGCAGGCAAGCTGGAGCCTATCCCAGCTGACTACGGGCGAAAGGCGGGGTACACCCTGGACAAGTCGCCAGGTCATCACAGGGCTGACACATAGACACAGACAACCATTCACACTCACATTCACACCTACGGTCAATTTACAGTCACCAGTTAACCTAACCTGCATGTCTTTGGACTGTGGGGGAAACCGGAGCACCCGGAGGAAACCCACGCGGACACGGGGAGAACATGCAAACTCCGCACAGAAAGGCCCTCGCCGGCCCCGGGGCTCGAACCCAGGACCTTCTCGCTGTGAGGCGACAGCGCTAACCACTACACCACCGTGCCGCCCCCACCGTGTTTATATACTTTTTATTATAATTATTATTGTGGGGTTTTTTTGTTGCTGTATGCTGTGTATTAGTATCATTATTAGCTCATCTGGCTGACAGGCGATAAGTTTATGCCATCAGTTGTTGTCCGTTGTCTGTCCCGTGTCATCCACATTTCACAAAAATCGCTTCTTGTCTCTCAATTCTTCACCAATTTTGACTCTTTTTGGCAGGAAGGTAGGTCCGCCTGGGGTGCATATAGCTTCTACTGAAATTTGCATAATTGCAATTAATAATGAAGATATGGAGTAATTAAGCCCTAACAAGCAGTTTCCACACAAATCGCTTCTTCTCCCTCAAATCTTCACTGATTTTGATTCTTTCTGGCATGAAGATAGAGGTACCTAGGGTGCATATAACTTCTACCCAGATTTGCTTAATTACAATTGTTAATGAAGTTATGGACTAATTAAGCCTTATGAGCAGTTTAACAAAAAATGCTTCTTCTCGGTCAATTCCTTGCCGTTTTGGATTCTTTCTGGCAAATAGGTCAGTATTCCTAGGGCGTATATAGCTTCTATATTTAGCTTGTATATAGTGTATATAGCTTGCAACATTTATTGTGCAATGTGGTCCACTTTAGATCATTCCTTCTGGACTAGACAGGGTCGGACAGGGTCATTGACGGTCTTGTTTTTTTAGATTTCTTTTAGATTTGTACACGTATAATATTTTCCTTTTTTTCTCTCTCCAGAAATGTTGATTATATCCTTGCTTATTTTTAAATGTGTGTTTTTATCTTTGTTGATAAATAATTTTAATATTGTAAGAGTCCCAAATGGTTTTGGATAATGCTTATAAACATTTTTATTTATTTATTTATTTATTTATCTGGGCGGCATGGTGGTGTAGTGGTTAGCGCTGTCGCCTCACAGCAAGAAGGTCTGGGTTTGAGCCCCGTGGCCGGCGAGGGCCTTTCTGTGCAGAGTTTGCATGTTCTCCCCGTGTCCGCGTGGGTTTCCTCCGGGTGCTCCGGTTTCCTCCACAGTCCAAAGACATGCAGGTTAGGTTAACTGGTGACTCTAAATTGACCGTAGGTGTGAATGTGAGTGTGAATGGTTGTCTGTGTCTATGTGTCAGCCCTGTGATGACCTGGCGACTTGTCCAGGGTGTACCCCGCCTTTCGCCCGTAGTCAGCTGGGATAGGCTCCAGCTTGCCTGCGACCCTGTAGAACAGGATAAAGCGGCTAGAGATAATGAGATGTATTTATTTATTTATTTATTTATTTATTAAGATTGGAGGGAAAAAAAACAATGTTTTTTTTTTCCAATTTTCCACTCTTCATTTTCATTCCATTCATTTGCTTACTGTAGCCTCAGATTTGTGTTCTTGGCTGAAAGGAGTGAACCCAATGTTGTGCTTTCTGAGATGCTTTTCTGCTCAGCATGGTGACACAGCATGGTTATTTGAGTTTCTAATGCCTTCCTGTTAACTTGAACCAGTCTTCTCTGATCAATAAGACTTTTCCACCTGCAAACTGTTGCTCACTAATTTTTCCCCCCACATTGTTCTCTGTAAACTCTATCAACTGTTGAGTCACTAAGATCACATTTTTCCTCATTCTGATCTGTTTCCCCGTTCTCTTGACCTGTTTCTGCATAATTTTATATTTTACATTGTGCTGTTAGAACTTGATTAGCTGATTGGCTTAATAACTGGATTAATTAGCAGATTTAATGGTGTTTCTATTAAAGTAGCCAGTAAGTATATGTGATCTTTCTGTAAGGAAACCTGAAATCCCTGTCATTGGCCGGCCAGCATTTGAAATTCATATCTATACTATCTAGTTTATTTGTATTTGATGGCTGTGGGGAAAAAAATTTGCTGTTTAATTTATACCTAAATACAAAATATAGAAAATACTGTAACAGTTCACCCAATTCATGATTCAATTCGATTCATGATACTGGGTTCACGATTAAATTTTCCTGTGATATTTTCTGAAAAAAAAAGGAAAATTTGATTACCAAAAAATGCAACATTTATTTTCCTGTTCTTAAATAGGAAAATAAATATCAATTTAAAAATTCCTTTTCTTAACTTAAAAAAAATACCCTTTTGTTTCATTTTCATTATTTAACCAACAAGGTTTATTTACCCACATTTGTAAAGGTTGGAGTAAAATATAATAGCCTATTAACTAAAATATTCCTTTTATGAAAAATGAAAAAGGTTAATAACAAATCGGCCTTTTCTTAATACGCTTTTATGAACATTTGTACTTCCTTCATTTTCTGCTCTTCTCTTTAGCTTTCAGTGGTCTGTAAAAAGATGGCTCTCATCTCATCTCATCTCATCTCATTATCTGTAGCCGCTTTATCCTGTTCTACAGGGTCACAGGCAAGCTGGAGCCTATCCCAGCTGACTACAGGCGAAAGGCGGGGTACACCCTGGACAAGTCGCCAGGTCATCACAGGGCTGACACATAGACACAGACAACCATTCACACTCACATTCACACCTACGGTCAATTTAGAGTCACCAGTTAACCTAACCTGCATGTCTTTGGACTGTGGGGGAAACCGGAGCACCCGGAGGAAACCCACGCGGACACGGGGAGAACATGCAAACTCCACACAGAAAGGCCCTCGCTGGCCACGGGGCTCGAACCTGGACCTTCTTGTTGTGAGGCGACAGCGTTAACCACTGCACCACCGTGCCGCTGATAATAATCATAATTCATTTTTTTATTTAATTGAGTGGAACAATCATAAATTTGTATCACAATTTATTATTGCATGATGTATCGTTATACAGTGGTTACATCATGTAAATGGAGACTCAAGTGCATTTTACAGCTGGCACTAACACTACAGCCGCTCTCTGGTCTCTGATAAAATGGTTCGTGGCAGTGGCTGTGTGATTGAGTGTTGGCTGTGGGTGGTGAGGAGTCAGGTAGAACTGGCAGGTAACATGTGATAAGTTTCAACTGTGTCTGATTACTGCCATTTTATTTATGTCTCTTGTGTTCTTGCAGGGAGAATCTGGTAACCAGAGAGAGAGAAAGCAGAGAAACCCAGCTCTGTGTGTGTGTGTGTGTGTGTGTGTGTGTGTGTGCACGTGTTTGCCTAAGAGCGCGTAAAAATAAATTAAAGTCACTGAAAAGTGATAGTAAATCAAAATAATAAAACACACCTTGATTTGTCAAGCCTGTCTCCCACTTCCTTATTCCTCACGAATGCCAAGAAACCTTGACTGCTATTTAAACACCTATTAAATATCATGCATGCCAATGCCCTTTATCATTGCTCATTTTGTGCAAGTTATTGGGCACAAGCACATTTTTTTAACACTCAAATAAGCAACAAAGTAGACCTAGTGCTTCGAGTGAGAGAGTATGAGCGACAGTTAAAACACAGTGAAATTAGCTTGTGTATTTATTCAGCTTATTCATATTATTCAACTGAGCTTAATATGTTCATTCATGTATCTTCAGTAACCACTTTATTTTGCTCAGGGTTGTGGTGGATCTGGAGCCAACTGGCCATTGCAGAGCACCATGCACACAGACATTCCTACGCTCATTCATACCAGTTTAGAGTCACCAATCTACTTATTAGCATGTAAAGTAGAAGGAAACCCACATGGAGAATGTGAAACTATGCACAGACATTACATTTAGCTTACACTTTTATTCAGAGCAACATACCCAGAGCAGTCTTACTCAAGGGCATTTTCCATTTCTGCTGATCCAGAGAATCAAACCGGTAACCTTTTGATCCCAAAGTTGCTTCTCTAACCATTAGACCATGGCTTCCCCGGGGTTTAATCAGGGACCTTGGAGAGGTAAGTCTACAATGATAGCTAGATGTGTAATATGGGGCAGATAGAAGTGTAACCATGGCCTGAAGGATAGAGAAGCAGCCTTGGGCCAAAAGGGTTGCTGGTTTGATTCCTGGGACTGTCAGGAAAAATGTGATGGGAGTGGAGTGAATGGACACCACTTTCCCCTCATTCTGTATCATGGCTGAAGTGCCATTGAGCAAGGCACCTAACCCCCAACTGCTCCCCGGGTGCTGTAGCATAGCTGCCCACTGCTATGTGTATGTGTTCACTGCTTCAGATGGGTTAAATGCAGAGGAAAAATTTCGCTGTGCTTGAGTATACATGTGACAAAAATAAAGGCTTCTTCTTAATGTTATTATTATGCTGACTTGACAATTCTGATTGTTCACAAGGTATTGATTAAATTAAGTAATCAACACGAGAGGGAATGCTGATCAGGGGTGGGTTTCCCAGAAGCATCGTAGTACAAAGAACATCGTTAAATGGTTGAGCGAGCATCACAATGAACACTCTCTCTCCTAGTTAAGATGCTCTTGGTGTTAAAAGGCTTTTGGGAAACCCACCCTAGTACAATAGCACTACCTCGCGTGTGAGACTGCTTTTATACAACATTTCTATAAATAAGAAATTAATATCGAGTGACATCTTGGACTCAAAATGGCCAAATGTTATGTTTGGGAGGCACGGTGGTACGGTATAGTGGTTAGCACTGTCACCTCACAGCAAGAAGGTTCTGGGTTTAAAGCCTGGTGGTTGACGGGGGCCTTTCTGTTTGGAGTTTGCATGTTCTCCCCGTGTCTGTGTGGGTTTCCTCCTGGTGCTCAGGTTTCCCCCACAGTCCAAAGATATGCAGATTAGGTAAAAATACCCAGCCACTGGGGTTGCACAAGACAGTGCATACTTAGTGCTGGTCCTAAACCTGGATAGGTTGCGTCAGGAAGGGTATCCGGTGTAAAACCTATGCCAAATCAAATATGTGGAACCGATCCACTGTGGCAACCCCTAACGGGAGCAGGTGGAAGAAGGAAAAGATGGCCAAATTTTATGTTTACTTTTGCTCTACGCTAATGGAAATAGAGCCCAAAGGAGCCACTCTCACTATCTAGCACGTTGGCTAGATGGCTAGCTAGCTCACATTGAAGTAAGGTGCTTCTGGTAAAATTGGCACTCATTTTTTCTTCTCATCTTCATCTGACAAGCTTTCATATTTTAAGCCAAATGTTATACTCCTGAAAAGTATCGTTTGCCATGTCTGATGATGATGTCACTAGCACTATGTTAGTAACCATTTCGAACTAGAAAGTGGAAATTTATGCGGAAGACACCGATGAGCGATGCGATTCATACAGTGAAACGTCGTAGTTCTGTTATGCAAAATATGAACACTGTTGGAATGCTGCTCGACCAATCAAATTAGTGGACTGGAGCTAAGTGTTGTATAATATCCTATAACAGGTGCTCTGACAAGTAATGCTGGCTGCAAGACAAATCACAGGCTTATTTTAATGTGCACATTCTGCTTCCACTTCTACATTAACAACTATTTAACAGAAACTTGTACGGGACACATCCACGTCTGCATCCACATCCATTTAATGTGGCTTAAAAATGAATGTTTCAAATCGAAATTTTCTGCTTTTCTCTGCACACGTACAAAAATAAAAGTGTGAATATAGTAGTGGTGCTCTCTCTCGCTCTCTCTCTCTCTCTCTCTCTCTCTCTCACTCACACACTCTCACACACACACACACACAAACATTTCCTCGTAATATCTAACTACCTCGATCTACTGCAGATTAGATGTACTAATAAAGATTCCATTTATTTTCAACATTTAATATTATGACACATACAGGACACTTTTTTGATGGAATAAAAACATGTGTTCTATTCCCTTCTAGCAGCTTCCATTCACTTGTTTTGATAGCGTGCAATATTGTTAGCATATCGCTTATCCTACGTGTATTACATCACTCTACTCAATGGATAATGAGCGTGGAATATGGTTTATGATATTGCATGCTTGTCAAGACAACATGACATCACACGTTGGAGATGTGAAACTTCTGCACTCGAGAGCGACTGCAACAATTTGTAAGCAAACATGACCGTCAGGTTTGCTTCGTTAAATACGGAATATTTTGAGGGAATTTTGAAAGAGAAAGACGCGTTGAACACCCAAAAGGAATGTGTATATATAATAATAATAATAATAATAATAATAATAATATCCACTTCCAAGTAATGTTCGAAAGCAGTCAGCTGATGTGGTTCGGGCATTTGATTAAGATATTTCCTGGGTACCTTGCTTTGAAGGTTTTCTGGGCACGTCTAACTGGGAGGAGACCTTGGGGTAGACCCAGAACATGCTGGAGAGATTATATATCTCATCTGGCCTGGGAGTGCCTTGCGATCCCCCAGGAGGAAATGGAAAGCGTTGCTGGGGAGAGGGACGCCAGGAATACCCTGCTTAGCCTGCTGCCACCGCAACCCGACTTCAGATACGCAGAAGAAATTGGATGGATGGATAAATGGATAGATAATAATAATATTGGCTGGCTTTTTGTCATGGTATATCAGATATATTCCATTCAGCTAGCATGATATTGAACTCGTCTTCAACTCGTTCAATATCATGCTAGCTGAATAGAATATATTTGATATACCATGACAAAAAGCCAGCCAATATTATTTAATTATTTCTTTTCAGCTACACAGAGGAGGAGTCTTGAGTCTTGTCTTACTACTGGCTTTAAAAAAAAAAAAAAGAAAAGAGAACAGTCTGAAACAACTTCCTATCAGCACAGAGAAATCCAAAATACGCTCCATCCAGCACCATTTCTATTAAAAAAAGGAAAAAAGTAAATGCCATATAATTTTACTTAACCACTGCTTTAAATAGTATTCTTGACACAAGTATTTTAGTCTGGGGTTTGTTTTCATGCAGATGTGCATTTGTTTTTCTTTCAAACGAATTTGTCATTACTTTGGACTAATTCCCTATCATTCTGATCTCTGATATCGGTCCTTTTAAGAGAAAAAAATAATACAAAAATACACGTCTCCTTTATACATTAGATACTTTCCAGACAGCTTCATCATTCTTACTGCTAAATCCCTCCACCCAGTCCTCATCTAAACCTGCCAGCAACAATCTTCCAGAATCAGGTAATTCACTATTACACCCACTGGTAATAAAAAATAATGTGATACTAAACCCAAAAGCCCAAAAGGAGAGTTGGGCTCAAAATTTCCCCCACAATTTGTGGTCTTCTCAGCATTTACATGAATCTCACTCCGTCGACGGGATATCTATCTTCTGCAGCAGAGAACAAAAATTGAGCAAACGAGTTACAGTGTTTATTGATTGTTTCTACTGTCACAGTGTCAGTACGAAATTAAATCCTTTCTTCTCCAGTCAAGGAACCTAATTATGGAAGTATTTGTCACACTGAATTAAAAAAATTGCTTCACTGAAAGCGTCTTATATTTATCTACCCAGTACTTCTGCTTAATTGTAATATGTGCTATAAAAAAAGCAGTTCACTTATCATATCCTTATGCAGCAAACTCCCTGATGCATACAAAGCTACAGAGTGTCAAGAGAAGGACATAAACCTTGCATTTTTAATCAAAACTTATTGTTTAGTATTGTAACATATGATTCCGTTGTCACATTTTAGCTTTTACTGCACAGAACACAATAAATATTCTTCCTGTATAATGTAAACAGTTTATTTAAGCTGCATATTTGATACCATGCCAGACTTTTACTGCTTTTTTTTTTTCCGAACCCATCCTCTAAAACACCACAATTATTTTTCCCCTGGTGGAATCAGGGTTGTTAATCAGTCCTTCCCTGCTTTAGTCATCTCTCAGAAACACACCACACGAGAGGAGGCTGAAACGGTTTCAACTTTTGAAATATTTAACAGCCATACCCAGGAAAAAGCTAAAGGTTTCTGAAAAACTCTTTCACGGTTCCTGTACACATTGGAATATAACAAGAACAGACCTAGAGTTTGAGAAAATGAAGCTGATTAGTGTGATTCATTCTCATCTCATTATCTGTAGCCGCTTTATCCTGTTCTACAGGGTCGCAGGCAAGCTGGAGCCTATCCCAGCTGACTACGGGCGAAAGGCGGGGTACACCCTGGACAAGTCGCCAGGTCATCACAGGGCTGACACATAGACACAGACAACCATTCACACTCACATTCACACCTACGGTCAATTTAGAGTCACCAGTTAGCCTAACCTGCATGTCTTTGGACTGTGGGGGAAACCGGAGCACCCGGAGGAAACCCACGCGGACACGGGGAGAACATGCAAACTCCGCACAGAAAGGCCCTCGCCGGCCACGGGGCTCGAACCCGGACCTTCTTGCTGTGAGGCAACAGCGCTAACCACTACACCACCGTGCCACCCCGATTAGTGCGATTAAAACCTTTAATCCCAATCCATCCATGTGTATGTGTATATTTGTTTATCTAGGATAAGGATACTCTCTTTGACTATGTGGTGGGGGTTTTTTTGACACAAGACTGTGTTTCAAAATAATTTACAGTTATATTATTACAGTATTACTCAAAATTGTATGATTTGTATATTGACCAGAGTGTGTAGCACTCTTGAGTGTTTGGACTTACTCTGTTGTGTTTTTCTTCCCCAAAATATCCTGCTATGTGTTTGGTCTATTTGTAGAATCTAGCGGTCATACTACTAGAAGCGAGAGCTCATTAACAGTTATTCCACGAAATCGAGTCATACATGAGCTAATATAAGCCATGTATGAGGAGATTGAGTGGAATAACTGTTTTATTCTATCCACATTCACTGGATTTTGAGAAACAGAGCATTTTTATTTTTGGCAAATTCCATTTAAAAAAAAAACTTTATACAAAACGTCCAACAAAATCATTTCCGCTTCTTAAAAACCTATTGATGGCTGTACAAATTGACTTTAATGTTGTTGTTTTTTTGTCGAAAGTGCCATCTTGCTGTCATGCCAAGGTATAGAATAGCTCATCTCATCTCATTATCTGTAGCCGCTTTATCCTGTTCTACAGGGTCGCAGGCAAGCTGGAGTCTATCCCAGCTGACTACGGGCGAAAGGCGGGGTACACCCTGGACAAGTCGCCAGGTCATCACAGGGCTGACACAGAGACAAACAACCATTCACACTCACATTCACACCTACGGTCAATTTAGAGTCACCAATTAGCCTAACCTGCATGTCTTTGGACTGTGGGGGAAACCGGAGCACCCGGAGGAAACCCACGCAGACACGGGGAGAACATGCAAACTCCGCACAGAAAGGCCCTCACCGGCCGCTGGGCTCGAACCCAGGACCATCTTGCTGTGAGGCGACAGTGCTAACCACTACACTGCCCTCTTCCTTGGACATTTCGGTTATATACTTTTCAAACTTCTTTGACCTTTTGAACCAGTCTAAAAGAATTCAACAAATTTTATTGCTTAAAGATGAAGAATGTAAACAAACCGGCGAAATGACAGAAGCAGTTTGTGAAAAATGCTATCATAATAATTCTTGAAAAATAAAAAAGACACGTTCTTACCATCAAATGCTTTCATTCCGTATTTTGTTGCCTTTTTTTGTATTTTTGGGGTTTTGTTTTCAAGCAGAGTTTTTATTTTGTCCTCAGTTGGTTCAGCAAAACACTCCGCCATTTTGTTTTTCTCTATTCATGGTATATGAGCTGGTATCCTAGTAGTAGAGTAGCCAATCAGAGCGCACGATTGCTCATATCCAGTGAATATGGGGAGAATAAAATCCAATATGTTTGAGAATGGTTAGAGTATTAGGTTTGAGGAATGTATGATATCATGAGGGGCGGCACGGTGGTGTAGTGGTTAGCGCTGTCGCCTCACAGCAAGAAGGTCCGGGTTCGAGCCCCGTGGCCGGCGAGGGCCTTTCTGTGCGGAGTTTGCATGTTCTCCCCGTGTCCGCGTGGGTTTCCTCCGGGTGCTCCGGTTTCCCCCACAGTCCAAAGACATGCAGGTTAGGTTAACTGGTGACTCTAAATTGACCGTACGTGTGAATGTGAGTGTGAATGGTTGTCTGTGTCTATGTGTCAGCCCTGTGATGACCTGGCGACTTGTCCAGGGTGTACCCCGCCTTTTGCCCGTAGTCAGCTGGGATAGGCTCCAGCTTGCCTGTGACCCTGTAGAACAGGATAAAGCGGCTACAGATAATGAGATGAGATGATATCATGAGGTCTCATTGATGGCATCAGGCTCATATCAATAAGCTAGCAGGACTAAGCCCTGCCTGTCTTTCAAAGGTAAAAGAAAAATTAGTGTAAGGTTTCATATTTTGGGCATCCACTTCATCTTATCTGCAGTTAAGAAACTTTTTAAGTTGATTATTTGTGATTTTTTTTTTTAATGGAGTGTAAAAGCACCATTAACTGTCATACAAAAAATGTACAGAATGATATGAGGCGAGGCTGTGGGCTAACTGAAACGAGCCCAGTGCTGTAGGTTCATGTGCCATATGATTGCACAGCGTAACACACCGGTCTAATTTTGAACTCCAATGGGCTAATATATTCTAGTCCATTTTAGGGACATTTACATAATACCTAGTAGGCATATTCCACTGATGTGTTATGGACTCAGTTGCAGGTGTAATGAATGTGAACGGAGTGAATTATTTAATCTATCATTATTTTTCTGCTAAAATATGTGTTGAGGAGAAACTGAAAGTTGATAGATTGAGCACACATTGTCTAAACTCAGTACAAATTACACAAAATGACAGTTGACAACCAAGTGGTTTATGGTTTGAACAAAAGGGTTACGGCTTTTCTGTGTACTGTGTTTGTTATTCAGTGAAATGCAGATCAGATTCAAATGCCAAAAGTTATATATAAACTTTTAAATCATGTAGTAATATACAGTACTGTGCAAAAGTCTTAGGCACCCTATCTCTTTTTTTTCATACAAACGTTGCTTTAGATTTCTATTTTGCCATCATGACTTCTACATCTGGGCGGCACGGTGGTGTAGTGGTTAGCACTGTCGCCTCACAGCAAGAAGGTCCGGGTTCGAGCCCCGTGGCCAGCGAGGGCCTTTCTGTGTGGAGTTTGCATGTTCTCCCCGTGTCCATTTGGGTTTCCTCCGGGTGCTCCGGTTTCCCCCACAGTCCAAAGACATGCAGGTTAGGTTAACTGGTGACTCTAAATTGAGCGTAGGTGTGAATGTGAGTGTGAATGGTTGTCTGTGTCTCTGTGTCAGCCCTGTGATGACCTGGCGACTTGTCCAGGGTGTACCCCGCCTTTCACCCGTAGTCAGCTGGGATAGGCTCCAGCTTGCCTGCGACCCTGTAGAACAGGATAAAGCGGCTACAGATAATGAGATGAGATGAGACTTCTACATCTCAAAACTGTGGAGATGACAGTGGACTTTAGAAGGAGCCCCCCCCACCCTGCTGCCCATCACCATCACCAACAACATTGTGAGTGCTGTTGAAACCTTCAGGTTTCTGGGTTCCACAATCTCCCGGGACCTGAAGTGGGAGACCAACACAGTCACCATCATCAAAAAGGCCCAGCAGAGGTTGTACTTTCTGCGCCAGCTCAGGAAGCTCAACCTGTCTAAGGAGCTGCTGACACAATTCTACTCAGCCATCATTCAGTCTGTTCTTTGCTCTTCCATCACTGTTTGGTTTGGATCGGTCACCAAACAGGACAAGAACAGACTGCAATGGACAATAAGGTCTGCAGAGAAATTTATTGGTGTCAGCCTGCCCTCCATCCAAGACCTGTACCTGTCCAGAGTCAGGAAACGGCCAGGTAACATCTCTGCAGACCCATCACACCCTGGTCACAAACTGTTTAAACTTCTCCCCTCTGGGAGACGCTACAGAACACTGTACGCAAAAACAACCAGACACAAGAACAGTTTTTTCCCTCAGGCTGTCTCTGTGATGAACAGCTAAAATCGGACTCGAATATCAGTAACATCAACTGTGAAATATCTGCACACTCATACCGTCATTCTGTGCACACTGTATATTTATATTTACTAATTCAGTGGGCGGCACGGTGGTGTAGTGGTTAGCACTGTCGCCTCACAGCAAGAAGGTCCAGGTTCGATCCCCGTGGCCGGCGAGGGCCTTTCTGTGCAGAGTTTCCATGTTCTCCCCGTGTCCGCGTGGGTTTCCTCCGGGTGCTCCGGTTTCCCCCACAGTCCAAAGACATGCAGGTTAGGTTAACTGGTGACTCTAAATTGACCGTAAGTGTGAATGTGAGTGTGAATGGTTGTCTGTGTCTATGTGTCAGCCCTGTGATGACCTGTCGACTTGTCCAGGGTGTACCCCGCCTTTCGCCCGTAGTCAGCTGGGATAGGCTCCAGCTTGCCTGCGACCCTGTAGAAGGATAAAGCGGCTAGAGATAATGAGATGAGATAATGAGATGAGATTTACTAATTCATCCTTGCACTATGCTGTCTATACATATATTTACCCTTCTACATCTACATAGCTTTTTGTTTTTTTCTACACTTTTTATCTGTTTGTACTAAGACAGCTAAGTGAAACCAGAGTCAAATTCCTCATGTGTGTTCACATTCCTGGCAAATAAAGTTTATTATTATTATTATTATTATTACATTATCAAGTCAGTAAAAAAAAAAAATAAAAACTTAGATTCCAAACTTTCGTTTCCCAGCACAAAATTAAATGTTACAGGAAAAACAAATGTTTGTATCTGAGCAGCATATTCCATAAGAGAGCACTTTTCAGATTAAAAAAGAAAACATAATGAAGGCTACTGGGTTTTGGTGCAAAATTAAGAAGCGAGTGTGGCAGTCAAAGTGTCCAGAAGAACTGTGGCTGGTTCTGTAAGATGCTCAGTAAAACCTACAGCTCATTTCCTTATCAAACTGCACTCATTGTACCTGAGACTGGTATTTTTTTTTTAAAACAAAGGGTCGTCTCACACCAAATATTGACTTTGTTTCATGCATTATGGCTTACTGCCGTTTACAGTATTTTTTTTTAACATTGAAACATTTAATTTCATTATTTTTTAAGCCATTTTTTTGGTCTCCAGCATGTCTTTACATGTGCCTAAGACTTCTGCACATGATATTATTCACTGCCCCCCAAACACACACACACACACACACACACCACCACTGCTAATAAGAATGATGTGAGGCAAACTACTACACACATAATTAACAACAGATGCATCCATGAATTAAATTTTTATTAAAGCGTACAAATATAATGCTCTTCTCAGTTCATTTACTGTTTCCTCTGAAAACCAAACATGCTCAACAGAAAAGTTGTAACCCTTTCATTCAAAGCAAGTACATGAACTTACAATTCTGTCATCTTTTTATGTACTTTGCATCTTCTTTTGATAATATATGCTTAGACTATAGTTTCGCATCCAAAGGCATTTAAAAGAAGAATGACATAAATAATTAATGTTCATGTTTAATATGCTCACAAGTGTCTTTCATGTCCTCCTTCTCATTCATTGCTGATCTCATCTCATCTCATTATCTCTAGCTGCTTTATCCTGTTCTACAGGGTCGCAGGCAAGCTGGAGCCTATCCCAGCTGACTACGGGCGAAAGGCGGGGTACACCCTGGACAAGTTGCCAGGTCATCACAGGGCTGACACATAGACACAGACAACCATTCACACTCACATTCACACCTACGGTCAATTTAGAGTCACCAGTTAACCTAACATGCATGTCTTTGGACTGTGGGGGAAACCGGAGCACCCGGAGGAAACCCACGCGGACACGGGGAGAACATGCAAACTCCACACAGAAAGGCCCTCGCTGGCCACGAGGCTCGAACCCGGACCTTCTTGCTGTGAGGTAACAGCGCCAACCACTACACCATCGTGCCGCCTCATTGCTGATCAAATCTAGAAATCAAATCTATGGGCGTGTTCACTCTGTGTAATCACTTGATATGTTTGTCACTGACAGGCTCCATGAATCTACACTGTCAGAAATAGAGGTACAGTCAGAGTCCATTTCTGTCCCTCAAGGTACAATCTACACTAATGTACCCCCTAGGGCTCATTATTGGACCTCAAGGTAACTGTGTGTGCCTTTTCAGGGACAAAAAGGTACAAATATGTTCCCAAGCAGTATATAAAGAGTACAAATTGAGAGACGTACCTTAGAGGGTACTGCCCCAGTGACAAGCTGTTGTACCCCTAAAGGTACAATAATGTACGTTATCTTTTGAGAGTGTACAGTCTGGGCTAGGAAAAAAAAATGAGCCTCAACTTCACTTCTTCATAGAAGTCTGTGAATTTTTCTTACGACCACTGAGGGTACTGTTGTGCTCGCTTCTATCCATCCATCCATTATCCATAACCGCTTATCCTGTACAGGGTCGCAGGCAAGCTGGAGCCTATCCCAGCTGACTATGGGCGAGAGGCGAGGTACACCCTGGACAAGTCGCCAGATCATCACAGGGCTGACACATAGAGACAAACAACCATTCACACTCACGGTCAATTTAGAGCCACCAATTAACCTAACCTGCATGTCTTTGGACTGTGGGAGAAACCGGAGCACCCGGAGGAAGCCCATACAAACATGGCGAGAACATGCAAACTCTGCACAGAAAGGCCCCTCTCAGCTGCTGGGCTTGAACCCAGAACCTTCTTGCTGTGAGGTGACAGTGCTAACCACTACACCACCATGCCGCTGCACTCGCGTCCGCAAAATATAAAATAATCCTCTGTAATACATTTGCCAACAGCAAAAAATGAAACTTTTTCCATCCATTATCCATAACCACTTGTCCTGTGCAAGGTCATGGGCAAGCTGGAGCCTATCCCAGCTGACAATGGGTGAGAGGCGGGGTACATCCTGGACAAGTCGCCAGGTCATTGCAGGGCTGACACATAGAGACAAACAACCACTCACTCTCGCATTCACACCTACGGTCAATTTAGAGCCACCAATTAACCTAACCTGCATGTCTTTGGACTGTCGGGGAAAC
Organism: Neoarius graeffei; assembly: GCF_027579695.1. NCBI lineage: Eukaryota > Metazoa > Chordata > Actinopteri > Siluriformes > Ariidae > Neoarius > Neoarius graeffei. The sequence continues at coordinate 66,557,105 of NC_083576.1, forward strand.
CAGAGCACCCAGAGGAAACCCACGCGGACACGGGGAGAACATGCAAACTCCGCACAGAAAGGCCCCCGTCAGCCACTGGGCTCGAACCCAGAACTTTCTTGCTGTGAGGTGACAGTGCTAACCGCTACACCACCGTGCCGCCGCTCTGGCTTCCACAAAATACAAAATAATCCTCTGTAATACATTTGCCAACAGCAAAAAATGAAACTTTATCCTGATGTTGTTTTATCTTTGAAAGATAAGATGGGTGTAATGCCAATGCCCCAGGTGGAAACTTGGATCTACAGCCCTTTTATTAAAATAAGTGCAAGCACCACCTGACACATAACATAAATTCTTTGTAGAGAAATTTACCAAAAGTATTGAATACTTCCCTTGGGTATATCTGATGAGTGTGCATTGCGTGGATACATCCTGACTGATTTATAATGTACAAGTGAAAGTTAATAACGTGCGTACTTATGTCAAGGCCACATTTTACATAAGAATGTTGGCATGACGTGCAACCAAAATAGCTATGTCAACTTGAGCTTCTCAATAAACCAAAAGCTTCATTCCAGACTGGTGAGAGAGATTGATGACTTCGCTGGAGATGGGATGGGGGAGAATGAGGGGCTTCAAGATACTCTAAATTACTGGGCTGTTGGGATGAGGCCTGAGGAAACGTGCTGTGCACAAGTTCCAGACTCTGTTGCCTGTAAAAGTGCTGACCAGGTCGACTTTTTCCATGGTATGATGAGTTTGGAGAGGCAAGGGGATTTCAAGAGGTGACATCCTGGACTTGGTGTGTCGCTTCTGATTCTCTGGGCTTTTTATCTCCTCCCTGCTTCTGCCCATTGTGGTGTACTGGAAGCGGTTTTGGTAATCTCAACCAGAGCTGAACTGCGCTAAAAAAATAACAGCATAGCAGATTAGCAATTGCACAAGACAAACCATGTGAATCTCGAGAGTGCCAACAAAGCACAAAATGTTCTGGACTGGACAGGGTTTTTACGTCTGTGAAGTCCAAACCAAACACCAATTACAGCATTGGTGTCAAAACAGCAGTAAGGAGCTCACTCAGTACAGAGCTTGGTTCGTCTTTCTTCATTAGCACCACAAGAGGGCAGAACAAACAGCTAAAGAAGTGCAATATGCTACTTGCATCTCCAGACGCAACAACAGAACCTCATCAGTGTTTAATTATCCACATTACGGTCTAGGCAGTTCCCTAAGGTAATCAGCGTACAGCTCTCTTCTCACTGTGCTACGGGCTACGTCATAAACAAACACGCACACATATGGATCCCCTCACAATCTCATGGTCACAGACAGCAAAGCAAACAGAGCGAAGCCTCCGCCTGCATCCCAGCCATTCAGTCGGCTACAACTCATGAGTTTGGATTTGAGCCAAATCTCAGTCGATACAGGGTCATGCAGTCTCTGTTTCACCCAGAGAAATCTCCACCAGTTTACAAAATGCCTGATCTTTGAGTCTTTGTATTTGTTCGACTCTTCGCTCCCAGATGTACTCCTGCTTATCATCTTGATCTTGACTAATGTGCATTGGATGACTAATGTGCATCCAAGGCACATAGTCAACTTCAAGGACTACAATGAGGATTTTAAGTAGAAAAAACGTAAAAAAAAAAAAAAGTGACAGTTTATGTTGGACTTCTGAAATCAGAGAAGCGGGATGTGACTGAGAGTAAATTAGTCATGGTCAGAAGATCACATTCCAGGGCAAATAAAGACTGTTTACAAAATAGTATTGTGATTCAAAGACGTTCAAGTGATCCAAAAATGACAAAATCATGTCAGCTACTCTTTAAGTGAATTTATAGTTATGGCTTGCATTGCAAGGTTTGCTGTATCATTATGTGGTTCGTGGCTTGGTTTATGCCCTCAGGGCGGCTGCGCCAGTCCCATTCTGTTAAACAAAGCCTGATTTTCTCAGAGGCTGCGCCCCTTGACCTGTGCATTAATGCAGGCCGGCGCTACAAGAGGCCTACGAGAGGCTGCTGGTCAGGGAAACAGTTTAAACAATGGCATTGTGTCTGGATGAGAAACCACAGCATGAGACAGCACTTTTCTATGTCCGGTTATCTTAAATATGACTAACTCAAGCGCTTAGGATCAGTCACGAGGTGAATGTTTTAATGGTTTCCTGAATATGAAATCATGAGGGGAAAAAAAAGAAAACAAAACACAAGCAAAAAGTCCCACAAGATGGTACTGCTATTATACATGTACTTCGATCTGTGACATTTATAACTAAGATAGCAATTGTTCGAACATAAACACATGTGACATATTGTGATATAAACCAAGTAGAACAGTACTGTCAACACTGCAACTCTCTCATCTCCGTTTTCATTTCTCCCGCTCTCTCTTTTCCTATTTCTGTGTGAACTCTGCTCCGTGATAAGCTCCAGATGTTGTCTGCTGCTGTGAAGGTACTGGAGTGAGATTCACTCTCCCTCCTCCCAATAAATGCCTGCTCTCAGCAAACCAGGTCAAAGGGTCTCGGTTGATCATTCATTTGGAGAGGCTCCAAGCCGACAGGGAAAGCAGACTAATCACCTGTAAGACATGACACATGGAAAAGGATGTAATAAGCCAGATAGAGTCTGTAGTAAAACCACAAATATTCCCCAGCACTTCAATTGATTCCGTGCTTCATTTCTTTAGCACTCACTCGAACATTTACTGATTTGAGATAAGAAATAAGCCTAAGTGTGATCGAAAACCAATGTCCCTTTACAACTGCATTACATGGTGCTGATGTTGTGGAATGACACAATAACTAAGATAAGACAGATGTTCCCACGTGCCTCCTGAAGCACCTCTGCATGATCACACTGCTGAGCGTTTTTTCTTCTCTCCATGGCCCAGAGGTCAATGTGTTTACAGCTATGAGATCCATCACCGTGTTCAGCTATTTTGCCCACCCAACAGCTGGCTCAACCCATCACCATAATGGGTTCATGTTTGAAGCTCAAACTAATGGCAAAGGAGCTAAACTAATCACTAGCACAAAACGAAGACCTCTATAGTGCCCGCGCTTTTACTCTCTCTCTCTCTGTCAGAACTGCAATTTCTCATCTCATTATCTCTAGCCGCTTTATCCTTCTACAGGGTCGCAGGCAAGCTGGAGCCTATCCCAGCTGACTACGGGCGAAAGTCGGGGTACACCCTGGACAAGTCACCAGGTCATCACAGGGCCGACACATAGACACAGACAACCATTCACACTCACATTCACACCTACGGTCAATTTAGAGTCACCAGTTAACCTAACCTGCATGTCTTTGGACTGTGGGGGAAACCGGAGCACCCGGAGGAAACCCATGCAGACACGGGGAGAACATGCAAACTCCGCACAGAAAGGCCCTCGCCAGCCACGGGGCTCGAACCCGGACATTCTTGCTGTGAGGCGACAGCGCTAACCACTACACCACTGTGCCGCCCAGAACTGCAATTTAATATTTTTAATATCCATTTGAATATGCAGTCTGTATTCACAAATTACTCTCAATGTACAGTAAATCTGCAAACTCCAGCAGGACATGTTTAAAGGAAAAGAACACATGTATGTCCAAATGCTTACTGCTGGGAGTTTCCTCTGGCTGCAGTTCCTCCAAAACATTTTTTTTTTCAGTTAAATTAAAATGATGTAAAAATCAGGGATGACATCATCAGAGCAGGACCACATAGTGGAAAAACTTACTCATATAAACAGCCAAAACTGCTATTGTTAGCTATTAGAACAACAAGAAGCACGAATATCAGTGAGGAGAAATCAGTATTGAAAAGTGGAGACACAAATCTCAAGTTTGGCACAAGAGCCTCAGTAAAGCAGTCCAGTGGGTTTAACGGGGATTACGTTTTAATCTTACTCGGCTCTGTACTTATGGCACATTTTTCCTGTGGCTGAATATTAAACAGTAAGCACTACACGTACTAGTATGTTACAAACGAGGAAAACAGATTTTGATAAATGCACTCTACATGTGCACCATTTAAAGATTTGGAGTAAGACAGTGAACAAAGGGATGACTCCTGTTCCCCATTTACAGTGGTGCTTGAAAGTTTGTGAACCCTTTAGAATGTTCTATATTTCTGCATAAATGTAACCTAAAACATTATCAGATTTTCACACAAGTCCTAAAAGTAGATAAAGAGAACCCAGTTAAACAAATGAGACAAAATATTATACTTTGTCATTTATTTATTAAGGAAAATGATCCAGTATTACATATCTGTGAGTGGCAAAAGTATATGAACCTCTAGGATAAGCAGTTAGTTTGAAGGTGAAATTAGAGTCAGTTGTTTTCAATCAATGGGATGACAATCAGGTGTGAGTGGGCACCCTGTTTTATTTAAAGAACAGGGATCTATCAAAATCTGATCTTCACAACACGTTTGTGTAAGTGTATCATGGCACAAACAAAGGAGATTTCTGAGGACCTCCGAAAAAGCATTGTTGATGCTCATCAGGCTGGAAAAGGTTACAAAACCATCTCTAAAGAGTTTGGACTCCACCAATCCACAGTCAGACAGATTGTGTACAAATGGAGGAAATTCAAGACCATTGTTACCCTCCCCAGGAGTGGTCGACCAACAAAGGACCCCAGGGTAACTTCTAAGCAACTGAAGGCCTCTCTCACATTGGCTAATATTAATGTTCATGAGTCCACCATCAGGAGAACACTGAACAACAATGGTGTGCATGGCAGGGTTGCAAGGAGAAAGCCACTTCTCTCCAAAAAGAACATTGCTGCTCGTCTGCAGTTTGCTAAAGATCACGTGGACAAGCCAGAAGGCTATTGGAAAAATGTTTTGTGGACAGATGAGACCAAAATAGAACTTTTTGGTTGAAATGACAAGCGTTATGTTTGGAGAAAGGAAAACACTGCATTCCAGCATAAGAACCTTATCCCATCTGTGAAACATGGTGGTGGTAATATCATGGTTTGGGCCTGTTTTGCTGCATCTGGGCCAGGATGGCTTGCCATCATTAATGGAACAATGAATTCTGAATTATAGCAGCGAATTCTAAAGGAAAATGTCAGGACATCTGTCCATGAACTGAATCTCGAGAGAAGGTGGGTCATGCAGCAAGACAACAACCCTAAGCACACAAGTCGTTCTACCAAAGAATGGTTAAGGAAGAATAAAGTTAATGTTTTGGAATGGCCAAGTCAAAGTCCTGACCATAATCCAATAGAAATGTTGTGGAAGGACCTGAAGTGAGCAGTTCATGTGACAAAACCCACCAACATCCCAGAGTTGAAGCTCTTCTGTACAGAGGAATGGGCTAAAATTCCTCCAAGCCGGTGTGCAGGACTGATCAACAGTTACCACAAACGTTTAGTTGCAGTTATTGCTGCACAAGGGGGTCACACCAGATACTGAAAGCAAAGGTTCACATACTTTTGCCACTCATGTAATATTGGATCATTTTCCTCAATAAATAAATGACCAAGTATAATATTTTTGTCTCATTTGTTTAACTGGGTTCTCTTTAACTACTTTTAGGACTTGTGTGAAAATCTGATTATGTTTTAGGTCATATTTATGCAGAAATATAGACAATTCTAAAGGGTTCACAAACTTTCAAGCACCACTGTATCTCAATATGCACACTCAACTCTGCACCTTATGCTGCTTGTGTCTGCACTTTATATTGTTTGTGTTGTTTATTGTCCGTTTATTGTTTGTCTATTGTGTTATTTACTGTCTGCAGTGTTGTACTCATTGCACTCTTGCACTTTATGTTATTATATGTAGACTTGTAGTCCTGTGAGGTTTAAGGTAGCACAATGGTCCTGGAGAAACGTAGTTTCATTTTAACTGTGTACTGTACCAACTGTATGGTTGCAATGACAAAAAGACCTTGACCTTGATATATCTGACTTGATGCATGCTGCCATTTTGTTTTTCTCTACTCACGGTATATGAGCTGATATTCTCGTAGTAGAGTAGCCAATCAGAGCGCACGATTGCTCATATTCTGTAAATGTGGATAGAATAATTCCCTATATAATATTTCCTCCATATGACCAATGACCATAGACATGTGACCTCTACAGGTGAGTCTTGAGAAGGAGAGGAAGAGTCATTTTTAAAATGAAACAAACACCCAGTTACACTGAAAATGAAAAGACAATCTTGTCCAGTCCAAGATTTAGAATTTTCTATATTTCTGCATAAATATGACCTAAAACATAATCAGATTTTCACACAAGTCCTAAAAGTAGTTAAAGAGAACCCAGTTAAAGAAATGAGGCAAAAATATTATACTTGGTCATTTATTTATTGAGGTAAATGATCCAATATTACATATCTGTGAGTGGCGAAAGTATGTGAACCTTTGCTTTCAGTATCTGGTGTGACCCCCTTGTGCAGCAATAACTGCAACTAAACGTTTGCGGTAACTGTTGATCACTCCTGCACACCGGCTTGGAGGAATTTTAGCCCATTCCTCCGTACAGAACAGCTTCAACTCTGGGATGTTGGTGGGTTTCCTCACATGAAATGCTCGCTTCAGGTCCTTCCACAACATTTCTATTGGATTATGGTCAGGACTTTGACTTGGCCATTCCAAAACATTAACTTTATTCTTCGGTAGAACGACTTATGTGCTTAGGGTCGTTGTCTTGCTGCATGACCCACCTTCTCTCGAGATTCAGTTCATGGACAGATGTCCTGACATTTTCCTTTAGAATTCGCTGCTATAATTCAGAATTCATTGTTCCATTAATGATGGCAAGCCATCCTGGCCCAGATGCAGCAAAACAGGCCCAAACCATGATATTACCACCACCATGTTTCACAGATGGGATAAGGTTCTTATGCTGGAATGCAGTGTTTTCCTTTCTCCAAACATAACGCTTGTCATTTCAACCAAAAAGTTCTATTTTGGTCTCATCTGTCCACAAAACATTTTTCCAATAGCCTTCTGGCTTGTCCACGTGATCTTTAGCAAACTGCAGACGAGCAGCAATGTTCTTTTTGGAGAGCAGTGGCTTTCTCCTTGCAACCCTGCCATGCACACCATTGTTGTTCAGTGTTCTCCTGATGGTGGACTCATGAACATTAACATTAGCTAATGTGAGAGAGGCCTTCAGTTGCTTAGAAGTTACCCTGGGGTCCTTTGTGACATCACCGACTATTACACGCCTTGCTCTTGGAGTGATCTTTGTTGGTCGACCACTCCTGGGGAGGGTAACAATGGTCTTGAATTTCCTCCATTTGTACAAAATCTGTCTGACTGTGGATTGGTGGAGTCCAAACTCTTTAGAGATGGTTTTGTAACCTTTTCCAGCCTGATGAGAATCAACAACGCTTTTTCTGATGTCCTCAGAAATCTCCTTTGTTTGTGCCATGATACACTTCCACAAATGTGTTATGAAGATGAGACTTTGATAGATCCCTGTTCTTTAAATAAAACAGGGTGCCCACTCACACCTGATTGTCATCCCATTGATTGAAAACACCTGACTCTAATTTCACCTTCAAACTAACTGCTAATCCTAGAGGTTAATATACTTTTGCCACTCACAGATATGTAATATTGGATCATTTTCCTCAATAAATAAATGACCAAGTTTAATATTTTTGTCTCATTTGTTTAACTGGGTTCTCTTTATCTACTTTTAGGACTTGTATGAAAATCTGATGATGTTTTAGGCCACATTTATGCAGAAATATAGAAAATTCTAAAGGGTTCACAAACTTTCAAGCACCACTGTAGGATATGAAAGGAAATCAATAAATGTAAACTTTGTGTGCGCGAGAGACATTGTAAACACTGGAAGGCAATAGTGCATTATTTTCCACTGTGCAAAGATTGATATCACTTTGATATCAAGTATTTAAAAGAAACAGAAATAGCTAAAAGAATACAGTGGGGCAAAAAAGTATTTAGTCAGCCACCAATTGTGCAAGTTCTCCCACTTAAAAAGATGAGAGAGGCCTGTAATTTTCATCATAGGTACACTTCAACTATGAGAGACAGAATGGGGGAAAGAATCCAGGAAATCACATTGTAGGATTTTTAATGAATTAATTGGTAAATTCCTCGGTATTAATTATTTTATAATTACATAATTATATTATTTATATTATTATATTATATTATATTATATTATATTATATTATATTATATAATTTTATAATTATATAATTATATAATTAATTGGTAAATTCTAAGTATTTGGTCACCTACAAACAAGCAAGATTTCTGGCTCTCACAGACCTGTAACTTCTTTTTTAAGAGGCTCCTCTGTCCTCCACTCGTTACCTGTATTAATGGCACCTGTTTGAACTCATTATCAGTATAAAAGCCACCTGTCCACAACCTCAAACAGTCACACTCCAAACTCCACTATGGCCAAGACCAAAGAGCTGTCAAAGGACACCAGAAACAAAATTGTAGACCTGCACCAGGCTGGGAAGACTGAATCTGCAATAGGTAAGCAGCTTGGTGTGAAGAAATCAACTGTGGGAGCAATTATTAGAAAATGGAAGACATACAAGACCACTGATAATCTCCCTCGATCTGGGGCTCCACGCAAGATCTCACCCCGTGGGGTCAAACTGATCACAAGAACGGTGAGCTAAAATCCTGGAAACACATGGGGGGACCTAGTGAATGACCTGCAGAGAGCTGGGACCAAAGTAACAAAGGCTACCATCAGGAACACACTACGCCGCCAGGGACTCAAATCCTGCAGTGCCAGACGTGTCCCCCTGCTTAAGCCAGCACATGTCCAGGCCTGTCTGAAGTTTGCTAGAGAGCATTTGGATGATCCAGAAGAGGATTGGGAGAATGTCATATGGTCAGATGAAACCAAAATAGAACTTTTTGGTAAAAACTCAACTTATCATGTTTGGAGGAGAAAGAATGCTGAGGTGCATCCAAAGAACACCATACCTACTATGAAGCATGGGGGTGGAAACATCATGCTTTGGGGCTGTTTTTCTGCAAAGGGACCAGGACGACTGATCCATGTAAAGGAAAGAATGAATGGGGCCATGTATTGTGAGATTTTGAGTGAAAACCTCCTTCCATCAGCAAGGGCATTGAAGATGAAACGTGGCTGGGTCTTTCAGCATGACAATGATCCCAAACACACCACCCGGGCAACGAAGGAGTGGCTTTGTAAGAAGCATTTCAAGGTCCTGGAGTGGCCTAGCCAGTCTCCAGATCTCAACCCCATAGAAAATCTTTGGAGGGAGTTGAAAGTCTGTGTTGCCCAGCGACAACCCCAAAACATCACTGCTCTAGAGGAGATCTGCATGGAGGAATGGGCCAAAATACCAGCAACAGTGTGTGAAAACCTTGTGAAGACTTACAGAAAACGTTTGACCTCTGTCATTGCCAACAAAGGGGATATAACAAAGTATTGAGATGAACTTTTGTTATTGACCAAATACTTATTTTCCACCATAATTTGCAAATAAATTCTTTAAAAATCAGACAATGTGATTTTCTGGATTTTTTTTTTCTCATTTTGTCTCTCATAGTTGAGATGAAAATTACAGGCCTCTCTCATCTTTTTAAGTGGGAGAACTTGCACAATTGGTGACTGACTAAATACTTTTTTGCCCCACTATATAGTCATCCCAATAGCTCCTGTTTCACACTCTAGCCCAGTCGGTGGCGGTAATGCACCTTTAAGTTGGTTTGCCAACCGTCAAAAAACCCTAAAGAAGAAGAAAATGGCGGAGTGTGTTGCTGAACCAACCGAGGACGAAATAAAAACTCTACTCGAAAACAAACCCCCAAAAATGCCAAAAAAACAAAAAGTGCAACAAAATATGGAATAAAAGTATTTGATGGTAAGAACATGTTTTTTTTTCCAAGAATTATTATTATTATGACATTTTTCACAAATTGCTACTGTCATTTCACCGGTTTGTTTACATTCACAGAAGAAATTATTTTGTCAGACATTTTGTATAAAGTTTTTATTTATTGAATTTGCAAAAAACAAAAATAAAAATGCTCTGTTTCTCAAAATCCAGTGAATGTGGATAGAATAAAACAATTATTTCACTCAATCTCGTCGTACATGGCTTATAGCCGACTCGGTGCTACGCGCCTCATCAGCTATCAGCTCATGTACGACTCGATTTCGTGGAATAACTGTTAAATAGCAGCACTCCGGTTTATGCAACCGTTAACTAAGTACATATGCTGCAGAATCAAGCAGAATTTAATCATATTTGTTGATATAATGGTCTGTCCTCTTGTGCACTTTTGTGGGTGTTCATTCACAATGAATTAAATCTGAATCCTACCATTCTGCCCCCAGAAATATTGGAAATTCCTGGAAAAATCCCAGCACATGGTCTGTGAATTCTGGCTCTGACAGTTCCTAAACCTCAACTACTTCACTCCAGAACACAACTGGTCTCTACTATTGATGTGTGCAGGATTATTATTATTATTATTATTATTATTATTAATACTACTACTACTACTACTACTAATAATAATAATAATAATTTATTATTATTATTATTATTATTATTATTATTTAAAAAGGTCATGTACATGCATGCCCTGTGATGACCTGGCGACTTGTCCAGGGTGTACCCTGCCTCTCGCCTGTAGTCAGCTGGGATAGGCTCCAGCTTGCCTGCGACCCTGTAGAACAGGATAAAGCGGCTAGAGATAATGAGATGAGATGAGATGAGATGAGATGAGATGAGATGAGATGAGATGAGGAGCCTAATTAAAAATTTTGGAATGTGATCTTTCTTTGTCTGACGAGCTTCATATCTGACTGCTCATTCATACCCCCAAGCTTCATATCTGACCACTCAGCCACATAAGCGTAAAAACTTCCTGATTGCGTCAACTTTCTGTTGCATCTTCCAGATTCCCAGGCCAATGCACACTTCAATCCTCAACCACATTTCTGACAAGCTTTAAAAAAAAAATGATAATAATAATAATAATAATAGTAGTGCACATATTATCTGTTCATTAGGATTAGTGTATTTGTTTTTGGTTGCACCGCTAATGTTAACGCATTCTAGGAAAGTGGTTTTATTTTGGCTAAGTCCTTGTTTTTCATGATGGCAATGATTCTGGTGAGTCTGGTATTTAATTCGTTTTGGGATTGTAATAATCAGGGTTGCCAGATTGGAACAACCATTTGATATAAGTCATTTACCGTTTTATATCAGACTTAAATGCCACCCAGGAAACACAATAGTTCACCTACCAGACCTTCACCTATAGTAAATATAAATGATTTCATTTCATCCATTCAGTGTCAGTGTGCTTGGAAAGATTTTTTTTTTAATGTGCAATTATAGTAACGCTGGTAATATTTACAGTGTTTGATGCTCCCTTGGAACATACTTGCAGGAATACATCCAGGGTCAATTCATATCTCATGCTCAGTGTTCCTGGGATATGAATGAATAAATGAATGAGAGGCAGCATATTGGGGTTACTTCAGATCCAATAACCCCCCCCCCCCCAAAAAAAAAAAAAAAAATCCTCAATAAGGCTGTAGCTCATTGTGACCCCTCTGTAGCCTCATCCATGGTAGGTGGCACCACCTGGTGAACAACTGTTGTTAGTATATGTCTTTAGAGTCTTCTGCGTTAGTTTCAGGGTGGCACAGTGGTGTAGTAGTTAGCACTGTCACCTCACAACAAGAAGGTTCTGGGTCTGAGCCCAGTGGCTGCCGGCAGCCTTTCCGTGTGGAGTTTGCATGTTCTCTCCGTGTCTGCATGGGTTTCCTCCGGGTGCTCTGGTTTCCCCCACAGTCCAAAGACATGCAGGTTAGGCTAATTGGTGGCTCTAAGTTGACCGTAGGTGTGAACGTGAGTGTGAATGGTTGTTTGTCTCTGTGTGTCAACCCTGCGATGATCTGGCGACTTGTCCAGGGTGTATCCCGCCTCTCACCCATAGTCAGCTGGGATAGGCTCCAGCTTGCCTGCGACCCTGTACAGGATAAGTGGTTACAGATAATGGATGGATAAATGAATGAATTTGGTTAGTAGTTGGGTGAAATAATCTATAAAATAATGTGTGTTACAGCTTGGCAATTTTGGCTGGCTGTAACACAAGCAAACTTTTGAACTACAGTTTATTTTATTTTATTTAACCAGTCAGAATTCTGACTGTGATTAAAAATCTCTTTTGTAAAACAGACTTGGCAAAGAGAAAAAACATGCAACAAGTTTCAACAAGCAAACAGACAAAGCAGTCATACAATACAGTGAACATAGCATCATAGAACAAGAGTGCTCTGAGAGCACAATATCCCCCGCTGGCAACTATATCATAACTCTGGTAAAATGTGACTGAATTGAACGAAATTGCACTATGCGTATCACCAACATATTACAAAGAATCTTGTCAAGTTTCGTGAAATTCCTCCAAAAATTGTGAGAGAAGTTGATTTCAGAAGGTGAGTACCCTTCCCAGGACGGATGGATGGATGGACAGACATCGCCACGACATAACCCCCCTTTGGGCCTTTTGGCCAGCGGAGGATAAAAAGTAGGGAATGGCACTTCTCCAGTGTATAGCAACATTTATTTATTTTTATTTGTTTTTGCTAATCAATTGGGTGTTTAAATACCACTCCACCTCACCTTCAGATTCCAAGTGTCCATGTTGTCCTGTTCCAACTCCATCTGTGCTGACGGTGTGCTCACTTCTGACCGTGAAAATAGCAGATGAGCGTGTAAAGAGGGAAAGCTGGCTTATGTCCAACCAAATTAGCAATATGTCAGCATTTCCAACTATTACGCTTGCACAAAAATAGAACCCAAGGTTATACATATTTTTAACACACACACACACACACACACAAGACGGTGATACTCCTTAATGAAAACTAGATGCATATAAATGTGATATATGACTTGACTTGAAATGGTTTTAGCATTTGGGGGCAGAAATATGCCCCAAATTATTACAAAATCCAATGTTGTAATAAATTTAATACCCAACATCAGTTGAGGTTGAAGTTATTTGCTGGAAATATGGGTGGTTTTGACACTGGAATGGTAATAATGGAAAAACTGTTAGTCCCATTATAGCTGCTGAAATTTCAGTGATTTGCAAGAGTACTTGAAACGTCTTTATGGTGATGATTCATGAAGGCATCCTGTCCATATGCCAGGATAACTTAAGAATCGCAACCACTCTCACATAGCGGTACCACTGATTCACCTGCTATGTTATATAGTGAGGGGAACTATCTATGAGAATTCCTCTGGCATTCTGCTTTCTTATAGAAGATTTGGAGACAAAATGGCTAACTTTTAATCAGGCTTGGCTTATCCATATCATCTGTCTGTTTAGTTGTGCACATTAAAAATGGACTGCATTATTACTGCGAATGTGTGTGGGGTTTTTTGTGTTTTTTTTAGCTCATCCGGCTGCAGGCCAGGCTGGATGAGCTTATGCAATCATGCATTATCCATCGTCTGTCTGTCATCCATCGTCGTCCGTCATCCATCGTCGTCCGTCATGGTCGTCCATCCACAATTTACAAAAATCATTACTCCTCCTACAGGATTGATGAGATTTTGGTCAAACTCACAAACAATATTCCCCAGGTGGGTGTGCATAAAAGTTGTCAAGATGGTGGCGCCACCTGCCAGATTTATGATTTTATGGACGTCTGGAATTTTTGGGTGACTTGTCACATTAAACACTACTCTTCATAAACTGCTGGGACGTTTTCACTGAAACTCACCCATTATCTGTAACCCCTTATCCTGTGCAGGGTTGCAGGCAAGCTGGAGCCTATCCCAGCTGACTATGGGCGAGAGGCAGGGTACACCCTGGACAAGTCGTGAGATCATCACAGGGCTGACACATAGAGACAAACAACCATTCACACTCACAGTCAATTTAGAGCAGCCAATTAGCCTAACCTGCATGTCTTTGGACTGTGGGAGAAACCAGAGCACCCGGAGGAAACCCATGCAGACACGGGGAGAACATGCAAACTCCACACAGAAAGGCCCTCGCCAGCTGCTGGGCTCGAACCCAGAACCTTCTTGCTGTGAAGCAACAGTGCTAACCACTACACCACTGTGCCACCCTGAAACTCACCCAGAAGACTCTAAAGACATATACTAACAACAGTTGTTCACCAGGTGGCGCCATCTACCATGGATGAGGCTACAGAGGGGTCAAAATGAGCTACAGCCTCATTGAGGTTGTTGGTTTTTTTTTTTTTGGGGGGGGGGGGGTAGTGGATCTGAATTAACCCCAATATGAATTCTGGTTTGTCACTCAGCATGTCCCTGTAAGACTGTGGGTCATATCTGTTAAAAAAAATAATAAATTAAAAGAAGGGACAATTTTTTTTTAACGCTTTGCCAACCTTTCACAAAATGACCAAGTTACCAAACTTAAACAACTTACTCTGAGATATTATTGCTAAAATAAATTTTTACAGAGTTCTATTTTAAACACCAGGAGGAACGCATGTCTGTTCCAGATTCTAAATTTACACCACGGGATCAAAAATCATTCAAGTACAAAACAAATCTTGGATTTCCACTTTTTTTTCCCCCCCACCAGAGCTGAATGAGCTGTGGCATCCTATGCCCTTTAACAGCAAATGGAAGCTACATATGCTTGCTTTTCATGCTGCTTCTCTCCTAACTCAAACCAGGCCATGCTTCTTGCCAAAAAGCATTTTAAGGCTGGTTACGGCCCTCTGAACGGACCAAAAGTGCTGGACCTCATGGAGACTACAGGAAGAGAGTTCTAAAATGGTCCTCAGGAGCATCTTAAAACATTTTATTGTCATTTTAGGGTATGTATGTTTTTCACCATCAAATGTGTTTTGGCATCCTATGCCCATGTAACACCACTGAGCAGTTAAATGGGTAGGAAAATGTTATAGGAGCCGCAAGGTGCTAGAGGAAAATGGGATCAGCACATAATTGCATTACCACACAGTCGCAGTAATAGTGCAGTCCATTTTTAACGTGCACAACTAAACAGACAGACGACCGACATGGATAAGCTTTTGTTTTTGGGTAAGTAGTCATGTGTCACTGTGTATTTATCAGCTGCAGGAGTGTCACAGAGTCTTTCTCAGGAGGCGACCATTAGAGCACTTTAATGTCGACCCCATACTGAGAGGCTTCTGGGAAAGCTCAGCAGGTGTGGCACTGATTATGATCTGACACCCGTTTGCACTAACAAGAATCATACCAGGCACTGCCATGGCTAACGTGGTCTTCTGTCCTTGAACCACTCTTACTTTCTTTGATTCGAACATGGATTTATAGGTTATAGTTTGGTCTACAGGCCATAAAGTAATCAGTATTCCAGCAATCCTTTATCACACTGCCTGAACTACTGGAAATGTCATATTTATCCCTTCCGAATGCAACTAGGAGAACATTAAGCACTGTTTGATGTTGATCAAAAAGAGATCAAAGCTGCATTTCTTTCTCATACTGCATTTAGCCTCACCCCCCTTTTCCAAGCAGTCAGTTTCTCAATGTTGTCTAAGATCAGATAAGGCAGTTACACCATACTGAATATGGCAGGCTTTCATCTTATTCTTAGCTTTTCAGACTTTCCAGAAATCTGGAAATAAGTGTAACCCCAGAGGAAAGCTTCTTTGCTTAAAGGGTTCTCATTGATACCTCAGGAGATTTAATGGAGGAGATTCTCACTTGGGTTTCATTTAGATATCAACTTTTTCACAAATGTTTCCTAAAGGGAAATAAAATGAGACCAAAAAAAAAGAGAGAGATGTGAGATTTTCAGAAGAATAAAGGAGAAACAAAGGCCAGACTTGAACACACACACCTCCTAATCAGAAGGTAAATGTGTTACTACTGCACCGCCTGGAGAGTTGTTATGTAATGTTTACTATTGTTTAATGGTTAGTTCACTGAGTCATGTGTTGACTGAATACTGTTTAAAAAAAAAAAAGTACAAAACAATATTTGGCTGTGTTCACATTACCAGGCTGAAGTGACTCAAATCTGATTTTATGTCTTAGATCTGATGTTTTCAGAGCTGTATGGACATGGAAATTTGATCTTTTCAAATCAGATTTAAGTCATGTTCATATGTGGTACTATATCGGATATGTATCTGATTCATGGCCACACTGTCAGAAATATGGGTACAGTAGGAGTCCATTTCTGTCACCCAAGGTACAGTTGACACTAATATTGGTGGTGTAGTGGTTAGCACTGTCACCTCACAACAAGAAGGTTTTGGGTTCAAGCCCAGTGGCTGATGGGGGCCTTTTTGTGTGCATGTTCTCCCCATGTCTGTGCGGGTTTCCCTCACAGTTCAAAGACATGCGGTTAGGTTAACATGGGGTGGCCTTGGGCTGTAGTGCCCTTGAGCAAGGCACCTAACCCCCAACTGCTCCCCAGGTGCTGTAGCATAGCTGCCCACTGCTCTGGATATGTATTCACTCGTGTGTACATGTGTGTGTTCACTGCTTCAGATGCAGAGGATGAAGAAGAAGAAGCCTTTATTTGTCACATGCACACTTCAAGCACAGTGAGATTCATCCTCTGCATTTAACCCATCTGAAGCAGTGAACACACACATACACACCTAGAGCAGTGGGCAGCCACACTACAGCTCCCGGGGAGCAGTCACGGGTTAAGTACCTTGCTCAAGGGCACTTCGGCCTAAGGCCGCCCCACATTAACCTAACCTAACTGCATGTCTTTGAACTGTGGGGGAAACCAGAGCACCCAGAGGAAACCCACACTGACATGGGGAGAACATGCAAACTCTACATAGAAAGGCCCTCGCCAGCCACTGGGCTCGAACCCAGAACGTTCTTGCTGTGAGGCGACAGTGCTAACCACTACACCACCATGCCGCCCAAGTTCACTGTGCTTGAGTGTGCATGTGACAAACAAGCGCTTCTTCTTCTTCAAAATATACCCCCTAGGGCTCATTACTGGACCTCAAGGTAACTATTACCCCTTTTCCACCAAATCAGTTCCAGGGCTGGTTCGGGGCCAGTGCTGGTGCTGGTTCACAACTCGTTCAACTCGCGAGCCAGCTGAGAACCAGTTTGCTTTTCCATAGCTCGTGGTGCTAAGAGGAGACATGTGATTACATCGCTGTATACGTCAGTTATGTTGCTGTATACGTCATTACGTCGCTGTATACGTCAGTTACGTTGCTACGTTTACATAAACCTTGGCGCAAATATCAAAGCAAAAACAACACGGAAGCAGCAGCGGCAGCAACAACAACAGCAATAATAATAATGGATGACTTCGCGTTTGTACAGCTGTTGCTTCTCGTCGCTTAAAAATGGCAATCTTTCGCGGTCTTGTTATTGTTGTTGGGCTTAACAACTCCGCCCCCCCGCTGACGTAAGCGGTTCTTTCCTCTGGCCCAGCAAAGAGTTGGTGCTAGCCTGGAACCGGTTTTTCTGGCCCCAGAGCCAGTTCTTTGCCAGTGGAAACAGAAAACCTGGTTCCAAACTAAGCACTGGCCCCGAACCAGCCCTGGAACTACTTTGGTGGAAAAGGGGCATGAGTGTACCTTTATGAAGCAAAAAAGGTACATACACAGTATATTCCCAAGCAGTATATAAATGGTATAAATAAGTACCTCAAAGGGTACTGCCCCAGTGATAAGCCATTGTACCCCTAAATGTACAACAACATACTTTATTTTCTGAGAGTGGATGTGACATGAATGTGAACGGTCAGATCAGAATTGACCTGAAATATGTCTATATGCATGTGCTAAGCACTGTCTTCTAGTGTTGTCTTCTAGACAATTGTGTGCTTCAAACTTTGTGGGAACAGTTTGGAGAAGGCCCACATGTGAGCATGATGGTCACATGGTCATACAGAGTATGTCATGATATCTGTTCTCCAGTAGAACAACAATGCTTGGCAAGAAAACATGATTGCTCTTAGTTCTGACAACGAAAGCAACCAAGGTAAAATGGAAACACCATTATCTGGGCCTAGATTTGTTCAAAGACACTCTATCATTGCCTTGAGTGCTGAGTATTATAGTCACCACAGTAACGCAAGAAAACATGTTGAATATGTACCATAGGAATGTGTGTCAGCAAGATTTTGGATGGGTGTTATCATTTGAGTCAATATATCAGGTATATTTCAGCCCTTACACAGAAATCACTCGTTTTATTTCCTTTCAATTTCTTGGCTGTCCACAAGAAACTACAGTATAGACATACACTCACCGGCCACTTTATTAGGAACTTGTTCTTGATTCTAAGATTACTGTTCTTGGCTGCAGGACTGGAACCCAGTGTGGTCTTCTGCTGTTGCATGCTGAGATGCTTTTCTGCTCACCATGGTTGTAAAGAGTTGCTATGAGTTACTATATCCTTCCTGGGAGCGCAAACCAATCTGGCCATTTCCCTCGGACCTCTCTTATCGACAAGACGTTTCCACCCACAGAACTGTCGCTCACTCAATGTTTTTTGCTTTTCGCACCATTCTGTGTAAACTCTAGAGACTGTTGTGTGTGAAAACCCCAGGAGATCAGCAGTTACTGAAATACTCAAACCAGTCCATCTGGCTCAAACTAACACCCATGCCACAGTGAAAGTCACACTTTGAGATCACAATTTTTTCCCATTCTGATGTTTGAAGTGAACATTAAAGGTAGACTGCCTTTCAGATTTTTCAAGTGTAGGTCATAAAAATAATTTTCCCTGACACCCAGTTATTTTTGTTTAGTCGACTGAAAACTACTGAATTCAAATCACATACTTCCAATTTTATTAGTTTTTTTTTCCTAATAGAACAATTAATGAATTTAGGGCCACATGGCCCTAAATTCTCCGCTAGTTTTTCCTTCTTCACCATGACCCAATTCAACATACTATGTTATGCATCACATGGTGGGCTTTCCCCATTCGTACAAGGCATTGTGAGATACAAATTTGAAACAGGAGAGAAAAATGGAGGACGTGAGTGTGCGAATGAAGCATGGAAGACTGACTACAGTAACGGAAAGCGAGAAGAAAGGATGTTATGTTGCAAAGGAAAGGAAACGCAGGACCAAACTAATAAATATCGGCAGTCAGCGAGCACCTCTGTGTGATCGGCTGTTCGGTTAGCAACAAAATGATGTAACCGTCAGTGCACGGTCAAGGTAAACCTGCGCATGTGCACATGGACTTCCTCTGTCTGCTTGACTGAGTGAAGTAGGCGATTTCATGCACATTATTTGCTCAGGAATCTCCTAAAATTAATTAACTTCCCAGCCACAGAATGGCCTGATATTTTGAGATGATATTACAGAAATAAACATATATCACAATGACCAAATTTCAGTGGAACTAAATTTCACCAATTTTATGAAATTGAAAGGCCGTCTAGCTTTAACTGAAGCTCTTGATTTGTATCTGCATGATTTTATGCACTGTACTGCTGTCAAGGGATTGGCTGATTAGATAACTGCATCAAACAGCAGGTGTATGGGTGTTCCTTATAAAGTCTCCAGTGAGTGTAATTATTGGGAATTATGTAATTGTCGAGCAATATGAGGCATGTGATAAGCTAATAAGCTTTTGTAGTTTCATCCAAAGATTTTTCACAATTTAGGTACAGTCACTGCAAGGCTAGCTTACAAATATCAACATGCAAGATGTTAATCTTTCCCTCCATTTCACCAACACTACCATGGTAATAAAAGTACAGAAAAATGATAAAAGGGATCAAAAAATTGTATCCCTAACTCAAACCAGATGAAGGCCTAACGGAAGGAATTGCTTCAGTCTGATGGATTTGAGCGCTATTTGGTCATGATAATATCCATCCTTGAGCAAACTGAAACCAAATTCACCAAGCTTACCTGTTACCAGTCCTCCTCCAGGACGATTATGGCCCTCTTTGTGCCCTCTGGCATGCATCCATAACCCACCCACTCTTACAAACTCTTGCCTGACCCTTACTAGGTAAGCGAGAATCCCCTGCTCCTACGCCTGACGTGCACATCTGAAAGCAATTCCCGGTCTGTGTGTGGGGGGCTGCCAGATTCCAGCAAGACCCCCTCACTGGGAAAGTGGAGGGAGGTAAACTTTGGGAAGAAATGGGAATGGCAATTAAACAATCCCTGGCCTTTTGATGGAATTCCCGGAGGAGTTCGTCAAAGCAGGATTAATCATGCGTCTGTTCCCGGTGATCCTGCATCTCTCTTTCTCTTTGCCTTTTCTCTCTATTTTTACAAGCATGTCTCACTTCCTCATTGATATGTCCCAGCAAAAGGAATCTATTATTATTGCCTGGAATCTTTTTTTTTTTTTAAGCTCACAAGCCTTTTTAATATTTCCATATGTTAAAGCTATAAGGTGGTAAAGGATTTCGATCAACAAGTCATCCAGGAATTATTGTTCACATAAACGTAATTAAAAACCAGAATTGACTGTACAGGAAATATCAGAAAGAACCACAAGAAACTCAAGTGTTGTTCATGCCCCTGTTACCAATGCATGTTATTGTGCTACAGCTAGCAATTTAATTTATATTACGTCCTGGAAAATGGATAATTATAAAGACTTATGTTCAAAATGACTACTTTCCACTGTAAAGTTAAGATAAATATTTTTTTCTTCCATTAAGCCTGGCATATTCTGCAAACTGTACTTATGAACATATAATTTTACACCAAAAATCCTCTATTTTGTTGCACTTTTAGTGAAATCTAATAAGCCCAAACATAAAATTATTTTACTGTTAACCTTCTGTGTGTGTGTGTGTGTGTGTGTGTGTGTGTGTGTGTGTGTGTGCCGGCTTTGTCACTGCAACAGACAAGCATATAGCTACAAACACATGTGCGTGTTTTACTGATGGATTACTGGCGCTATGATTCACTGCTGATGGTTTATGAGAGCCCTGGCACTAGGAAAGAAAGAACCATGCTCAGGATGAATGCTTTACATCATGGGCTTTACAGGCTCATTTGCAGACAACAGAATGTACCATGACCTTGAAACCAAGAGGCTCAAACCAGAAGGGCAATGAGAGATAGCAAACAGCGAACATGGTCACGCAAATGACCGAGATCCTCCACACTGGCTTTCTTCCTCCTGTGGGGTTTTGATGTGAGACACTCCATTCTCAGTGGCCTGACTGTGTCTGTAACCTGAAGCAGGTGGTGAGACGCAGTAGATTTGCACTGGGACTATGTGTGTGGCACAGTTTAATTGGATAAAAGGAGATTAAAAGGGACCTGAATGAAGACCCTCCAAAGGCAAGTCCTGACTTATAATGGCACAATCAGAGGCAGCATCATGACAAATGACATGGACAGAAATAGGAATGTCTCTCTCCTTTCTTCAAAATGAACCGCTTTCAGATGGAGCTGAGGAACAAAGTGGTTGCTTTCACACCTATTAGTCTGTTTGCTGAGTCCAAATCAGAGCAAAAATGATATTTTTTGGTTTAACTTCATACTGCACATTATTAAATTCAAATTCAAATTTTATTTATCACATACACAATCAGGGGCGGCACGGTGGTGTAGTGGTTAGCGCTGTCGCCTCACAACAAGAAGGTCCGGGTTCGAGCCCCGTGGCTGGCGAGGGCCTTTCTGTGCGGAGTTTGCATGTTCTCCCCGTGTCCACGTGGGTTTCCTCCGGGTGCTCCGGTTTCCCCCACAGTCCAAAGACATGCAGGTTAGGTTAACTGGTGACTCTAATTTGACCGTAGGTGTGAATGTGAGTGTGAATGGTTGTCTGTGTCTCTGTGTCAGCCCTGTGATGACCTGGCGACTTGTCCAGGGTGTACCCCGCCTTTCGCCCGTAGTCAGCTGGGATAGGCTCCAGCTTGCCTGCGACCCTGTAGAACAGGATAAAGCGGCTACAGATAATGAGATGAGACATACACAATCATACAGAGGTGGTGTAGTGGTTAGCACTGTTGCTTCACAGAAAGAAGGTTCTGGGTTTGAATCTCACGGCTGACAAGGGGCCTTTCTGCGTGGGGTTTGCATGTTCTCCCCCTGTCCGCATCGGTTTCCTCTGGGTGCTCTGGTTTCCCCCACAGTCCAAAGACATGCAGGTTAGGTTCATTGATCGCTCTAAAGGGAGTGTGAATTGGTTTTTGTCTCTGTGCGTCAGCCAGTATTGTATTCAAGTCACTAAACCTCAAGTCCGTGTCCAGTCTCAAGTCCCCAGCATTCAAGTCCAAGTCATTAAAAAAAACTTCAAGTCTGAGTCAAGTCCACTATTGATCCAAGTCGAGTCTGAGTCCAAGACTCCAACCGTACCATTTGATGGTAGCTGTTTTAGTGCCATTAACATTAGTTTGTTCCTCAACATGACATATGAACAGATGAACGTGCATTCTCTTTATCAGGGAGTGCGAAGTATTCTGTCAGAGATGGAGACGGATGTAAGTGCAGAAGGTGTGTTTATTAATACAAGTGAAGACATGTAAACAATCCAGGACGGCAGGCAAAATGGTGAAACAGGCAATAGGTACAGCGAGGCACAAACAGACTGTCGTAGACTCGGCAGAATCAAAGACGAGAAACAGGAAATCAGGGATCAGGAAACCAAACAAGGAAATAAGGCTCGGTAACGTGTCAGCAACGCAACTGTTTCACAGTTTTTATATAGGCGCGCTGATTGCACCTTAGTCCTGTGCAGGTGTGAGTCGTTTACAGCGCGCGTGAGATTCCGCTTGGTGTGCGCGCTGTCCGGAGTGCACCCGAGAGTCTATCTGATGAACGCGCCAAAGCATGCAGGTGTGACACTCTTGCACAAAATTAGTACAAAATTAATGTAGATATAAATACCTTATGCCAAATTATTATGGCATGTTACAGAAAATAAAGAAAAAAATCCAAGTCCTCATCGCCAATTTACGAGTCCAAATGCAGTTAATGCACGAGTCCAAGTCTGAGTCATCAGTACTCAAGTCCGAGTCAAGTCACGAGTCCTTAAAATTAGGGCACGAGTCAGACTCGAGTCCAAGTCCTGGACTCAAGTACTACAAGCCTGGTGTCAGCCCTGTGATGATCTGGCGACTTGTCCAGGGTGTACCCCGCATCTCACCCGTAGTCAGCTGGGATAAGCTCCAGCTTACCCACGACCCTGCACAGGATAAGTGGTTACAGGTAATGCACGGGATGGATGGACAATCCAAAGTTGGGGGTGGGGAGTGGTTAAAAAAAAGGAGAGGGAGTGAAATAGAATGTAATAAATATAATAAAAAGAAAATAAAAACATGATGGAGTGCTCTACAGAATATACACAATATACAGAATATGTATAACTATATTGCTCATGAGAAATATATTGCACTATAACGAATGTGTTGAAATGTATATTGCTCTAACATTGGGTTGCACAAGAGAAATATGTATAACCATATTGCACACAAGAAATATATTGCACTGTAATGAGTGTATTGAAATATAGATTGCACTATAATTAGGTTGCACAAAGAGTTATAATTGCTAGAAATGCACTGTATATAATGTAGTTAAGTTTGATGAAATTACATGAAGAGGTGTAAGCAATATAGTTATACATATACAATATAGTTATACATATGAGAGTGTACTGAAGATGCAAGGAGCAGATGTAAAGAAAGTTGGTGAATTCAAGTACCTGGGGTCAACTGTGCAGGAAAATGGGGGCTGCGATAGTGAGGTGAGAAAGAGAGTGCAGGCAGGGTGGAGCAGTTGGAGAAGGATTTCGGGAGTCATTTGTGATAGGAAAGTCCCAGCAAAAGTGGAAGGTAAGATGTATAAGACAGTAGTGAGACCAGCTGTGATGCATGGATTGGAGACCGTACCCTTAATGAAGAGACAGGAGGCAAAGTTGGAGATGGCGGAGTTGAGGATGTTAAGGTTTGTGATGGGAGTGACAAGGTTGGACAGGATAAGAAACGAGCACATCAGAGGGACAGCACATGTGGAGAGCTTGGGAATTAAGCTAAGAGAGATGAGACTGAGATGGTATGGGCACATCCTGAGAAGAGATGCAGAGCATGTGGGAAGGAGAATGTTGAGGATGGAGCTGCCAGGCAAACGAAAACGAGGAAGGCCAAAGAGGAGATACATGGATGTGGTGAGAGAGGGCATGAAAGTGGCAGGTGTGGTAGAGAAGGATGCGGAAGACAGGGAGCAATGGAAACGAAAGATCCACTGTGGAGACCCCTAATCGGGAGCAGCCAGAAGAAGAAGAAGAAGACATGAAGAGGTGTAAGAGATGTTAGAGATCAGGAGATGAGGGTGAAGTGGTGACGATACCTAGTGGTTGTCTGTTGTCCTTTATAGTTCGTTGTTTGTCCTATATTGTTCATCTCCCCTTCTTCCCTGCCCACTGTGTAACTGTGTTTCGGTCTTGACCAACCCAGGCTGTGTACGGTCTCGCCTGGGGTTAGCTATTTTGAGTTTTTTATTTAGTTGTACTTTATATGGTTGGTTTGTTTCCTTGGATGTTTGAGTATTGGTATTTCAACAGCACATTACGCTGAGTATTGCTGTCACTTGTTCAGCTGGCACTAGAATTTTCTTGCCTAGAAGTTCAGCACTTTGTGTACCTGACTTTAGCACTCGTTGTACGTCACTCTGGATAACAGCCTCCGCTAAATGTCATGTAATGTAATGCTATTATTACTGTTATTGTCTGTTATTAAATGGACAAAAAAAATTGGCTGGGGGCCACATGAGAATTAAATCACTTTTCTACTCTAATAGAATTCCAGCAAGAGTGGAAAAATATTATGTTTACGTTCATGGTGGAGAAAGAGGTGCTGAAAATGTATGTTTGAGAGAATGTATTTTAAATTAATTTTAGAATATGAATACTATAATGAATTTCCTGGTTACACAAGTATACTTTGTGACTATATAGGACACAGTTATAGAAGCAAGTTATTTATAACCATGCTACCTGTTATCACCCAGATGAGGATGGGTTCCTTTTGGGTCTGGTTCCTCTCAAGGTTTCTTCCTTTTGCCGTCTGTGGGAGTTTTTCCTTGCCATCGTGGCCTCAGGCTTGCTCATCAGAGATAAATACATTTAGTAGGGATAAAACTAGTTCATATGTTTAAAGTCTTTATTTTTCTATAAAGCTACTTTGCGGCAATGTCTGTTGTTAAAAGCGTTCTACAAATAAACTGATTTGATTTATGCTCAGCATACCCAGCTAACATCGAAGAACTAACTAATAATCACCTCCTGTTGTAATAATTCCACTGTGACTTGAGTCACACATTAATAGTGATAATTACACAGAAGACATGGATGTACTTACAGTAGCCCAGGGGTTCTCAACCTTTTCTGCTTTGAGGCCCACCTATTCATACTTGTAACAAGTTGGGGCCCATTACAAAAGATCCCCAATTACTGTATTTTGGCTAATCTATTTTATTAGAATCTAATAATCTATTGCAAAGTGTATTAATGGGATGCAACATCACTCCCTGTTACAGGTGGGAGCCCAGGAATTAAACAAATGCAATAAAAACCAACTGTTTTTAATTGTAGGTATTGTATTTAAAACTATGGATGCGCCAGAAGCCAACATAAAACTATGCATGCAGGGCATTCTCAGTCAAAAGGGGTTAATGATCCAAAAGTGGAGTCTGGTCCATTAACACAAGAACTTATTGCCATGTTTATGTACAGCAAACAAGCAAGTTATTCAAACCAAGAAGTACACTCAAAAGAAGTGGATCTAGAAACCACTCAGTGGGATAGAGCCTTACACGCTAACAAAGAAGGATTTTTCCTGTGAAAGAGAAAAAATTACTAGCTTAATATAACATTAGTAGAATAAATTTTGATCCTATTATAGCTGTAACTAAATACAAAGACAATAGTTATGCACACTGTTAATTAACTTAATGTGAAGATAATTACAGATAATCAACAGATTTAATTTTTTTAAGATTGTGTATATTTTTAGTCTTTTTGTATTCACAATTTTTTTTGCATCTGTACACGACCCCACCAGCTCTGCTGATCAACTTATCGTATTTAAATAAAGTCATTCATTCATTCATTCATTCATTCATTCTGAGTTGGAAAATTATCCATCCACTGAGTTTCCCGACATCTCAAACGACCTGATGCTGCAGACATTGTTCTACATAGACACACAAATGAAAACCTGGAAGAGCATGGAAGAGTGCAACTTTTTATATGTGTCTGGGTTAAAGATCTGGGGATCACGACACTACAAGATAAATCCTGTATCGTTTTTGCCTAGGTAAATAGGAATTTCTGGGCTTTTTGTTCGCGTTTTTGCGATGTTTGCTAGGATGCTACAAGTTTAATATCGGGTGTAAACACACCACAGCCGCTCGATTCCCAATCCTCCCTGCTCTTCTCTTCCAGCAGGCATCACAGATCCATATAATTTACCCACAAGCATATTTATTTATTTATTTATTTATTCATCCCGCTGCATTTTCTCTCTCTCTCTCTCTCTGTACACGTGTGTGCGGGTTAAATGTAGAGGAGGAAAGTGACAAAATAAAGGCTTGTTCTTCTTAATTTACCCACAAATGTATTTATTTCACTTGAAAAGTGTTTGGCAAACCAGCTACCAGATTTGGGATGCTACGACATACTGAACTATTGGCTTCGAACTTGAAAAAAATTCACGTCCCACTAGATGGTGCTTTGAGGCCCACTAATGGGCTGCGGCCCAGTGGTTGAAAAATACTGCAGTAGCCTATTAGATGTCAACATTCAGAGGAAGATGATTACATGACATTCATTATCCTTTTTTTTATTTTAAAAACTAAAGATGATCTGCATTTCCTGTGCTTTGTTTAGGTTGTAACATCATTGCCTTGTATATATACCTTGCATAGTGCCTGACATTTTCCCTGACATTTTTTGCGTGTTCCTGTTTTCAAATGTTTGGGTACAAGCAATGATGTCTTTTACTTTGCAGTCCTACTCAAATGCTGCAACCTGTGCATGCTAGGGGTTGCATAATTATTCATTTTTACTTGTCAACCAGTAATAATAATTAAAAAAAAAGTAGTTGACTTTGCGAGTCATCTTTTCCACAGGACATCAGTATTTTAACACCAAATTATTATGAAACGCATCAAACCGCACTTCAGTTAACAGCTACACACAGGCTACCAATTACAGTCTATTTCTAACTTCAGTGCTTTTTTAGGACAAATATAAATAAATCAGTGTAATAGATGATCAAAATGATAACGCTACATTTAACAGTTACTCCACGAAATCGAGTCGTATATGAGCTGATAGCCAATGAGTGCTGAGTCGGCTATAAGCCATGTACGATGAGACTGAGTGGAATAACTGTTTTATTCTATCCACATTCACTGGATTTTGAGAAACAGGGCATTTTTATTTTTATTTTTTGAAAATTCAATAAATAAAAACTTTATACAAAAAGTCCAACAAAATAATTTCCGCTTAGAATGTAAACAAACCGGCGAAATGACAGTAACAATTTGTGAAAAATGCTATAATAATAATTCTTGAAAAATAAAAAAGACATGTTCTTACCATCAAATACTTTTATAACATATTTTGTTGCTTTTTTTGTATTTTTGGGGGTTTTGTTTTCGAGTAGAGTTTTTATTTCATCCTCGGTTGGTTCAGCAACACGCGCCACCATTTTGTTTTTCTCTACTCACGGTATATGAGCTGATAGCCTAGTATTAGAGTAGCCAATCAGAGCATGTGATTACTCATATCCAGTGAATGTGGATAGAATAAATCATATTATACTTTTTTTAAGGGTGTATCAATTCTTAAAAAGCACTCGTGTGGATACCCAGGTAGCAAACATGGTTCTGCTGAAATTGCTGATTCTGGCACTAAGAGCACAGAAGAGAAGCTCGTGTCCCTCAACAGAGCCCTGCTTATAGCTCAATGAGTAGCATTTGCTAGATAGAGGATGGAGGATGACATGTCTACATTAGCAGCTGAGCTGTTTTTCCAATAATGTCCTAAAACATGTTTAGCCACTGGATAGTGACATGCAACCTGCAGCACAGAGAGCTCTTATTTGCATAGTCCTGGTCCATTATTTAGCATTAAAAGATCAACTTAATCATTGTGGCAGCAGGTGGAAGTGTGCATCTCTACTTAACCATTCCACATGGTACCATATGAACCTGATGCTCATCCATCCATCCATTATCCATAACAGCTTATCCTGTACAGGGTCACGGACAAGCTGGAGCCTATCCCAGCTGACTATGGGCGAGAGGCAGGGTACACCCTGGACAAGTCGCCAGATCGTTGCAGGGCTAACACATAGAGACAAACAACCATTCATACTCACATTTACAGTCAATTTAAAGCCACCAATTAACTTAAAATGCATGTCTTTGGACTGTGGGGGAAACCAGAGCACCCGGAGGAAACCCATGCAGACATGGGGAGAACATGCAAACTCCAAACACAAAGGCCCCAGTCGGCCACTAGGCTCGAACCCAAAACCTTCTTGCTGTGAGGCAACAGTGCTAACCACTACTACACCACCATGCCACCCCCACAATATTGGATTGCTAAAAAAAATATATACAACCCCAATTCCAAAAAAGTTGGGACACTGGGTGAAACGTAAATAAAAACAGAATGTGAAGATTTGAAAATCATGGAAACCCTATATTTCATTGAAAATAGTACAAAGACAACATATCAAATGTTGAAACTGAGAAATTTTATTGTTTTTTGAAAAATATATGCTCATTTTGAATTTAATGTCCATAATACGTTTCAGAAAAGTTGGGACAGGGGCAACAAAAGACTGAGAAAGTTGTGTAATGCTAAAAAACAAACAAACAACTAATTTGATTCATTGGCACAGGTCAGTAACATGATTGGGTATAAAGAAAGCATCCCAGAGAGGCGGAGTCTCTCAGAAGTAAAGATGGGGAGGGGTTCACCGCTCTGTGAAAGACTGCACGGGCAAACAGTGCAACAATTTAAGAATAACGTTCTCAATGTAAAACTGCAAATAATTTGGGGATCACATCATCTATGGTACACAATATCATTAAAATATTCAGAGAATCTGGAGAAATCTCTGTATGCAAGAGACAAGGCTGAAAACTGACATTGGATGCTTGTGATCTTCAGGCTCAGGCGACACTGAATTAAAAGCAGACAAGTGTCTGAAGTAGAAATCACTGTATGGGCTCAGGAACACTTCAGAAAACCATCATCTGTGAAAACAGTTCATTACTGCATCCACAAATGCAAGTTAAAACCAGATATAAACAATATCCAGAAACACCTCCACCTTCTCTGGGGCTGAGCTCTTTTACGATGTACTGAGGGAGAGTGGAAAATTGTCCCGAGGTTTGATGAATCAAAAGTAGAAATTCTTTTTAGAAATCATGGACACCACGTCCTCCAGGCTAAAGAGGAGAGGGACCATCCAGCTTGTTATCAGTGCACAGTTCAAAGCCAGCATCTGTGATGGTATGAGGGTGCATTAGTGCACATGACATGGGTAGCTTTTACATCTGGGAAGGCATCATTAATGCTGAATGATATATACACGTTTCAGAGCAATATGCTGCCATCCAGACAAAATATTTTTCAGGGAAGGCCTTTCTTCTTTCAGTAAGGCAATGCCAAACCACTTTCTGCACATATTAAAACTGCATAACGCTGTAGTAAAAGAGTCCAGATGCTAAACTGGCCTGCCTGCAGTCCAGACTTGTCTCCCATTTAAAACATTTGGCACATTATGAAGCACAAAATATGACAAAGGAGACCCCGAACTGTCAAGCAACTGAAATTGTATATCAGGCAAGAATGGGACAACATTTCTCTTTCAAAACTACAGCAATTGGTCTCTTCAGTTCCCAAATGTGTACAGAGTGTTGTTAAAAGTAAAGGTGATGCAAGTGGTAAACATGCCCCTGTCCCAACTTTTCTGAAACGTGTTGCGGACATCAAATTCAAAATGAGCATATATTTTTCAAAAAAGAATAACATTTCTCGGTTTCAACATTTGATATGTTGTCTTTGTACTATTTTCAATGAAATATAGGGTTTCCATGATTTGCAAATTATCGCATTCTGTTTTTATTTACAGTTTACACAGCGTCCCAACATTTTTGGAATTGGGGTTGTAGATAGAGTCAACATTTAGTCATGAAGTTTCTGTAGTAGCAAACTAATCAGCAATACGTTTGTTAATGTCGAATCTCCAGAGTCCAGAGTATAACACCAGTAACATGGTAAGTACTATAACTGCTGAAACAGCATTGATATATGATATGATATGATATGATATGATATGATATGATATGATATGATATGATATGATATGATATGAACTGGGCAGCACGGTGGTGTAGTGGTTAACACTGTCGCCTCACAGCAAGAAGGTCCGGGTTCGAGCCCCGTGGCCGGCGAGGGCCTTTCTGTGCGGAGTTTGCATGTTCTCCCCATGTCCGCGTGGGTTTCCTCCGGGTGCTCCGGTTTCCCCCACAGTCCAAAGACATGCAGGTTAGGTTAACTGGTGACTCTAAATTGACTGTAGGTGTGAATGTGAGTGTGAATGGTTGTCTGTGTCTATGTGTCAGCCCTGTGATGACCTGGCGACTTGTCCAGGGTGTACCCCGCCTTTTGCCCGTAGTCAGCTGGGATAGGCTCCAGCTTGCCTGCGACCCTGTAGAACAGGATAAAGCGGCTAGAGATAATGAGATGAGATGAGATGAGATGAACTTGTATTGATTATCTTATATGATCATAGTAATCTAATATACCTTGCACTGAGAGGCTCCGGTTGAAATTATGGATTCTATGAGGTACAGTAACTGGCATAGTACTCTTTTGTGAGGAGCGCAGCCCCGAAGAAAACAATACTATTCCAATTACTGAAGAGAATCCATAATTTCAACTGGAGCTTCTCAGTATATGGTATATTAGATTTTTACTATATCCACATCCACTGGATATGAGCAATCGCACGCTCTGATTGGCTACTCTACTTCTAGGATATCAGCTCATATACATACCGTGAGTAGAGAAAACCAAAATGGCGGAGTGTGTTGCTGAACCAACCAAGGACGAAATAAAAACTCTACTCTAAACAAAACCCCCCAAAATACAAAAAAAGCAATAAAATAATGAATAAAAGTATTTGATGGGAAGAACGTATCTTTTTTTATTTTTCAAGAATTATTATTATAGCATTTTTCACAAATTGTGACTGTCATTTCACCAGTTTGTTTACATTCTAAACAGAAATTATTTTGTCAGATCTCATCTCATCTCATTATCTCTAGCTGCTTTATCCCGTTCTACAGGGTCGCAGGCAAGCTGGAGCCTATCCCAGCTGACTACGGGCGAAAGGCGGGGTACACCCTGGACAAGTCGCCAGGTCATCACAGGACTGACACATAGACACAGACAACCATTCACACTCACATTCACACCTACGGTCAATTTAGAGTCACCAGTTAACCTAACCTGCATGTCTTTGGACTGTGGGGGAAACCGGAGCACCCGGAGGAAACCCACACGGACACAGGGAGAACATGCAAACTCCACACAGAAAGGCCCTCGTCGGCCACGGGGCTCGAACCCAGACCTTCTTGCTGTGAGGCGACAGCGCTAACCACTACACCATCGTGCTGCCCGATTTTGTCAGATGTTTTGTATAAAGTTTTTATTTATAAAATTTGCAAAAAATAAAAATACTCTGTTTCTGAAAATCCAGTGAATGTGGATAGAATAAAACAATTATTCCACTCTATCTTCTTATACATGTCTTATCAGCTCATGTATGACTCGATCTCATCTCATCTCATTATCTCTAGCCGCTTTATCCTTCTACAGGGTCGCAGACAAGCTGGAGCCTATCCCAGCTGACTACGGGCGAAAGGCGGGGTACACCCTGGACAAGTCGCCAGGTCATCACAGGGCTGTATGACTCGATTTTGTGGAATAATTCTTAATTATCCCTCATCAAAACATTCCAAACTAAAAGTGTTAAGATTGAATCTCGGCATAAATTCACTGAAGGCAACCATGTTTGTTGTTTACGTCGGAATGACCTTCGATCTGCGCATGTGCAATGTACCATGCTATTGCCTGCCTCACTAGGAATGATCATGAGACGTAGATCTACACACACAGAAATACTTGCTGAGCTACAGCTGTGACTCGATTCGGCTGTATAGCTTGAAATTGTGATGTCAGTTCATGGTATATCCTGGATATACCATGACTGACTCACATCATATCCTTTTTTTTTTTTTTCATTTTTGACGTCACAAGACATATTGCTTAATCAGTGGTGGAACTATTTTATGTCACGTGAGCCATCCTTGGCCAATCCCTGCACAGGAATTTTTTGATGAGGGATATAAAATTAAATATGTTAAATACTCTATTAGAAATGAGAATCCAACAAACACCTTATTACCCATTAAATACTAATTACAGTTGATGTGTGGAAGTGATTACAGTGGTGCTTGAAAGTTTGTGAACCCTTTAGAATTTTCTATATTTCTGCATAAATATGACCTAGAATTGTTGTCTGCATCTATGTGTCAGCCCTGTGATGACCTGGCGACTTGTCCAGGGTGTACCCCGCCTTTCGCCCGTAGTCAGCTGGGATAGGCTGCAACTTGCCTGCGACCCTGTAGAACAGGATAAAGTGGTTAGAGATAATGAGATGAGAAATATGACCTAAAACATCAGATCTTCACACAAGTCCAAAAAGTAGATAAAGAGAACCCAGTTAAACAAATGAGACAAAAATATTATACTTGGTCATTTATTTATTTAGGAAAATGATCCAATATTGCATAGCTGTGAGTGGCAAAAGTATGTGAACCTCTAGGATTAGCAGTTAGTTTGAAGGTGAAAGTAGAGTCAGGTGTTTTCAATCAATGGGATGACAATCAGGTGTGAGTGGGCACCCTGTTTGGGCACCCTGTTTTATTTAAAGAACAGGGATCTATCAAAGTATGATCTTCACAACACATGTTTGTGGAAGTGTATCATGGCACGAACAAAGGAGATTTCTGAGGACCTCAGAAAAAGGTTTGTTGATGCTCATCAGGCTGGAAAAGGTTACAAAACCATTTCTAAAGAGTTTGGACTCCACCAATCCACAGTCAGACAGATTGTGTACAAATGGAGGAAATTCAAGACCATTGTTACCTTCCCCAGGAGTGGTCGACCAATAAAGATCATTCCAAAAGTAAGGCGTGTAATAGTCAGCGAGGTCACAAAGGACCCCAGGGTAACTTTTAAGCAACTGAAGGCCTCTCTCACATTGGCTAATGTTAATGTTTATGAGTCCACCATCAGGAGAACACTGAAAAATAATGGTGTGCATGGCAGGGTTGCAAGGAGACAGCCATTGCTCTCCAAAAAGAACATTGCTGCTTGTCTGCAGTTTGCTAAAGATCATGTGGACAAGCCAGAAGGCTATTGGAAAAATGTTTTGTGGACGGGTGAGACCAAAATAGAACTTTTTGGTTGAAATGAGAAGCGTTATGTTTGGAGAAAGGAAAACACTGCATTCCAGCATAAGAACCTTATCCCATCTGTGAAACATGGTAGTGGTAGTATCATGGTTTAGGCCTGTTTTGCTGCATCTGGGCCAGGATGGCTTGCCATCATTAATGGAATAATGAATTCTGAATTATACCAGCGAATTCGAAAGGAAAAAGTCTGGACACCTGTCCATGAACTGAATCTCAAGAGAAGGTGGATCATGCTGCAAGACAACGACCCTAAGCACACAAGTGGTTCTAACAAAGAATGGTTAAAGAAGAATAAAGTTAATGTTTTGGAATGGCCAAGTCAAAGTCCTGACCTTAATCCAATCAAAATGTTGTGGAAGGACCTGAAGCGAGCAGTTCATGTGAGGAAATCCACCAATATCCCAGAGTTGAAGCTGTTCTGTACAGAGGAATGGGCTAAAATTCCTCCAAGCCGGTGTGCAGGACTGATCAACAGTTACCGGAAATGTTTAGTTGCAGTTATTGCTGCACAAGGGGGTCACACCAGATACTGAAAACAAAGGTTCACATACTTTTGCCATTCACAGATATGTAATATTGGATCATTTTCCTCAATAAATAAACGACCAAGTATAGGACTTATGTGAAAATCTGATGATGTTTTAGATCATATTTATGCAGAAATATTGAAAATTCTAAAGGTTTCATAAACTTTCAAGCACCACTATATGCCTAACATATGAGACAGTGAGAACATCAAGCATCAAGTCATTCAAAAAGATAGTAATTTTGTTTATGCCTTGGAGATACTGGTGACAGAAGGAGGTTTATTCTGCCATCATGTCAACCTCAGGGGAAATGGCTTCTGCCCTGAAAAAGTTCAAGCCTAAAATGTTGGCCATGCTTGATGGTGTTGGTTGACCAGCTTGTTGTATCAGCACTATTATTTGCTGTAGGTGTGATGAAAATGGTACGTAGTCATCATTTTAAGTGGTAAAAGTGTATGTGGGTGTGTCAGTCTATTTGTGCAGGCATACCAAGAAGACACATGTTTGATTAAAAGCTTTATCGACACAAAATATCTACAACAGCAGCCAAACTACTACAGGTGCACACTGCTCAAACTCACATATGGTTAGGATCAGTCAGGTCAGGCCTGTGTTTTAGTTACAGTCCTAGAACATTCCGCCCCTGACAAAATGCATTACGCTCAGCTGAACAACTCACATTTTTAAAATCATGTGCTCCAGGAATCCAGCGGAAGTTCTTTCTTGGTTTGGGTCTGACATGCGAGTGTGTGTGTGATGCATACAAATTAGAATGTTATGCATATGTCAGTCAATGGCTGTGTTTGTGTGTTTGTTAAGTGAGCCTTGCTTTAGCAGCTTAATCGGAGTGGCAGTGGACTGGTGTAAGGCGTCTGGCAGGCCCTGTCGGCTACATTCTTTCCCATCTGATAGAGGCTCTTATCGGCCTGAGACGGAGGTGCTGAGCATGAGATGCGTGTTAGGCTTTACAGTAACATCAACACATTCCTGTGCACATTCTTCACAGCCAGTGAAAACACTGCCGGCCTGATAACAGAAGGGCAATCAAAACAGCGATAAATTGCACCGGATATAAAGCGTGGCTAAGCAAGACGCCAGTGCTTCAAACAAATACTTCCTTGACAGATCTAAATGCCTATAATACCCTTGGATTGGCCATTTCAGCTCCATTGGAGGCATGGCTCTTTGCCCCTGTGGTCAGGAATACTATGACCTGCTTCAATATATCTAACCAGTCCATTCTACCATTTACAGCCAGTGTTATCTGAATCTGTGGCAATGATTTGCCCAAGAAAAAAAAAAAAAAAAAAAAAAAATATATATATATATATATATATATATATATATATATATATATATATATATAAAGTAGAGTAAAAAGTCTCTGTCAGCCAACAACCAGTCTGTCCAAAAGGATCCAAAGGATACCACGAGTCCCAGCAGTGTAGATATAGATAATGTAGAATAGAAACATTTCACTCTGACACACAACTTTTGAACATTATTAAAAATTTATTCTCGACAAACGTTTCGGCCTTCAGCCTTCTTCAGTGTCAAAAAAACAACATGGTACTATGGGCGTGGTCTTATGTATACAAATTTGTGAATTCTATATACTTCAAAATAAAAGACAAAGAAAAAATAAACTATTAATTACACAATTTAATAATTCAATATTATTTATTAAAAAGAATGCGATTTTTAGATTTATATTCTTTTCGCTTGTTTAACCTATAAGGGGCTAAAGTAAACAATTGCGACATCCAGTACGCTTCCTACTACGCTTCTAAACAGGGAAGCGTACTGGATGTCGCAATTGTTTACTTTAGCCCCTTATGGGTTAAACAAGTGAAAAGAATATAAATCTAAAAATCGCATTCTTTTTAATAAATTTTAATAATATTGAATTATTAAATTGTGTAATTAATAGTTTATTTTTTCTTTGTCTTTTATTTTGAAATGTATAGAATTCACAAATTTGTATATATAAGACCACGCCCATAGTACCATGTTGTTTTTTTGACACTGAAGAAGGCTGAAGGCCGAAACATTTGTCGAGAATACATTTTTAATAATGTTCAAAAGTTGGGTGTCAGAGTGAAATGTTTCTATTCTACATTTTTTATATATATACAGTATAGATATATATTACCATATATTATATTCGCCTGGGTCAACAGTTACAAGCCCAGCATACACAAATTCATTCTGTGTTTCTCCTTGTAGAGAGAAACATCCAAATTAATCAATAGCGACTTTTTATTTTCTTGGAAAAATGGCAACACCAATAGTTGGAAATTGATGAGGTATGGATTTTGAGTTTTTCAGTACTTAATCAATCAGCACAGACACTGAGATATGTGTTTTCCCCGCAGTGGTGTGTCACCATGTGTTCATTGCGGTCAACTCTGAACCAAAGGCAACAATCAGGAGTTGCAGAACAACAAATTAGCCCTGGCTCTGAACAAAGCATTGTCGGGTCTTTTCCTGGAGTCACAGATGTAGAAATGTAATCATGTAGCTGTGTAGACTGATGCAACTTTTCTCATCTGAAGTCTGAGCTCTTCATGCAACAATCACCATCCAGTGGCACAAAGAAAATACTTCAGTCAAAATAACTTATATATTGGATTTTTCTTGCATTGTCCCTCATTTTTGCCACAACGCTCATTTATTTTTATTCTTCCTGACCTCCATTTTCAAGCAATAATATTTTCAAGCTATTCCATGGAAGAGGTGATAATCATATACAAATTCTTTACTCATTTAAAAGTGCGACCGTTCATCTAAATAAATACAGTGCAGCTTCAAATTACATAAAGTAGAAAAATATTAATATTTAAATACTTAAAATAACATTCAACTTAAAGGATGAAAGTAAAGAACCAAGAAAAGTGGGGAAATATTAGCCAAGGTTAACTAACAACAGCCTTATTAGCTCATCCGGCCAACAGGTGATGAGCTTATGCCATCATGTGTTGTCCATCGTCTGTCCGTCATCCGTTCGGTGTCGTCCACATTTCATGAAAATCGCCTCTTCTCTTTCAATTCTTCACCGATTTTGATTCTTTTTGGCAGGAAGGTAGGTCTACCTGGGGTGCATTTGGCTTCTACCCAAATTTGCATAATTGCAATTAATAATGAAGATATGGAATAATTAAGCCCTAACAAGCAGTTTCCACACAAATCACTTCTTCTCCCTCAATTCTTCACCAATTTTGATTCTTTCTGGCATGAAGGTAGGGGTACCTAGAGTGCATATAACTTCTACCTAGATTTGCTTAATTACAATTATTAATGAAATTATGGACTAATCAAGCCTTAATGAGCAGTTCAACAAAAATCACTTCTTCTCGGTCAATTCCTCACCATTTTGGATTCTTTCTGGCAAATAGGTCGGTATTCTTAGGGTGTATATAGCTTCTATATATAGTTCGTATACTGTATATTGTATATAGCTTGCAACATTTATTGCGCAAGGTGGCCCACTTTAGATTGTTCCTTCTGGACTAGATGGGGTTGGAGTGAGCTACGCCGTCATTGACGGTCTCGTTCCTAATCTCTCTTCATTTGGTAATATCTCTGACAATAATAACTCACTGAATGCTAATAGCAAGCTGTCAAAATACAAAGTGCCTTAGGAAATATAACAAGTTCATAGCAGTAAATAGATTATCATGATGGGTATTAGGTCTCATTCTTGCTGACACATCTGTTAAAGTTTAGAGTAGTTTGGTGTTAAGATCAATTCATTGCAGCTGACTGACATGAAAAAAATTCCCTTATGACTTTATTAAAGAGAAATATAATGTAAAAGTGTAGCTAGTAAAATCAAGAATATTAGGTAATAGAAAATCACAGGTAAAGTACAAGTACTTAAAAAATGCTTGAATAACAAAGTAAGTATACTTATAATCACAAAGTTCTCCTATAAAGTAAAACTGGCTAGTTCTCCTGAAATTTGACGAGACTTTAATCCCTATTTTTCCCCCCTCATGCCATTCATTTCCTTCTGTCAGCCCGTTACAGTATTATTAGCCTAATTTGCTGCTCGATACAAAAAAAATTACTGGAATAATGTTTAATTGAGTTCCTCCAGATTGACTATTCAATCAATTTAAAACCATGGAAGTTGGGTAGAATTCTCTTTTAACGACTTGAAGAGGGCTCGTATGGATATTGTATTTCCTACACCCTCTGTTCCATGCTGGTAATGCGGATCATGGGGAAAAGACTCCACGGTAGGAGAAAGCAGGCTTATCGCTGATCTGCCATCTCCCATCTCTATCTCTCCCACTTCAAAGTTCAGTAATGAAAAGCACCTGCCCTTGCTGAGCCCGAGGAAGTCTTTAGTGATAGAAGGAGATTGAGATAAACAAAGGGAAACAGAGAAGTCGGCTCTTTAGGTGATGTAGGGGCTAGAAAGCGTGTGGGCTCAGTGCAGGCTCAGTTCAGAGCCAGTGTGCATTAGCTCAGCATGGCCCTGACTCCTACTGAACTTTCTGATCCTGTATTCAGACCATGAGGGACATGTGCTATGTGCAGCTAATCTCTGAAAGCCAGCTCTCTCTCTCTCTCTCTCTCTCTCTCTCTCTCTCTCTGAATTTTCCCTCCTACTTTCTGATCTAATTCTCTAATCAAAAACAACTCACCCTATATATTCCCTCAGACAGGGATTATGTGGGAAACATGACTCTTGTGGGGAGATTTCATCATATTTACTGTCATAATATTTATCATATGAAAGAATGGCATTCATTATATGTTGAGATCACATTAGTTTGCGGAAATTAAGGATGATTCAGAAAGTGTGTTCTGTCGACATATTCAGAAGTACTGCTTCTAGGATTGTCTGTGCATGTGTGTGCATGAGAGAGAGAGAGAGAAAGAGAGAGAGAGACAGAGAGAGGGGCATTACTATAAGCAGTCGTACTTATTCACTTTGATCTGGGTAAATGTTGTAATTATCAGCTCCCATGACCAGCCAGTATAATCTAAGCAGTAACCCATACTTCCATGTTCCTGAAGCTTGTTACTGATATGATGTCACATTTACTGCATAATTTCACAGAACGGAACAAAGTAAGTGGACAGAGAAATTATTTGCCTTTCTAAACTAACTACAGAAGTGGTGATGGGATTAAAGCAACAGTCAGTGATTTTGAAGCAAGCTGTTTTGAAACTTACATAGCAGGATTAAGCCCAATGTCATTTAAAAATGAAAATGGATATAAGACAAATACGCAGAATGGTATGAAGCGAGGCTGAGGCTGATTTCTTTCCAGGCCCGACTGTAGATTCTTGCTGCTAATCAGTGATATTCATGCCATCAATGAGACCTTGTGTATTCAAATACAATCCATCACTTCACTGTTCTCCCTAAAGCTACATTGCCCAAAGCACACGTGCTGTCCAGGCTAGAACGCCTGAATGTTATTGCAACAGGGGGAGCTTTCTGAATTGACAGGCAACATAGAAGCTGACGAGTACATAAAGAAGCCTCCTTCACCTGAATGGTCGGATGTTGGTGGTCCAGATCATTTGTTTTTGTTCCATTTACAGGGGCTGGGGCGCCACAGAGCAGATTATTGACAGATCTCATCTCATCTCATTATCTCTAGCCGCTTTATCCTTCTACAGGGTCGCAGGCAAGCTGGAGCCTATCCCAGCTGACTACGGGCGAAAGGCGGGGTACACCCTGGACAAGTCGCCAGGTCATCACAGGGCTGACACATAGACACAGACAACCATTCACACTCACATGCACACCTACGGTCAATTTAGAGTCACCAGTTAACCTAACCTGCATGTCTTTGGACTGTGGGGGAAACCGGAGCACCCGGAGGAAACCCACGCGGACACGGGGAGAACATGCAAACTCCACACAGAAAGGCCCTCGCCGTCCCCGGGGCTCGAACCCAGGACCTTCTTGCTGTGAGGCGACAGCGCTAACCACTACACCACCGTGCCGCCCCTATTGACAGATGTCTGAATAAAATGAAAACTTACAATAAGTCAAGGATATTCAACTAAAATCTGTCAAGGTCCAGCGACCTAAAATTCCTTGTTTATAAAGATTCAGATAAGCATCGAACATAACTGAATGATGTCAATAGTTACCTTTTAATGCTTAACCATTAATGATTAGTTCATGGCTATAAATGAGATACAGCAATGTTCTAATATTACCATTTTTGACTCGTACCATGGACAAGAACGGATGAGTTATCTGTGTTGAACTTGAGAATCAGTGCATCAATTCAAAATGCTTTGTTGAGTACTTGATTCAGATTGGTCAACTGCAGCATTCCTCTTCTTCTTCTTCTTTCAGTTGCTCCCGTTAGGGGTCGCCACAGCAGATCTATTCCGCATATTTGATTTGGCATAGGTTTTACACCAGATGCCCTTCCTGATGCAATCTATCTGTGCTTGGGACCAGCACCAAGTATGCACTGGCTTGTGCAACTGGCTGGGTATTTTACCTAATCTGCATATCATTGAATTGTGGGGGAAACTGGAGCACCCAGAGGAAACCCATACAGACATGGGGAGAACATGCAGATTCCACACAGAAAGGCCCCCATCGGCCACGGGGTTCGAACCCAGAAACTTCTTGCTGTGAAGTGACAGTGCTAACCACTGCACCAACGTGCCACCCAATTCCAGCATTCTATGGGCTGTTTTTTCTATATAACAGATCGTTGCTATGGACCACATCATTCCCTTTGGGAGAAGACAGAAGGCATGGCCTAATGGTCAGAAAAACAGCTATGGGACCAAAGGGTTGCTGGTTCGATTCCCTGGACCAGCAGGACTGACTGAAGTGTCCTTGAGCAAGGCACCTAACCCCCAACTGCTCCAGCAAGAGTGGTGGCATACCTTGTGTCTGGTTAGCCAAAGAAAAACTGATGATGCAATTATCAGTTTGGGCAGAGAACCTGGCCGTAACAAAAAAAAAAAAACATAATTAATGGAAGAAATAAAATTATTCGTAAATCAATATTTGTATCAAATTATTGATTTCTTTCGTAAGGAGCTGCGTAATAAGCAGGATAATGTCCAGCAAGTCAGTCATCGTCACAAAATAAACCCCTTCAGGGTGATTCAAGAACGCTCCACTTTGCATCGGGGTCCTGCATCGCCTTTTATTTTGCGATAATTACCAGCTCACTGTACATTATCCCTTACATATCATCACTTCACACATCAGACCACAGGGGATAAGTTTGCAAAAGTCTGTGAAAACGCTTTCCTTTTTCGATGAGGTGCCTTAAGGTTAATAATGTACATAAAATGTGTGTGATTGGCTGCAACACTGGAATTGCTGAACTAAGACCAGTTATCCATCAATCAGGTCTGCGCCAGTATTTTTCAAGTGCTTGGTTCAAGCCACTGAAATACTTTGCTGGGTCCACAGTTGGACCACAGTCTGCCAGCAGTAAGCGTTTCAGCAGACCCTGACTTTTTGAGAAGCTAAGAAATATATGTGACAGACTACATGTTTGTGTATCAGATACCTAGCACTTGGTTCCCGTTTCTCAGGCCCTCCCGTCCCCCCCAGTCCTTCCTGCCGAATACCATACTGCCATCTGGCCAAAAGGATATATCAGTGGCACCTGCTCACTGCGTCACTAATATATCCTCTCAGGGATCTGTAGCGATGTTTCATTAAACAGTCATGTCTTCCTGCTTCATGAGGGTAGTGACCTCTTCTTGGACCATATACTGTATTTGGAAGATGGCCAAGTTGTAAATATGACAGTGACCAGACTTCGTTGTAAATCTAAAGCTTCCTGGTATAGCTCTAGATCCCTAATGAGCAAGACAGTCAGCATTATCCAGAAAAAAATTCTGAGATGGCTTAAGGAAGAAACTGTAACAGGTCTCAAATGAGGAACCTGTTATCTTCTGGGTGACTCTGGATAGTAAGATACAATGATCCTGTGATCTCTGCAGTCATTTCAGCAAAGGATCAGATTGAGTCTGCAGTGCATGACAAACACACAAGAATATGAATGACCTGAGTATATATCTAAGTACAGAATTCCTTTCAAGACGTTAGACCTCCCAGAGATATTATGAGACATCCAATATTTACAATATTTATCTGGAGGTTTTACTTTAAAACAGAGGAGGAGATGGCTTTTTAAACATAAATACCATCAGCGGTATAAAACATTTTTATAGTCTGCTCCCATCAGGAAAGATATCTTATCTTAGTAGTTATGATAAGATGGTTGATCTGAAACAGAACCGGAGCCTGCCTCCTTATTCATAGCTGCGCCAGCCTCAGTCTAGTAACTTTGTCCCAGGTCTGGTGCTACCGTTGAGGCCCATGTTTCTGAGGCCTCCCTGATAAGCATGAAAGGCTAATTGCTGTAGCCAGTCACTGCACTGGAGGTGGAAGTGTGCACTGTGTAAATACACAAAGTACTGGCCACACACTCAATCACTGCCTACTACATATATAAACTTTCTGCCTAGTTAAACATTTAAAATGGAGAGCTGGTCAACAGACTCATGCATCAGAATCTCCCAAAGACGTTTCAGAGACTGTCTGGCTCCCATAACGATGTTACGGATACGGTTGTGGCATGAAACTTAATGCTCTTGACTGGTCTCAAGTCTAGTACTCTGTGGCCATGAAAATGGGCGATATCATGATGATTTGCTTAGTCTACAGTGATGGGTCTTGTTCTCAGGGTCCAGTTTTATGCTTTAACAGTCATCTGTAAGGACCTGATGACTTGGTTTAAAATTATTGACCAGTAAACTGTGCAATGCAACAATAATATCTTAATTTCAGCAGTGAAAGATGGAGCGGGTTCAACGTGGCTCTGGTGTTGGCTAATATTTCATCTCCATTATTGGCATCCAGATGAGGTCACATTCTCTGAGTAGTCTCCATCATCACTACAAGGCTGTGGGAAAAGATGTGGAATAAATGGTCTTTGAGCAATCAAGGCTTCTATGCAGAGTTGTACATAGTCCTATTATTTGAGGTCCTTGAGACTGACAGCATGGGGCTAGAGCAGGTCTTTGGTTCTCTGGAGGGTCCATGTCCCTTAGTCATCCAAATATCAGACTGGCTGGGCCCTGAGCAGAACTGGCAGGTCTAACATGGAAAGAGCACTTTGCACTGACCTCTCCTTCAGCTTTGGCAAAGTGACATGTGACATGTGGAAACACAGAATTAGACCCTCTGTGTCCTGCACACTTGAGCTCACTGTCAATCTTTCACTCAGTTGATGGGTGGAAGAAGGGTGAAAGAAAGGAAATGGACAAAGTGAAGCTCGGCAATGGAATATTAGCTTCTGTGTTTCTATTCTGTCATACCCACTCCGTCCTAATGCCATTCCTTTTCTTTGTACAGGAAAGGAGGGAGGGAAGGAAGGAGGATGATGGAAGGTAAGTAGAAAGGGATGGAGGAAGAGAGAGGAAGGTCTCATCTCATTATCTCTAGCCACTTTATCCTGTTCTACAGGGTTGCAGGCAAGCTGGAGCCTATCCCAGCTGACTACGGGCAAAAGGCGGGGTACACCCTGGACACGCCAGGTCATCACAGGGCTGACACATAGACACCCATTCACACTCACTTTAGAGTCACCAGTCAACCTAACCTGCATGTCTTTGGACTGTGGGGGAAACCGGAGCACCCGGAGGAAACCCACGCGGACACCATGCAAACTCCGCACAGAAAGGCCCTCGCCAGCCACAGGGCTCAAACCCGGACCTTCTTGCTGTGAGGCGACAGCACTAACCACTACACCACCATGCCGCCCCAGAGAGGAAGGTAAGTAATTAATTAAGTCATTGTTTCTTGGTATTTTGCTCAAACTCTATAGAACTTATGATGGCACATACTGGATCTTTCCTCTTTTGAACCTCAGTAAAATCTACAAAGGCAGTGAGTGTTTTAATACACTCACTAGCCACTTTAATAGAGCACCTGTTCACATGTGTGCCTTGTTGAGAGTGGTCAGAGGAAAAGGGCCAGACTGGTTCAAGCTGACCAGAAGGCTTTTTGGAAAAATCGGAAAAGCATCGCCTGGTCTTTGTCCAATCTTCAACTGTCCAGTTTTGGTGAGCCTGTGGTCACTGTTCTGTTCTTGGCTGACAGGAGTGTAACCTAATATGGTTTTCTGCTGTTGTAGCCCATATGCCTCGATTTGCTATGTGCTGTGAGATGCTTTTCTGCTCAGCATGGTTGTAAAGATCGGTTATTTGACCATTTTTCTCTGACCTCTCTCATCACCATGGCATTTTCATCCACAGACACTCTGAAAGATTTTTTTTTTCCTTTTTCGTTTTTCGAGACACTGATGCGTGTGAAAATCAATAGTTTCGGAAATATTCAAACCAGAGATCAATATTGAGATCACGTTTTCTCATTCTGATGTTTCATGTGAAAATTAACTGAAACACTTGTCTTGTATGTGCATGATGTTTATGCATTGCACTGCTGTCACATGTGATTGGCTAATTGGGTGATTGCATGAATGAGCAGGTGTTCCCATTAAAGCACTCTTTGTTCTGAGTG
Source organism: Neoarius graeffei (assembly GCF_027579695.1). Classification (NCBI taxonomy): domain Eukaryota; kingdom Metazoa; phylum Chordata; class Actinopteri; order Siluriformes; family Ariidae; genus Neoarius; species Neoarius graeffei. The sequence goes on from NC_083576.1 coordinate 66,601,617, forward strand.
TTTGCTCATGCACTTTAAATCCAACTGTAATGCTTTCCAAAGAGCGAAATATCTGCCATAGAATTATAATTTACCCATCTCATTCAGAACACAAGCCATTGAACCATACACAACCAAAGACCAAGGAATGATGGACAGAGCAAGAGACCAAAGAAGATATAGATAGGGGGAGCCAAAGGCACCATGGCTAATCTAACTGTTGCAGTAGCAGAATGTCCTGTAGCTTACAACAGCTATATTTGTGCAGGTGGAATAAATTAATGAAATCAGACCTGCGGATCTCAGTAACAGTAATCAAAAGCATATAGCCCAATCCTGGCCTGTGGGGCTCCTTTTATGGGCCACATTTTGAGCGCCCACAGAGAATTGGCACATTTAACATCTCATGGAATCCTGTCAAATTCCTATTTCCACATTTCATCCTGTAACACTAGCACCATTGTTAAAGCGCAACGTTCTGTGGTAATCACCATTAGAGTTTCCAGAAGAAAGTTGCAAAAGTGCTGAGATCTCTACGCAGTGCCTCGAAGTAGGCCAGCCAATCCAATCCAATCAGCCTCAAGACTATTGCTCTAGCGAAGCACAATTGTGGTTTTATGGACTGGAGTGCTTCCCTATTCATTTGATTCACCACACAGCATAGCGTTTGCTCAGCTCAGCCCTTTCCTGTCCTCCATTTCCCTCCTCTTTGTACAGTGAAGCCGCTGTAAACATAATAAGGCCTGGTTTAGCAAGGGCCTTGGTGCCCATGTCAGACCACAGCTGGCTTGCTTGCAGAAGGATAGAGTTCCCACTGCCAGTCAGCACAGAACATTGTTTTCCTTGGATTGGAGCCACTCAGGGCATTTCCAGCTTATTCAAAGTAAACAGCACCACAGCTGCTAAACTCTCTCATCAATGTGTGAGCTTTTGGCATTCGACCTTCACCTTCTAGGGTCCTCTTCATAATGTCCAGCGTTTCTAATTTTCTCATGTTGACAAAAGTCCACGCGAGAAAAGGCGGTCATTGTTCAGCCTTGTTGAGTCTCCATGTGATTTCACCCTCTCTGAGCTGGGAGGCTTTCTCCACCAGCCTCTCTCAACGTCCAAAGAGACCCCCTACCCTTTTTGCCCGGCTGCCATTCTCTCACAGACAAAAATCATTCTGTCAGGTCGGGTTAATTAAAATGCCTTGCTGGAGATTTTGAACTTTTTCTGTTTTCAATCTCTAGCTGAGCATCCCCCTCCCCAGAAGTTTCTTTGATTTAAATCTGTGAAACCCTTCAAGGGTCCACTTGTGTTGTAGTTGGCTTTCTTTTGCTTCACTGACAAAAGAGCCAAAGGAGGGAGGAATGGTGAGGCCAGCCAAGCGCAGAAGTGACAGACTTAGCACAGATTTGAAAATTAATAAAAAAAAAAATTGGTCAGCCAGACTTTCAGAGGTGAAAAAGAAACAGAGAGGCAATCACAGTTCTGTGCAGAGATGGATGGTGGCCAGAACGAGGTCAGCCCTGTCAACTGCAGCTTGCAATGTCTATGGACCTGGCTGATAGCTATGAATGGCTCTCAAATGGCCAATTGCTAATAGCTGCTTCTGGCCAGTCTGCTTTAACAAAGCAAACTGGATTGCAAATTTCTGACACTCATCCCCATAGAGGGCCATGATGAATGCTAGTAAGACATCCGAATGTAAATAGCTCAGAGCCATGAACTGGACATGGAGGGCAATGCAGATGGCCTGCATGTGCTGGCCCCAATCAACTGCCTGTTCTTAGAGGTTAGTGTTAATTACAGATTATTACTGAACCATAAATGCATCCAGGGAAGACCATCCTTAGACTTGGGATCATCTTTGATGGCTCTGTTCCCTTGCCCCGAGCTGTGAAAAATCAGGTTTTTCAGCTTTGTTGTTGGCGTTCTTTTCATTGTTCTTGTTGTCAGTATGGCGGTGCATTTTTAGTAAAGATACAAAATACATCTCAAACCTAGACATAAAATCTTGTGTGAACAATGAGGAAGAGTTTATCACACTGTGCTGAGAGTTTGGGTCCTGACTACACTACAGCACTGCTGTTTCTAGGACTACAGATGATATTCTAGGTCTTGGAAAATAATAGCAGAGGAGCAAGAAACCCACCCCTCTGTGCAGCCGTTTGTATTTAGGTACATGATAACTCTCCAGTAAATTGGATCATCAATCATCCGGCCGTACTGAGAAAAAAAAAAAAGTCTTGCATTGTAATGTCAGGGTTAGCTCCACATATGTAACTGTTTATAGGCTAATCCTGATAGAAACATGGGGAATGGAAGGGCACCAGATAACCCCCCTCCCAACCCCAACAGAAACACACAAGCAATCATATCCACCACTCCATCATCATATAAATCTTCCCACCATTTCAATGTGCCCAGCTAATTATCTTCCACATTGACCTAGAGAGTTATTTTTGTGACAATTATGGCTACGCTTACTCATTAATTTCTAAAGTTATTGGTCTACACAGTGCATGCCCTTGCCAAAGCGAAACCGGGTCCCAAAGCGGGTCTTGTATGCCAAGTGTAAAGGAGAGAAGCTACACAACTCAGGTCATGATAAACACAGCTCTCAAGATTATTATGCCTGCCAGTAAGCGAGAAAATAAGAGATTTAGCAGAAGGCTGGACATCAAACAAAGCCAGCCTCAACATCAGAGGTCAAGCCTGTTATAGAAGCTGCGTCAGGTTGACTATGGTCCAGAATGGCTCTTGCCAATGGAATGTGAGCTTGTAGAACAACAAACAAATCATACTAAGAGCTATGGCACATCTGGATTGGTTTTCTAATTGTTTGTGTGCCATTACCAGTGTGAGCACATATGTCAAAAATAGTCTGCTTTGTACACCCACAAAGATCTGTCACTTATTTTTAGGCTGCTCTTGAACTGAGGACTGACTCTGCTGAGCTGAGTGAGTCTAGCGAGCTAAAACTATCCCAGGGGTATTTGAGAGTGTGTGTCCAGGAGCCTAGGGGCTGTTTTTGCCAGAATTTTCTCTTAACCGCAACTCTCCACACCCCACATCTTCTCATCCCCACCCCCTGCTTGTTCCTCCCTTTATGAGCTAGACAATGTGCTGGTAATTAACAATATTCTGTGACAGCAGTGGCTGGGCTCCCAATGCTTCAAGTATGCATCTTCTCCGGTAGCTACAGAAGCCTGGACTCCTGTGTGCAACCTGCAGCTCAGGCTGGAGGACTTGGCAGAGAAAACCTTCAGTTCTGTTATCTCTTTGTGGCTTTCAGAGGTGCCCAAAATCTGCAAGCTGACTCTGAGAAAACAAGCGTTTTCCCCATTCATGTTCCATTTGGTGAACACTTGTAGGAGCCCCATGGCAACAAGCTTGAATCTGTAGCATGCATGGCCAACTGTTCACTTTGGTTAGAAGGAGGAAATCAGTTTGAAATCTGTGGGCCGTAAAACAAATGTCACAGTTGCATTTTATGCTTGAGGGCATATTTTCCCACTTGTGCCTGAGCGCAAAGGGAGAAAATCATTTTCCACCTAGGGAAATGAGAAATCTGTTTCTGCTCTCAGTTACCAAGCTGCACAATGACAATCCTCGACACACAGAAAATGACAAAGAGAGCGAATATATGGGCTGAGAGATAATCCATATGAGACAGCTCTCCCACTCACTGTTGTGGCAAAAAGATAGGCTGAGAGACTGACGTAATTGCTGGAAAGTTTGAACTTCTCTTTATGTTTAAGTGCTCCATTAAAAGGGCCTCTCATGTCTAAATGGTATGCTAATGGCCCGTTTTCTCAGACAGGTCTTTGGCCATGGTGTTCCTTCCGCTACCCCAGGCCATGGTCCACCCTGACCATGCCAAGTTTCCCTGCATACTGCCCACTCACCTTCTGTAGTATGAAGCATACCTGATATAATACTCTCGGTTTAACACTGACAAATACTGTCAAGCTATTCATATCAATTACCAGAAGTGGGTTAAAAATTAATTATAGGGGCAACGCAATGTCTGTTTTTGCTAGTTCTGTTTATTAAGCTTATGATTATGATTTGCCAAAGACAGCTCTACATGCTGTGATGAAGGTTTCCTACTCTGTTCACCATGGAACATATTCCCAGGTTTGAGAGAAAGACATTATTATGGCAGTCATGTTTTTTCTGCCCGAGCGAATGTTTAAGATAGAGTACTCTGTGCTGTGGACAGCCTGTTTGACCTCAACAACCAAAATCCTCACACAAAATGAAGATGCATCTTTGCTGAGGGCAGGAACACATTGCCGCAGTCTTCACATGATCATGCTGGGACTGTGGCATTGTGGTTATGAGGCCAGGCCTGGGTTATGGAGCTCTGGATTCAACATGGTTTTCTTCTTGCATGCTCATTCTCCACACTCCAGCACAGGTGGAACATTCCTCGCTCCTGATGTGAGCAAGTGAAAAGAATAAAGCGCTCAGTAAAGCAAGCACATCAGACCTTATTGACACCCACACCGGGTTTATAGGTTTGTGGCCATGTGTGTGTGGGTTAGGGGAAGTGTGAAGCACATGGTTCATGGCTTAGTGGTCCTCACCTTCCTACTGGCAGTTTTTAAGAAACCGAGTTACTGCGGTGAATTGAGCTTTGGATTTTTTAAAGACACAGCAGATGGAGAGAGAGAGAGAGAGAGAGAGAGAGATGAAAAGTCCATAAGGTCAAAATGTGTGTTTCTGTTTGCTCTTAAAAGAAATAATGTAAGTGAATTAGTCTGGCAGATGGCTCCTGATTCAATCTGTTCAGTCTGTTAAACAAGTCTCTTCTGGATAGCTATATTGAAGCATAGAGCTCAGGCAACCAGGATTTAATGAAGCTATCCACTTCCACTCAATTCACTCTGTTCTCCATTTTCCAAACATAGTTTTTAATCCGATTTCCCCATATCATGTTGAGGTATACTCTCTTCTGGGGAATACTGAGGCCTGGCTGAAGAAAACAAAACATCTGGCATTGAATGGAAGATGAAATACAGACTGTATATAAACATGTAGCCTATAAACTCACTCTAATGTACTTTAGTGTGTATATTTTACATGGAAACATGTATAGAAGAAGAAGCCTTTATTTTGTCACATGCACACTTAAGCACAGTAAAATTCCTCCTCCGCATTTAACCCATCTAAAGCAGTGAACACACGCATGCACACACAAGCGAGCAATGAGCACATACACATACCCAGAGCAGTGGGCAGCTATGCTACAGTGCCCGGGGAGCAGTTGAGGGTTAGGTACCTTGCTCAAAGGGCACTTCAGCTATGATACAGAGGGAGGGGAAAGTGCTGTTCATTCACTCAACTCTCCTCACATTTTTCCTGTTGGTCCTGGGAATTGAACCAGCGACCCTTTGGTCCCCAGGTTGCTTCTCTATTTTTTATTTTTTATTTTAAATGTTCTGCCTGATGGCAGTCCAAGTTTCTAGGGAAGGATTACAGTAGTGGTTTCCCGTTGCCTTCTACTGGATTATTTTATAGAGGTTTACTCCTCTCAACCATTTACAATTTATGGGCAATTTAGAATAGCCAGTTAACCTAACCACGTGTCCTTAGACTGTGGGGGAAACCGGAGCACCCGGAGGAAACCCATGCAGACTAGGAGAGAACATGCAAACTCCACACATGCCCCTTTTCCACCAAAGCAGTTCCAGGGCTGGTTCGGGGCCAGTGCTTAGTTTGGAACCGGGTTTTCTGTTTCCACTGACAAAGAACTGGCTCTGGGGCCAGAAAAAACGGTTCCAGGCTAGCACCAACTCTTTGCTGGGCCAGAGGAAAGAACCGCTTATGTCGGGGGGGGGGGGGGAGTTGTTAAGACCGACAACAATAGCAAGACCGCGAAAGGTCGCCATTTTTAAGCGACGAGAAGCAGCAGCTGTACAAACGCGAAGTCATCCATTATTGTTGTTGTTGCTGCTTCTTCTTCTCCGTGTTTTTTGCTTGCTTAAACTTCTTTCATGAACATCATCTTCTTCTGGCTGCTCCCGATTAGAGGTCACCACAGCGGATCTTTCATCTCCATTGCTCCCTGTCTTCCACATCCTTCTCTACCACACCTGCCACTTTCATGTCCTCTCTCACCACATCCATGTATCTCCTTTTTGGCCTTCCTCGTTTTTGTGTGCCTGGCAGCTCCATCCTCAACGTTCTCCTTCCAACATGCTCTGTATCTCTTCTCAGGATGTTCCCGTACCATCTCAGTCTCATCTCTCTTAGCTTAATTCCCAAGCTCTCCACATGTGCTGTCCCTCTGATGTGCTCGTTCCTTATCCTGTCCAACCTTGTCACTCCCATCGCAAACTTTAGCATCCTCAACTTCATCACCTCCAACTTTGCCTCCTGTCTCTTTGTTAAGGGTACGGTCTCCAATCCATACATCATAGCTGATCTCACTACTGTCCTATACATCTTACCTTTCACTTTTGCTGGGACTTTCCTATCACAAATGACTCCCGAAATCCTTCTGCAACTGCTCCACTCTACCTGCACTCTCTTTCTCACCTCATGATCGCAGCCTCCATTTTCCTGCACAGTTGACCCCAGGTACTTGAATTCACCAACTTTCTTTCCGTCTGCTCCTTGCATCTTCACTACACTCTCATCCCCATTCTCATTGATGCACATGTATTCTGTTTTGCTCACCTTCATTCCTCTTTGTTCCAATGCATACCTCCATCTCTCCAAACCCAACTCAACCTCCTTTCTACATGAAAATAGGCCAACATGTTCTTTCATCAACATGTTGGCCTATTTTCATTTTGGTTACTGGTTTCGATTACCATTGGTACCAGTGGCCCTAGTACAAATTAGCCCTTGCTTCATTTCTGCCTAAAAGACAATTGCAGCATCACTTTAGTCCTTTAGTGTGTCCAGCTCTCATGTCTTCATATCTAAAGTCTGGTGAAACATTCATCCATTATCCATAACCGCTTATCCTTTGCAGGGTCACGGGTAAGCTGGTAAGCTTGAATTCACCAACTTTCTTTCCGTCTGCTCCTTGCATCTTCACTACACTCTCATCCCCATTCTCATTGATGCACATGGGCGAGATGTGGCGATGATGGGCGAGATGTGGGGTACACCATGGACAAGACACCAGGTCATCTCAGGGCTGACACATAGGCTACATCCACACGACAACGGCAACGAGATTTTATTTAAAAAAATATCGCGTCCACATGGGCAACGGATCAGTAAAATATCAGGTACATATGGCAACGCAACGCTTGCTGAAAATGATGCAATACACATGCCACACTTCTACGTGCGCTGTCAGACGGTCCCATCGGAGACACCAGAACAATAGAAGAAGTAGGACGCATGCGCATAAACCCCTTCTTCTACCCGGCGTGAAGTACTCACAGGAACATACACACAACAACAACAAGAAGATAGCTGCGACTACGCGAGGAAATCGTGCCTTCTGTGTGTACAAATTAGTTTTATTAGTGTGCATAGTTTTATATAACTTAATTTTCTTATTGTGTGTGAACATTTTGAAAAGCATTTTTATATAATTTATATAACTTTTTATATTGTGTGTGAACATTTTGAAAAACAGTCTCATCCAATAAAAAGAAATTCAAGAAATGGTTCAGTTACTTGTTTATTTAAAAGTACAAAAGTGAATGCAATGCAGTGGTTCATACAAAACAGCGAGAGTGCTGCTTGTTCTAGTCATGTGGTTGTGACGTCATCGTAAACAAATCCGTTCTACTCATCCAGACGACTTCGCAACGGCGCCGTTGCCAGATTTTTCCACTCTGGAACCCGTTCTCAAAAAATATCGTTTTGGGGCACCCAAAACGCTGGTGCCGTGTGGAAGCCAGGCCGAAACGATAAACAATTTTATCAGATTCACCTGAATCCGTTGCCGTGTGGACAGGGCCATAGAGACAAACAACCGTTCACACTTATGGTCAATTTAGAGCCACCAATTAGCCTAACCCGCATGTTTTTGGACCGTGGGGGAAACCAGAGCACCCGGAGGAAACCCACGCAGACACGGGGAGAACATGCAAACTCCACACAGAAAGGCCCTCATTGGCCACTGGGCTCGAACCCAAAACCTTCTTGCTGTGAGGCAACAATGCTAACCACTACACCACCATGCCACCTCTGGTGAAACAGAGTTTCCAAATTGTTAACCTTCATACTAATCCTGCAGTCAGTGGCATTGTGCTTGTCATCTCATAGATCACTAACTAGCCGAGCCAAGTCTCTGCCGTAACTCAGCATTGCAAACTGAATGTCTCTTTCTTCACTGGATATCTGGGACATCATTATTATGATGTTGAAAGGTGCGGGAAAATGGTCTGTGTGAAAAATAAGTTCTTGCACTTTTGTTTTTTTTTGGAGCTAACACTGAAACCTGCCCATCATCCCTTATGCTTGAAACTGTTGACAATTTTCTCTTAATAAATACCATGATAACTATAGTAAGGTCCAAAAGTCTGAAACCACATTGACAATCTGGAATTTGTTTCTTTATTTTTCATTTAAAATTGAAAAAAAAAAAACAGATGGTTTTTAGAATATGAAATATTTAAAACAGACATTAAATATTTAGCAACTTGAATATTTAATATTCAAGATGCTGCACTATTTCTAGGTCCCTATTCAAACCTAAGCAAATTGTGCAACAGTGACCATGTGAACTGCTTTGTACAAAAAAGCAGATTTTCACTCATGTCTAATCTCTTCTATTCAAGCATGTGTTCAGGTGAAGCACTGAGGGATTTGATCTAAAATGGATCAACAAACTTGTGGAGTCCATGCCAGCTCAAGTGCATTAAAGTAAAAAAGGGATGGACAGTGCCTTCTGTGATTATTGTACAGATTAGTCAAAAGGGTCAGAAAAAATTACACCTTTTGGTGAAGTCGCTTCATCTCACACTGAAAACTGAGACATCCAAACTTTAATTACAATAAATTTATTCAGAGAAAAACAAATTCCTCATCAAGAAATAAGTATTTTCAACAAAAACACATGTAACATGTATTATTACCACCCCTGCATTTAATCATTTGTAAAACCTCTCTTTGCCAATAAAACAGCACTGAGTCTCCTATAACATCATGTAAGGTTGGAGATACAGAGCAGGGCTTCTGAGCCCATTCCTCTGTACACAATCTCTCCAGATCATCCAGGGTCCTCGGCCCTCTCTTGCTCTCTCCTCTTCAGCTCAGTCCACAGGTTTTCACTAGGGTTCAGGCCAGGGGACTGAGATGGCCAGGGAAGAAGCTTGATTTTATGGACAGATAACCATTTTTGTGTTGATTTGGACATACGGTTCAGATCATTGTCCTGCTGGAAGATCCAGTGACGGCCCAGTTTTAGTTTCCTGGCAGAGGCAGCCAGATTTTGATTTAAAATGTCCTGGTGTTTCAGGGAGTCTATGATGCCATGTACCCTAACAAGGTTTCCAGGGCCTTTGGAGGAAAAACAGCCCCAAAACATGACAGAACTTGCACGATATTTTACAGTTGGGATCGGGTTCTTTTCATTATAGCCATCCTTCTTTTTAAACCAAACCCACCTTGAGTGTTTATTGCCAAAAAGCTCCAGTTTTTTTTCTTTCATCAGACGGTTCTAGAACAGGGTTCCTGTCAAAGTTATTGTAGCATTTTGCAAACTTCAGGTGCTTATGTTTGTGGCTGACTGACAGAAGAGGCTTTTTTTTTCTGGCATACCTTCCAAATAATCTCTTGGCATGGAGGTGGAGTCTGATGGTGTTTTTGGAGACTTGGAATCCCGAAGATTTTACTTTTTCTTGTAATTCACCAACAGTGATCCTTGGGGATTTTTTATTTTTTGCCTGTCTTACCATCCTCCTCACTATACATGGGGGAAAAATAAACTTGGGTCCTCTTCCAGGCAAGTTTGTCACAGTTCCAGTTAGTGTCCACTTTATTATTATTATTATTATTATTATTATTATTATTATTATTATTGCCCTAACAGTGGAAATGGGCATTTTCAGGTACAACCCCGATTCCAAAAAAGTTGGGACAAAGTACAAATTGTAAATAAAAATGGAATGCAATGATGTGGAAGTTTCAAAATTCCATATTTTAGTCAGAATAGAACATAGATGACATATCAAATGTTTAAACTGAGAAAATGTATCATTTAAAGAGAAAAATTAGGTGATTTTAAATTTCATGACAACAACACATCTCAAAAAAGTTGGGACAAGGCCATGTTTCCCACTGTGAGACATCCCCTTTTCTCTTTACAACAGTCTGTAAATGTCTGGGGACTGAGGAGACAAGTTGCTCAAGTTTAGGGATAGGAATGTTAACCCATTCTTGTCTAATGTAGGATTCTAGTTGCTCAACTGTCTTAGGTCTTTTTTGTCATACCTTCCATTTTATGATGCGCCAAATGTTTTCTATGGGTGGAAGATCTGGACTGCAGGCTGGCCATTTCAGTACCCGGACCCTTCTTCTGCTCAGCCATGATGCTGTAATTGATGCAGTATGTGGTTTGGCATTGTCATGTTGGAAAATGCAAGGTCTTCCCTGAAAGAGACATCATCTGGATGGGAGCATATGTTGCTCTAGAACCTGGATATACCTTTCAGCATTGATGGTGTCTTTCCAGATGTGTAAGCTGCCCATGCCACACACACTAATGCAACCTCATACCATCAGAGATGCAGGCTTCTGAACTGAGCGCTGATAACAACTTGGGTCGTCCTTCTCCTCTTTAGTCCGAATGACACGGCGTCCCTGATTTCCATAAAGAACTTCAAATTTTGATTCGTCTGACCACAGAACAGTTTTCCACTTTGCCACAGTCCATTTTAAATGAGCCTTGGCCCAGAGAACACATCTGCGTTTCTGGATCGTGTTTAGATACGGCTTCTTCTTTGAACTATAGAGTTTTAGCTGGCAACGGCGGATGGCACGGTGAATTGTGTTCACAGATAATGTTCTCTGGAAATATTCCTGAGCCCATTTTGTGATTTCCAATACAGAAGCATGCCTGTATGTGATGCAGTGCCATCTAAGGGCCCGAAGATCACGGGCACCCAGTATGGTTTTCCGGCCTTGACCCTTACGCACAGAGATTCTTCCAGATTCTCTGAATCTTTTGATGATATTATGCACTGTAGATGATGATATGTTCAAACTCTTTGCAATTTTACACTGTCAAACTCCTTTCTGATATTGCTCCACTATTTGTCAGCGCAGAATTAGGGGGATTGGTGATCCTCTTCCCATCCTTACTTCTGAGAGCCGCTGCCACTCCAAGATGCTCTTTTTATACCCAGTCATGTTAATGACCTATTGCCAATTGACCTAATGAGTTGCAATTTGGTCCTCCAGCTGTTCCTTTTTTGTACCTTTAACTTTTCCAGCCTCTTATTGCCCCTGTCCCAACTTTTTTGAGATGTGTTGCTGTCATGAAATTTCAAATGAGCCAATATTTGGCATGAAATTTCAAAATGTCTCACTTTCGACATTTGATATGTTGTCTATGTTCTATTGTGAATACAATATCAGTTTTTGAGATTTGTAAATTATTGCATTCTGTTTTTATTTACAATTTATACTTTGTCCCAACTTTTTTGGAATCGGGGTTGTAAGTAGCTCTTTTTTTTATAACCATTCCCCAAGTTATGAAGGTCAGCACACTTCTCGCTCATTTTGTTTGTGTGTTCTCTTATCTTCCCCCTGCTGATGGATGACTAAGGGAATTTGGCCTCTGTGTCACCTCATATTTGTTCCCCAGTTAATCAGGAAGTCATGGATTACAGCTTGAAAGTTCCTACACACTCCAATCAACTCAAAAATATACAATTTAAATGGGAAACACGTTGCAGTTACATTGTGTTCACTATAATTTCCAGGGGGCTGATAATAGTGGTACATATGTTTTTGTTGAAAATAATTATTTCTTGGGAAGGGATTTATTTTCCCTCTGGATAAATTTATTTCAATTAAAGGTTGGATTTTTCTGATTTTTCCAGTGTCAGATGAAGCTACTTCACCAAAAGGTGGATTTTTTTCAAACCCTTATTACTAATCTTTACAAGGGGTGCCAATAATCATGGAAGGCACTGTACCTATAAGAAAGTCTGAAATTCATGCAAATATTTCAAATATTCTACATTTCATGCAAGTTCTTTTCAGTGACATAATTTACAATGAAAATTGTTGTGTTAAATTAGAAAAGAATGCAAATTATAAGCATTTTTACTCGTGCTCTCAGACTTTTGGAGCCCACTGTCTGTATGCTAGTAATGTCCTCCTGTTACATCAGTTACATCAGCTTCTCACAGAAACGATGAAAATACACCACCAGCCAGTAGTGTCTTAGAACCCAGATTACTAATCACATCACGAATGTTTTAATATAAACACTCATTCTTTCATTTTTGATACTGCTTATTGCTGGGCTTCAGTCACGTGACTTTTCTTAACGGTTTTACAGGAAGTGAAATAGCTGGTGGTCTAAATGGCTGCCATAGTGCAAACAACTAGCAATAACATCAGAGTATCCTTGTAATCTAGAAGCCACTGCTCGCTTTAGTTATATTCAGGAGATTGCTGTGTGCAATGGAATCGACCCCTACAGTCTGGGAAAGAAGGATTTGTCATACGATCTCGAAAACTACCCTTCAGTCGAGTTCCCCAACATCTTGAACTATCTGGTGTTGCAGACGTCCTTCTACACTGCAAAACAGATGAAAGCGTGGAAGAGTATGGAGGCTTACAACTTTTTTGTATGTGGCTGGGTAAAGGACCACTGTATCAAGTCGCTGGCGAATGAATCCTGTATTGTTTTTGCCCGTGTATGTTTTTTTTTTAAGCTTTTCGTTTGCGTCTTTACAACGAAGCGCTGCAAGTTGAAGTGTAAACAAACAACAGTTTGCTTGATTCTCACTTGTGTTGGCTCTTATCTCTCAGGTAAATCATTCGCAAAGATCATCAGAAACCCCTTTAAAGGCCTGGATCTTAGTTAAACAAGACGGAGAAGTGATCACGGCGCATTGTAACTGTATGGCTAGGTAAGAATTTTGTTGTGACCTTCATGCATATGGACTTTGTGAGGAGTAAACAAAGAAACAGCTGGGGACTTTAGCGCTTCATGACTAACAAACGTACCATAAAATAACGACACATAGCATGAAAAGTCCTTGGAAAACACTAAGGACATAGCTGAGAGGGAGATACAAACCTTTCACGAAGTGATCACTGCAAACTCGAGCATGCTTCGACTCGGCTCCCTTCGATTTCAGTGGGAGGTTCAAAAGCCACCTTTCTCGACATCTTTTTGTGGAATCCTGTGTTCATTTACTCTTTTTTATTAGTTCATGGAGAACCCTGAAGAAACTTTTATCACTTTCACGGTTTGATTGATTTGAACAACCTAAAACAACGCAAGTGTAAGGCATTTTTCATGCGAACAATGCACCTTCTCCATACAAACACTTTGTCAGCTGAGCTTTGTTAGACCACCAGCTAAAGTTTTGAATAACTAATGAGGCGGATGTGACGTCACGTGAAGCCCAGCAAACCGTTGAGGATCACGGAAGCCAATCACAGCCGACACTGGGTGAGAGGCGGGGTAACAGAGGCCTAACAGAGGGAGACAGACAGCCGTTCACACTCACATTCACACCTATGGGCAATTTAGAGTCGCCAGTTGACCTCATCCAGAATGTCTTTGGATTGTGGAAGGAAACTGGAGCACCTGGAGGAAACCCACGCAGGCACGAGTCGAAGAACATGCAAACTCCACAAAGAAAGGCCCCAATCAACCTGCAGGCTTGAACCTAGAACCTGTTTGCTGTAAATAACACTGTAACACCATGCTATCCTTTCAAGGGAACTCTGGAATGAGACAACCCAGTCAGTCAGATTTGGCTCAACTTTCTATGTCACAAGTGGAGCTCAGGCGGCACGGTGGTGTAGTGGTTAGCACAGTTGCTACACAGCAAGAAGGTTCCGGGTTTGAACCCAGTGGCTGGCGAGGGCCTTTCTGTATGGAGTTTGCATGTTGTCTGTGTGGGTTCCCTCTGGGTGCTCCGGTTTCCCCCAAAGACATGCAGTTAGGTTAATGTGGGGTGGCCTTGGGCTGAAGTGCCCTTGAGCAAGGTACCTAACCCCTGACTGCTCCCCGGGTGCTCTAGTGTGGCTGCCCACTGCTCTGGGTGCACTACTTCAGATGGGTTAAATGCAGAGGATGAATTTCACTGTGCTTGACGTGTGCATGTGACAAATAGGCACGGTGGTGTAAGTGGTTAGCACGGTCGCCTCACAGCAAGAAGGTTCTGGGTTCAAACCCAGCAGAGTTTTCACGTTCTCCGTGTGGAGTTTGCATGTTCTCCCCGTGTCTGTGTGGGTTTCCTCCGGGTGCTCTGGTTTCCCCCACAATCCAAAGACATGCAGTTAGGCTGATGTGGGGTTGAAGCTTGAAGTGTGAATTTCACTGTGCTTGAAATGTGCATGTGACAAATAAGGGTTTCTTCTTCATTAGAATGATCCCGCCCCCTATCTGAGTATTTCCACTCACGGCTTGCGAACTGCCTTTGTGAATGACAAGTCACTAGTAAAGTCCTACCTGATTGGTCAATGGAAGAGGGGGTGAGTTGAGCGATGGCTCATTATCATTTCAAGGAACAGGCACTCAAATCAGCTGTTTTGAACAGGGCTATTTAGGCAGGGTGAGAACTGAGCTGTGGTGCTTTATCCTTGCACTATTTTGCACAAAGCATGCCACAGACATTTCATTAAGACCTCAGGGAACTGGGTCAATGTTTAGAAAAGAGGTATAATATCTCATCTCATTATCTCTAGCCGCTTTATCCTGTTCTACAGGGTCGCAGGCAAGCTGGAGCCTATCCCAGCAGACTACGGGCGAAAGGTGGGGTACACCCTGGACAAGTCACCAGGTCATCACAGGGCTGACACATAGACACAGACAACCATTCACACTCACATTCACACCTACGGTTAATTTAGAGTCACCAGTTAACCTAACCTGCATGTCTTTGGACTGTGGGGGAAACCGGAACACCCGGAGGAAACCCACGCGGACACGGGGAGAACATGCAAACTCCGCACAGAAAGGCCCTCGCCGGCCATGGGACTCGAACCCGGACCCTCTTGCTGTGAGGCAACAATGCTAACCACTGCACCACCGTGCCGCCCGAGGTATAATATCTCATCTCTCATCTCATTATCTCTAGCCGCTTTATCCTTCTACAGGGTCGCAGGCAAGCTGGAGCCTATCCCAGCTGACTACGGGCGAAAGGTGGGGTATACCCTGGACAAGTCGCCAGGTCATCACAGGGCTGACACATAGGCCAAGTTTACATTAGACCGTATCTGTCTCGTTTTCTTCGCGGATGCACTGTCCGTTTACATTAAAACGCCTGGAAACACCAGGAAACGGGAATCCGCCAGGGTCCACGTATTCAATCCAGATCGTGTCTGGTCCGGTGCTGTGTAAACATTGAGAATACGCGGATACGCTGTGCTGAGCTCTAGCTGGCGTCGTCATTGGACAACGTCACTGTGACATCCACCTTCCTGATTCGCTGGCGTTGGTCATGTGACGCGACTGCTGAAAAACGGCGCGGACTTCCGCCTTGTATCACCTTTCATTAAAGAGTATAAAAGTATGAAAATACTGCAAATACTGCTGCAAATACTGCCCATTGTGTAGTTATGATTGTCTTTAGGCTTGCCATCCTTCCACTTGCAAGTGGTAAGTGATATGCACTGAGATCACACACACAGTGGCTCAGTCCCAAATCACTGCTCGTGCGCTATACTCGCGCGCTCTGTGAGCTGCGCAGGGCCGGAGTGCGCACCCTCCAGAGGGCACTCGCTGTTCAGGGCGGAGTGATTTGGAGCGCAGGATGCCTGCGGAGCCGAGCGTATCCGTGTATTGGTGTTGCTGTGTGCACGCGAATCGTGTATTGGTGTTGCTGTGTGCACACTAATCGTTTTAAAAATGTTAATCTGATGATCCGCTGATACGGTCTAATGTAAACCCCACCATAGACACAGACAACCATTCACACTCACATTCACACCTACGGTCAATTTAGAGTCACCAGTTAACCTAACCTGCATGTCTTTGGACTGTGGGGGAAACCGGAGCACCCGGAGGAAACCCACGCGGACACGGGGAGAACATGCAAACTCCGCACAGAAAGGCCCTTGCCAGCCATGGGGCTCGAACCCGGACCCTCTTGCTGTGAGGCAACAGCGCTAACCACTGCACCACCGTGCCGCCCAAGGTATAATATGTCACCTTTAATATAAACATGCTGCATTGATGTAGTTCAGAATCTAGTGTTTGTTTTAAGCCAGGTTTCATTCACTTTACCTTTTTCCAGGCAAACACTGAAAGTAGACCTCGAGGATACCACCCCAGTGAGAAGGGATGGTACAGTTTAGTAGTCCTTTTTTTTTTTTCTTAGGTGGTATGGAAGCAATTTATAACACGGTTGTCACGGACTTGTCTCCAACATGTTTACTTTCTGACCAGACGAGGGCACTGCGACTGCAAGATGCTGAGCTTTGAGGGGAAAAATCAGTTGTGACGGCAGAGAATAGACTGGAGCTAATCACCACAAAAATCGGAACCTCGCTCTCAATGGGTTTTTTTTTTTTTTTGGGGATGGCACAAAAAGAGTTTGACTCAGCAAGTATGGTCGAGTTATTCTAAGAAATCCCGCAGGCCACTTTTTCCAGCCAGGTTTCATTAGTACACATTAGGAGCAAATGTGCAGATGTGCTACTAAACACAGACGTCCACTGGAGAGCAAAAAAAAAAAAAAAATCATTAGGCTGATAGAACTATTCACCATTTAGAGTTCCTCCCATGCCATGATCACCTGTCTGGTGTTTACCATTTGTTTTCCTTAGCTGTAAAACGCCTATCAATTTAAACACACACACACACACACACACACACACTTGGGATTCGAGTGAAACTTTCTGCGACCCAAAACATCCTCGACTGGCATCACGATCACTCCAGAGGAGTCCAGAGCGCAACATTTTGGGGGCTGTGTGCGCGCGCGCGTGTGTGTGTATGTGTGCGTGTGCGCGCACTTCTCAGAGTGAACGCGCAAACTTTACCCTCGCACCTCAGAAGTTTCTGCTCGTGTGCGTGCCCGCCTCTGAACTTCTCCAACTGAGGATTTGCCGCTCGGATCAACTCACCGGGAAGATTTTGTTTTCTCTCTACTTATCACTTATTCATCCACACACACACACACACACACACACACACACACACACACACACACACACACGGAGAAATATTATGCAAATGAGTGTGTAGTGATGTTGAGGTCGGATTTCGGATGCGCACCTTCCTCCCCTGTCCCGGCGCTAGAGATGCGGATGAATGGAAGGAAGTTTCACTTTTGTTGAGTTCATGCCCGCGTCCGCGCGCCTGGAGGAGATTGGATTGGAGAGTTCATTCGAATTGAATTAGATTGTTCTTTGTCATCAATTGATTTGGGACGTGACCGTCTTTGGAACAAGTACCGGATTATATATTTATATAAAGATTTGTGGTGGATTTTTTTTTTATTTTTTATTATTATTTTTTTTCTTGGTAAACTATTCCCCGTCTGTCTCTGCGCGTTTCCGAGTCCCGCTGCGGGTACGATGGCACCGGCTGCGCGCGTGAAGCCCTCGGCGCTCCAGCGCGGCTCCTTATTGGCGCTGCTGTGCGGCTTGCTGTGCCTGGTCTCTGCGCGCGCGTGTCCGCACAAGTGCAGCTGTTCGAGCTCACACGTGGACTGCCAGGCGCAGAGCTTCAAGAGTGTACCGAGGGGCATCCCGAGAAACACCGAGCGTCTGTGAGTAGCGCACTGGATGCGCATCATCACTCAGCTTTACGCGCGTACCGTACATGCATCTGGATCTCATACGTGTATATATCTCATCTCATATATATATATATATATATATATATATATATATATATATATATATATATATACTACCGTTCAAAAGTTTGGGGTCACCCAGACAATTTTGTGTTTTCCATGAAAAGTCACACTTTTATTTACCACCATAAGTTGTAAAATGAATAGAAAATATAGTCAAGACATTTTTCTGGCCAGTTTGAGCATTTAATCGACCCCACAAATGTGATGCTCCAGAAACTCAATCTGCTCAAAGGAAGGTCAGTTTTATAGCTTCTCTAAAGAGCTCAACTGTTTTCAGCTGTGCTAACATGATTGTACAAGGGTTTTCTAATCATCCATTAGCCTTCTGAGGCAATGAGCAAACACATTGTACCATTAGGAGTGATAGTTGCTGGAAATGGGCCTCTATACACCTATGGAGATATTGCACCAAAAACCAGACATTTGCAGCTAGAATAGTCATTTACCACATTAGCAATGTATAGAGTGGATTTCTGATTAGTTTAAAGTGATCTTCATTGAAAAGAACAGTGCTTTTCTTTCAA
This sequence comes from Neoarius graeffei, assembly GCF_027579695.1. NCBI lineage: Eukaryota > Metazoa > Chordata > Actinopteri > Siluriformes > Ariidae > Neoarius > Neoarius graeffei. Next base: position 66,620,083 of record NC_083576.1, read on the forward strand.
AAATAAGGACATTTCAAAGTGACCCCAAACTTTTGAACGGTACCGTATATATAAGCTACACTGTTACTAAAGTGTCCATGGATGTGAAACACAGGGACATCAGTGTGTCAGACTCCAGTCCCTTTCATTGCAAGCCAGCCTCTAGTGAGAAGAATGCAACAAAATCAATATTGCACAGGGATGAATTCAGTAAACTCCCTTTTCTAACTGACAAAACTGATGTGATTGAATGCACCAAGATGTGCAATCATTAGATTAACTGATCACTAAGGATTCAGTCTAGTGCAAACTCCTGCTGTTATTCATCTCTGAAATAAACTATACCTCTTATTAAGTCATTAACTACTAAGTAAATAACTAGTGTTGCTGCTACCCGACTAGATACACTCATATTACGTGTTAGTCATTCGTTCAGCTCTGTTTTATCATATCAAGTAAGAAACACTCAATAGGTTTTGTCTTTCGATGTGTACGGTATTGGTTTCATGAGGAACTCTCAAACCAGTCACTGAAACTGTGTAACCTGTTGCTGTCCTGATTACAGAGGGAAGAGTAATAGCCCAGCCCTGGCGATACAATCCTTATTTTCATTTATTTAAATTATACAGTATAGGTTATCAAGTTGATAAACATGATACATTTACCGTACGAGATGTTTGTATGCATGCGCCATTCATGTATCACAGACTTCACGATGTTAGTACCACAAAAGCCAGAACTGCAAGAGTGCAAAAATGACATATTGCACAGCCACTGGAGTCCAGCTGGATACACACGAACACTGTATGGATGTTGATTTAATTCAGAGTTAGACTAACAATGTGGTTTTGGTTGTATACTGGAAAAAAAAAAGATTAAAAAAAACTTCATTAAATCGATCATGAATGTAATCTCGAATAATATTTATAATTGTGGTTGTTTTTGCTTTTTCCTCAAATACAGTTTATGGCCTGGCCGCTTCATGACGACATGTTGGAATGTGTGAAATATAGCCTATTATGGTCGTTCAAGCATTTCAAACACGGCTTGACGTTTGAGGACGCTTTTCAGTGGTCAGATGTTGAGTGTAAAACGGTTTGCTTTGGCATTAGTTGAAGCTGTTGTGAAAGAAATATGCAAAAGTTCACAGTGCTTTTAGGAGGAGCCAATTCATTGGTGAACAGTGAGATGTGTGAACCTTCAATGTGGTAGTTTCGTAAGCTTTAACTCACTGAGAAATGATTTGTCCAGGAATTTTGTGCTCTTTTGTATTTTATAGCATCGAGAAAACAGATCACTGACTTGCTGAATGTAACAACAACAACCCAGGCAATTCAGTGATGTCTGGGTTCTGTGTGTATCTCTGAAGTGAAGAGTAGTGGATGAGTTTAGGGCAGTTAACACGGTCTCATGGCTTGACCTTCCCTCTTATCACTCATAAGGTTATACTGCTTATATACGCATAACAATAACAACAATAATCCAAAAAGACCTTAGTAACAGTGCTATTTACTTATAGACATACAAGGCATCATGTATTTGAAACTAACCAGCATAAGGACTAGGAAGAGACAGTTCAACAAGACACAATATGTGTCACAATACATAGTTTTACTAACAACCTGTCAGAATTGTCCATGTCCAGCGCTAAGCTTTATTTATTTTATTTTATTTTTTTTACAAAAACACTATTTTTTATTGTTTTTTTTTTTTGCACTAAAACTCTGTAATGAAACGATCATGTTTCAAAATCTAAGAAACAATTTCAAGATTCTGTCCAAGGTCTTAACGTCAATGATTACACGGCTCAACTCAGCTCTGATTAGTCAGTTACAGCATTCAGTGGTCTGTTTTTTCTTCAGAACAGACCATTATTATGTGGAACAGATCATTTATATGGGTCACATCATTAGCAGAAACAAAAAAAAAATCAGTTTAAAATCAATATTTTGTGTCAAATTATCAATTTTTTTAGTCAGTAGCCATGTAAAGAGGTGGATAATGTGTCGCAAAGCCAGTCATTATTGTGAAATAAACCCCTTCAGGGTGATTCAAGGGTGACCCGTCTGCTTTGCGTCAGAGTCCTGCATCACACTGTCAGGGTCTATTTTGCGATAACGACCAGTTTGCGATGTATATTAGCACTTGCATAAGCTTAATCATTATTTTAAACAGTTCCAAAAAGATTATCTATCTATCTATCTATCTATCTATCTATCTATCTATCTATCTATCTATCTATCTATCTATCTATCTATGATATCTCAGAAAAGTGTATCGTGATATAATTGATCACATTAGCAATATTATATAATGGATTTTTATTTATTTATTTATTTATTAAATTAAAAATAGTTCTTTTTTTTTTTGAATGTAGCATGATAAGAAAAACATACAAACGTTGACCGGAGGGTCTTTTTGACCCTTGTAACCTGCTAAACCCTCAGGGCTTTTGTAAGGAATGTCCATGTGAAGGAACATAAATTTAGTTGAACCCCTTATTTGCACATTTTACTTGGTCAGGTTTGGGTCTTAATCAAATACCTTCATACATACTTCTCTGAGTATTTCAAATACGGCAGTGTTAATGCTGCTTTGTAGGTTGCAGGATTAAGAAACTAATTTGCCACCTGAAAAGTTCAGAGCTCACAGAGGCCTTGACTTGACGAGGTCATTCCATAAAATATGGTTTCACGACCACTTAAAGTCCAGGTGCTGGCTGCATCTCTCTCGGGGGTGGTTTGCACGCTGCCACCGGTCCTGGAACACCCTGCAGTTGATGTTGATGGAAGTAGAATGAGTGCACATCTGTCTCATGGACATGTTTAGTGGATAGTCCATAGATATTTACCCTAAATGTTACCTATGTTATAGCATTTATGATTCTTCACTCTCTGATTGGTATTGTGTCCGTCAAACACACACATGGACACACATGGACACACATGTACGCACACACACCAACTCTGTTTTTTATTCTCTCACACACGTATGCATACTCGCTCTCACTCACTCACACATGTGTGCAGTCACACACACACACACACACACACACACACACACACACACACACACACACACACACACACACCCCTGTGCTGACTGACAGAGTTTTCACAGTGGCCAGTCGCTCTCGCTCTTCGCACTTCAGGAGCACAATGTGGCACATTGTAGCTGGCGCAGCACGTTGCTGGCTCCCATCAGAAGTCCACACTGAAATGAGAGAGATAGAAAGAATGAGCCAAATGCCATTCTCTGTCCCCTTACACCCCCTGCATGCCTCAGTGTATTTCAGCAAAGAAGAAGGAGTGGGAATGGCATCCTTTTTTCCTGGAACAATATGCAGGTTCCCGAATGGGCTCGGATGTTCACACAGCCTTAAATGGGCATGTGTATGCTCGATGTTTCAGGTGGCTAGTCATTTTAGGAAAAAAACATTCGATTACCAGACTAGGCAAAACATACATTCATTAATTAGCACTAACTAGAAGCTCTAACACGCTGCCTAGTCGCATATTTTGCTTGTGATTAAAAACATATGGCAAGATAGGTGTAGAAGTACAGACTACAATTAACAAATGAGTATGTGATCATAAGCCTAAGTTTCTAGAGTAGACTAATGCGTTTGCAACTTTGCTTAAAAGTCAGTAAGTCATTGACCAAGGTTTCAGCTATGAGATGTGATCTTCTGTACTTATATTACATGCTGTGCATGTGTTCAGTCTGGATAGCATTGTTCTTTTCTCTCAGAGGTGTCGTATGAGGTATTTGCACCATACTTTTCTGCATATTCCGAATAAGAATTTTATCTACACAATAATTAAAAATCAGTCTATCCTCAACCAGATCAGGACTTTGTTAATGTGTGTAGTGCAGCAGGTGGTGGGATTTGACTTCTGGAACTCACCAATGAAATGTTTCAAATGAAAATGTTTGTTTAGCCAATAAGGAGTCAGAAATGTTTTCTGCTTGGCCTGGGCTCATGGACAAATGAATTCGTCGACCCAGGGTTCACAATGTTTCATCACTGAAAATGATTCTTATTGATGAATCATACCAAGTATCCTTGACATTGATCACTAAATATGTTAAAGGTGCTGACTGTAAAGTCATCTGAAATTTTCAAATTTTTTGATTGTGTGATAGCTTTCTGATGTCCTGCAAGAACAATATCATGTGGACGACATGTGATCATTTTGATCTGCCGAGTGTCACTTTTCTCCGTTTTGGGATCGAATCCTACCTCTTGAGGGAAACAGTACGGCCCTACGGAAATAGCCGAACGCGAGACGCTTGAACTAATTAGCATAACTATGGAACTGCGTCACACCAAAATGGTGACGCGCAGAAAACATCGTGACTCTGCATCGAACTCGAAGAGTTTTGAGTCGCAGGGATGTTATTTGTGATTGAATAGATCTGTGAAACAAAAGACGAGTATATCTTTTCTCTGTTACTGCTTTTGTGTTATTGTTTCTCTCTGTAAGATCAAAACAGTAGGTGTATAACTCCATACTCGCTACCATGGAGTCGAGCCCATGCATTCGAAGGCTAAGATAGCTAAGCGAGAATGATTTAGTTATCTGTCCAGAAAAATGACACATCATCTAGCCTTGCTCTATCTTTCAGTTGCACTCACTAGGCAGGCTTTCCTTTTCTTTTCCACTGGCTTTTAGCTGGCGGGAGAGCCGAGTCCGCCATGTTTGCCCACACCAACTTGTTTTGGTTAAAATTAGGTCAAACACGCCCCATGGTGGTCACATGATATTGCTGCTCACTTGCTTCAGCAATCTCCGGAATCATAAAATGTGGGACACATTTTATCTCAGCAAAACATTCACACATAGGATACACAGTGTGTGCAGCAGCGAAATGTCTCAAAACTCCAACAGCAACAGAACATTTTGCCCAGAATTCAACTTTGCAGTCAGAACCTCATCTCATTATCTGTAGCCGCTTTATCCTGTTCTACAGGGCCGCAGGCAAACTGGAGCCTATCCCAGCTGACTACGGGCGAAAGGCGGGGTACACCCTGGACAAGTCACCAGGTCATCACAGGGCTGACACATAGACACAGACAACCATTCACACTCACATTCATGGTCAATTTAGAGTCGCCAGTTAACCTAACCTGCATGTCTTTGGACTGTGGGGGAAACCAGAGCACCCGGAGGAAACCCACGCGGACACGGGGAGAACATGCAAACTCCGCACAGAAAGGCCCTCGCCGGCCACGGGGCTCGAACCCGGACCTTCTTGCTGTGAGGCAACAGCGCTAACCACTACACCACCGTGCCGCCCAGTCAGAACCTTTAAGTACAATATTTTTCATAATGGTTAGATATCAGAATATCTTTTAAGAATAGGGAGATAATAATAATAATAATAATAATAATAATAAACCCAATGTCCATCAAGATACCACAATAATTGTTGAAAGAATCACATTGTGGAACCCTGAATCAGATTATGTTTTGTGTTTTATTTTGGTCAGGAGTAGGTGCAGATGAGAGGTGTGAGAAACGTGTGTATATTTGTTGTGTTGAGGTTTGAGCTAACAGTCGCTTGGTTAGGAGATGGGTTTGTGGTCTTCAGTGTCCTCCTGACCCTAGCACAACATGAGCAGCATGTGTGAAATCTGCACACGGGTGAACATCTGTAGTGCAGCCTGCCAGGCAGCTGCTGGCTCTGCTTGCGGGCATGGACTTCTGGGAAACATCAAATCCCAAACATCTTAGCCAGGACTGGCAGTAAGGATTGTATGCTTTTAACGAATGTTTTGGCCGGAGAACCACAAGTCAAAGTCATTAATGTCCTTGATAGCATCCCAGTGAAAAGGATGGACACTGAGGTCTGTAGAGGTCTCCAAGTGTGTGTTATAACTGGGTTAATTCAAGACTGGGTTTGATCTTGTGCATGTTTCGTGGCCGTCTCAGGTTAATGAGGGCTGGCTTTTGTTATGGGAGCTTTGTCACCAAAGCAACACATCAAAACCCAGACTTCAAATCATTCCTTGTCATTTTCAGCCTAGCTGGATGCGATGTGTTTATTCAGTCTACACACATATGGATACAGCTTGGCATGTTTAGCCTTTCTCACAATAACAGAAGCTAAATCAGAGTCCCCAACACAGTGGTTTGCATCTAGCAACCTGTTAAACAAAAGGATCAAACTGGAATTTCTTAGTAATCCATCAGGATGCTGCCACGCCCGAATGGGTTGAATCCAGAGCAGTGTTGTCCTTGTCAGATCCAGGAGCTGACCCTTTCAGCTTTGATGAGATTTACATGAGCCATCCATTGAACCAGGAGCTGGCTTGGTTTTAAACAAGCCTCCTGCTGAATAAACAGAAGCTGTGGAGATCTGGCACAGCCGCCGTTCTTAAATATGGTCAGGGTTTATTTTGCTTTCGCTGTTTCTCCTTGCAGTGACGTCCATAGATGTATGCCACACTCACTTTATTTGTTCCTATTGGTGTTTTTTACTTTGTTCTCGGTTTGTTCTTGGCTGCTCCCAGGGTGCTGGGTTATGGATAGGTCCTGAGAGGTCTTGTTGTTGTTTATGTCTTTAGCCAAGAAGCCTCAGAAATGCCTTGTCACCCCTGAACCACTCATTTCTACTGAATTTAAGAATTTGTAGACTGTGCTGCTGCAAACACTCGGCTGTCTGAGCTATCGTTTCCCAGTGTTTTTGAATCTTGAGAGTCAGCAGACACAAAGAAAATATGAAACAATTCATTTTTGTCTGGTCTGCTTAATGTGATGAGAGATTCCTTTAGCCAGGAATGCAGCTACACGATAGGGGAATGATAATATTTACTAAACAAAAGGCTAAGACAGAGCCCAGTCAGATACAATGCGAAGTATAACCTTTTACTGGCATAGTCACTCTTTTGCAGTGAAAAGTTTGCCAGAAGTTCTGACGATGTAGATGCTTTTTTCTCTGCATTGTGATATGATCTCTCACAGTGATGATTTAGAAGGGTTTCAGCGTCGTGAATTTTCTCAGGAATGCTTTGAGCAGTCATCAGCTACTTTCCAGATTCGGTTCGCGATGAACATTTCAGTAACTCGCTCTGGCATCCAATCCTACACCAAGTGCTAATTAAGTTAGATCTCATTTATCACTGATTAGTTTACTGCATAACCTGTTGTGTTATTTTAGACCACTGAGAAGGTACAAAGCAAAATGTTTTAGGGTGATGTGGGATGTTGGAGTGCTGCGAAATTCAAAACTCAAACCAAATGTTGGCATTGATGGTGTAGACAGCAGTGATGCTGTGCACAACAACTGTAGTTACTGTAGTGTCCTTCTTAAGAACTTCTGCCCAACGGAGACGTGTGGTGACCACATGACGGTCTGCTGCTGGCAGATGAAAAACAAGGGGGCTGAGCTTTTATTTTGTCTATGGCGGGGTAATAAAACACTCTAGTTAATCTTGCACAAGTGCGAACAAACAGGCCTTCTAGCAGGATCCCATCTACTGCAACAAGGCCTAAGACAAATAGTGTGTGTCGAATCCAGGAGAGCTTTGCGGTAGGTGTTCTACTGGGCAGTACACCTGTAAATGGCCTCCTTTAAGTGGTAGTTCATTATAATGCTTGTGAGATTTTTCCACTAATATTTTTGGGAGACGGGTGGCACAGTGGTTAGCACTGTCGCCTCACAGCAAGAATGTCCTAGGTTCGAGCCCAGTGGCTGACGAGAGCCTTTCTGTGTGGAGTTTGCATGTTCTCCCCGTGTCTGCGTGGGTTTCCTCCAGGTGCTCCAGTTTTCCCCACAGTCCAAAGGCATGCAGGTTAAGCTCTAAGGCTACGTTTACATTAGACCGTATCTGTCTCGTTTTCTTCGCGGATGCACTGTCTGTTTACATTAAACCGCCTGGAAACGCCGGGAAACGGGAATCCGCCAGCGTCCACGTATTCAATCCAGATCGTGTCAGCTCCGGTGCTGTGTAAACATTCAGAATACGCGGATACGCTGTGCTGAGCTCTAGCTGGCGTCTCATTGGACAACGTCACTGTGACATCCACCTTCCTGATTCGCTGGCGTTGGTCATGTGACGCGACTGCTGAAAAACGGCGCGGACTTCCGCCTTGTATCACCTTTCATTAAAGAGTATAAAAGTATGAAAATACTGCAAATACTGATGCAAATACTGCCCATTGTGTAGTTATGATTGTCTTTAGGCTTGCCATCCTTCCACTTGCAAGTGTTAAGTGATATGCGCTGGGATCACACACACAGCGGCTCAGTCCCGAAAACACTGCTAGTGTGCTTCACTCGCGCGCTCTGTGAGCTGCGCAGGGCCGGAGTGCGCACCCTCCAGAGGGCACTCGCTGTTCAGGGCGGAGTGATTTGGAGCGCAGGATGTCTGCGGAGCCGAGCGTATCCGCGTATTGGTATTGTTGTGTGCACGCAAATCGTGTATTGGTGTTGCTGTGTGCACACTAATCGTTTTAAAAACGTTAATCTGATGATCCGCTGATACGGTCTAATGTAAACATGGGCTAAATTGTGGCTCTAAATTGACCGTAGGTGTGAATGTGAGTGTGAATGGTTGTTTGTGTCGATGTGTCAGCCCTGTGATGACCTGGCGACTTGTCCAGGGTGTACCTCGCCTCTCGCCCATAGTCAGCTGGGATAGGCTCCAGCTTGCCTGCGACCCTGTCGAAAAGGATAAGTGGCTACAGATAACAGATGGATGGATTTTTGGGAGACCCCACTGTCTGTCTCTTGCCATCCTCACAGTTGAGGGTCAGTGATCCAGGAAACTATCAACTAGCTTCCCTGAATTCTCTTGGGTGATTATAGCACACCCAAATCCTTACCTGGTGGTGGGCACACATACACACCTATGGGCAATTTAGAGCAGCCAATCGACCTAATCCACATGTCTTTGAACTGTGGGAGGAAACCCACGCAGACACGGGGAGAACATGCAAACTCCACACAGAAAGGCCCCCGTTGGCCACTGGGCTTGAACCCAGAACCTTCTTGCTGTGAGGCGAAGTGCTAACCACTATACCACCGTGCCACCCTAAGAGACTCCAGCAGAAATAAAAATGTGTCTCTGCTGTCCAGTGCCGACGGAAATATAATTGGAGAAGGATATTTTTTTCAGAAACCTGGCAGCCCTGTCTGTGAACTTCATACATGGCCTTCCAAACTCTTTTTGAAAGTAGAGATCTGTCAAATAGGATCCCAGTCCCAGTGAACACACCAAGTCTCACTCACTATGTTTACATGAACAAAATCATCTCATCTCATTATCTCTAGCCGCTTTATCCTTCTACAGGGTCGCAGGCAAGCTGGAGCCTATCCCAGCTGACTACGGGCGAAAGGCGGGGTACACCCTGGACAAGTCGCCAGGTCATCACAGGGCTGACACATAGACACAGACAACCATTCACACTCACATTCACACCTACGGTCAATTTAGAGTCACCAGTTAACCTAACCTGCATGTCTTTGGACTGTGGGGGAAACCGGAGCACCCGGAGGAAACCCACGCGGACACGGGGAGAACATGCAAACTCCACACAGAAAGGCCCTCGCCGGCCCCGGGGCTCGAACCCAGGACCTTCTTGCTGTGAGGCGACAGCGCTAACCACTACACCACCGTGCCGCCCCTACATGAACAAAATATTCCAGTTTTTGCTCCTATTTCGAAAGAAACATGATTTTTCTAAGCTGTTTACAGGGCTAATTAAAATGAATGTCCCACTAATATTCTTATTTACATGCAGCCATGCATACTTCCAGCCTTGCAAACTGTTTATGTAAAATGCACAGAGCTGACCATGAGCAAGAGGCCATGTGTCGCAAACTGCCATAAAACCCCCAATTGACATGAATATTTCGAATATGCTGTATACACTCACCGGCAACTTTAATAGGAACTCATTCTTGATTCTAAGGTTCCTGTTCTTGGCTGGCAGGACTGGAACCCAATGTGGTCTTCTGCTGTTGCATGCTGAGATGCTTTTCTGTTCACCACGGTTGTAAAGAGTTGCTATGAGTTACTATATCCTTCCTGGTAGCTCGAACCAGTCTGGCCATTTTCCTCTGACCTCTCTTATCAACAAGGCGTTTGTTTCCACCCACAGAACTGTCGCTCACTCAATGTTTTTTGTTTTTTGCACCACTGTGTGTAAACTCTAGAGACTGTTGTTTGTGAAAACTCCAGGAGATCAGCAGTTTCTGAAATATTCAAACCAGTCCATTTGGCTCAAACCAACACCCATGCCACAGTGAAAGTCATACTTTGAGATCACAGTTTTTCTCATTCTGGTGTTTGCAGTGAACATTAACTGAAGCTCTTGATTTGTATCTGCATGAGTTTTTTATTGTGCTGCTGGCAAGGGATTGGCTGATTAGAGAACTGCATAAAACAGCAGGTGGATGGGTGTACTTAATAAAGTTGCCGGTGAGTGTACATGTCCAAAGAATGATCCTAAAACCTGAATAATATCAGCATATCAAACACACCTTAATCAGAAAATGCTAAATTCAATATAAGGTCAAATGCGGACTATCCAAATGGAATATTCTGTTTACACAACCCGTATCAAATTCGGAATAATAGTGTAATATTAGTGTGCATGGAAATATACTGATTGCGAACCTTTTTTAAAAAAAATATGAATAATGCACTCCTTATACATCTATGTATTTGTATTCATTTTGAACACATTATCAGCTCATTCTGAATAATGTGTTCGTATTAGGTTACATCCCAAGTAGACAGCACCCCACAGTGAACAGTTTCTTATCAGTTACTACTGCATGTGTTGTTGGATGACCCATTTGCATTTTTAAAAAAAATAATGTAGGTCCATGGGGCAGCATGGTGATGTAGTGGTTATCGCTGTTGCCTCACAGCAAGAAGGTTCTGAGTTTGAGCCCAGTGGCTGATAGGAGCCTTTCTGTGTGGAGTTCGCATGTTCTCCCCGTGTCTGTGTGGGTTTCCTCCGGGTGCTCTGGTTTCCCCCACAGTCCAAAGACATGCAGGTTAGGTTAACTGGTGACTCTAAATTGACCGTAGATGTGAATGGTTGTTTCCCAAACCTGGAAATGGGAGGGTTGTGGCAGGAAGGGCATCTGGCGTAAAACCGTGCTCCGATTAATATGACGTGTGGATCAATCGGATCCACATGGACCCTGACCTGGCAGCAGTGCTGGATAAGGGAGAAAAAGATGATGAAATAATGTACAGTGGTACTTGAAAGTTTGTGAACCCTTTAGAATGTTCTATATTTCTGCATAAATATGACCTAAAACATCATCAGATTTTCACACAAGTCTTAAAAATAAAGAGAACTCAGTTAAACAAATGAGACAAAAATATTATACTTGGTCATTTATTTATTGAGGAAAATGATCCAATATTACAAATCTGTGAGTGGCAAAAGTATGTGAACCTCTAGGATTAGCAGTTCATTTGAAGGTGAAATTAGAGTCAGGTGTTTTCAATCAATGGGATGACAATGAGGTGTGAGTGGGCACCCTGTTTTATTGAAAAGAACAGGGATCTATCAAAGTCTGATCGTCACAACACGTTTGTGGAAGTGTATAATGGCACGAACAAAGGAGATTTCTGAGGATCTCAGAAAGAGCGTTGTTGACGCTCATCAGGCTGGAAAAGGTTACAAAACCATCTTTAAAGAGTTTGGACTCCACCAATCCACAGTCAGACAGACTGTGTACAAATGGAAGAAATTCAAGACCATTGTTACCCTCCCCAGGAGTGGTCGACCAACAAAGATCACTCCAAGAGCAAGGCGTGTAATAGTCAGTGAGGTCAAAAAGGACCCCAGGGTAACTTCTAAGCAACTGAAGGCCTCTCTCACATTAGCTAATGTTAACGTTCATGAGTCCACCATCAGGAGAACACTGAACAACAATGGTGCGCATGGCAGGGTTGCAAGGAGAAAGCCACTGCTCTCCAAAAAGAACATTGCTGCTCATCTGCAGTTTGTTAAAGATCACGTGGACAAGCCAGAAGGCTATTGGAAAACTGTTTTGTGGACAGATGAGACCAAAATACAACTTTTTGGTTTTAATGAGAAGCGTTATGTTTGGAGAAAGGAAAACACTGCATTCCAGCATAAGAACCTTATCCCATCTGTGAAACATGGTGGTGCCTATCATGGTTTAGGCCTGTTTTGCTGCATCTGGGCCAGGACGACTTGCCATCATTGATGAAACAATGAATTCTGAATTATACCAGCGAATTCTAAAGGAAATTGTCAGAACATCTGTCCATGAACTGAATCTCAAGAGAAGGTAGGTCATGCAGAAAGACAACAACTCTAAGCACACAAGTGGTTTTACCAAAGAATGGTTAAAGAAGAATAAAGTTAATGTTTTGGAATGGCCAAGTCAAAGTCCTGACCTTAATCCTTTGGAAATGTTGTGGAAGGACCTGAAGCAAGCAGTTTATGTGAGGAAACCCACCAACATCCCAGAGTTGAAGCTGTTCTGTACGGAGGAATGGGCTAAAATTCCTCCAAGCCGGTGTGCAGGACTGATCAACAGTTACCGGAAACGTTTAGTTGCAGTTATTGCTGCACAAGGGGGTCACACCAGATACTGAAAGCAAAGGTTCACATACTTTTGCCACTCACAATATTGGATCATTTTCCTCAATAAATAAATGACCAAGTATAATATTTTTGTCTTGTTTGTTTAACTGGATTCTCTTTATCTACTTTTAGGACTTGTGTGAAAATCTGATGATGTTTTAGGTCATTTATGCAGAAATATAGAAAATTTTACAGGGTTCACAAAGTTTCAAGCACCACTGTATGTCCATGTTTATTTGAGGCTGAATGATATCACCACAGAATTTTTAGAATATTCGTATACGTGAGTTAACCATTTTAAGGAATAAATGTACAGGGGCGGCACGGTGGTGTAGTGGTTAGCGCTGTCGCCCTCACAGCAAGAAGGTCCTGGGTTCGAGCCCCGGGGCCGGCGAGGGCCTTTCTGTGCGGAGTTTGCATGTTCTCCCCCTGTCCACGTGGGTTTCCTCTGGGTGCTCCGGTTTCCCCCACAGTCCAAAGACATGCAGGTTAGGTTAACTGGTGACTCTAAATTGACCGTAGGTGTGAATGCGAGTGTGAATGGTTGTCTGTGTCTATGTGTCAGCCCTGTTATGACCTGGTGACTTGTCCACGGTGTACCCTGCCTTTCGCCCGTAGTCAGCTGGGATAGGCTCCAGCTTGCCTGTGACCCTGTAGAAGGATAAAGCGGCTAGAGATAATGAGATAAGATGAATGTACAGTAAACAGAAATGATTGTACTTTCGACCTTTTTTTTTAAAATAAATACATGAAGCTGAACTGCGTGAAGGTAATTAAATTACTAAAATAATTTGACATAACCAAACTGTACATAGTTTTTAATGCGGTTGGGTCGCATCTCACCGGAGTCTGAATCTTCCACAGATGAAACCCACCTCAGTCCAAACTCAAGAAGAGCAACTCAATTAGGATTCCAAACAGCGTTCCAAAGCTTTGCAGAGGAAATGGAGCATACCTATCTGCTTCTTGCGGACTAGACATGATGGCTTTAGGGGAAATAACAGGAGATTGCGGCGGGAAACGCATTGTGAAGTGTGGATTGTATAGAAGGACACGAAATCATTTCTGTAATGTTTTTATAAGCATTCTTCTGCCGTGACTGAAAGGGTTTAAGAGATCTTGTGGATGAATCGCCTTCTTACCACAGCTCAATTCACGATGCAGTGCACATTTCCAGTGCTTCCTTTTTATATACTGTAACTACTGTATGAGATGTAAAGCAAATTCCAGTCATGCTTCATGCAGGCTCATGGTGGCTTACATTTTTCCTGCTGGTTTAATAACCTCACGTGGGTGTTGAGCCTCAGGGGAATCACACTGTTAGTGCAGAGCACCTGCCGTTCACATTGTCACTTTATCCCGTCTAGAACAATATGAATGAGAACAAAAGCCAACAGGGGGCAGCTTTATCACTGACCTCCACCTTGTCAAAGTGACTTAAGGATTCAGTAGCAGCATTTCGTGCTTCACTCCTTGGGTTGTTGAACATGGATTGTAGTGTAGTGACAGAGAGAAGGATGGCTGGATTAGCAGAGAGGGCAGTTTAGAAAAGCAGGCAGGCAAGATAAAGCTTTTAGATTCATCATTCTGAGCTGGTGAGAGAAAGAAAATGAATGGACAGGACAGGAATGGCAACTAACAGTACTGAAAACACACAGTTTCTCACGAAGCACTCAAAGTCATGAATTAAATGATTGACGCATTAAACTCCCAGAGCTAACTGCATTCCCTTCCTAATAGTTCAAACTACAATGCATAGTTAAATAATATTGTCTGGCATGGAGTGGTATATCAGATATATTCCATTCAGCTAGCATGACTCATTCAATATCATGCTAGCTGAATGGAATATATCTGATATACCACGAATAAAAGCCAGCCAATAGTATTATTATTATACATACACATTCTCTTTCAAAATTCTCTCAAAATCTTCCATATTTAACATAGCAAACCTGGTGGCCATGTTTGTTTACAAATTGTCACAGTCACTCGCTAGTGCAGAAGTTTTACATCTCTGATGTGTCTCTTTACCAGTTTTTTGATGTCCGTTGGTATGTTTTTCTCTTGTAAATATGCGTGAAAAATATCTCATGAAGTTTTGGTAGCCTTTCGAGTGTTTAACGAGTCTTTCTCTTTCCCGCCAAACACAGAAATGGTTCTACGCATGCATAGCAGAAAACTTTCCCATTGGATATTTGCATCAGCTCTGATGTGTGACGTCATGCTGTCTTGACAACCATGCAATATCATAAACCATATTCAACGCTCATTTTCTACTGGGTAGAGTGATGTAATACACGTAGGATAAGTGATATGATAACAATATTGCATGTTATCAAACCAAATGAATGAAACCCGCTAGAAGAGAACAGAATGCATGTTTTTATTCCATCAAAAAGTGTCCTGTATGTATATTAATTTATATTGTTATACATACGGGCCACTTTTTCCATGGAATAAAAACATGTACTGTATTCCCTTCTAGTGGGTTTACTGATGGCATGCAATATTGTTATCATATCGCTTATCCTCCATGTATTATGCCACTGTACCCAATGGAGAATGAGCATGCAATATTGTTATAATATTGCACACTGTCAAGACAACAAGAAGTCACACTTCAGAACTTATGCGATGATCCAATGACAAAACTTTTCTGTTGTGCATGTGCACAATCATTTCTTTGTCGGCCAGGAGAGAGAGAAGATGAGGCTAATCCAGTGCTCAGATTAAGCACTACAGTAAATAAATAAACTGAAAACTGAGACTAAAGACGTGCTGAACACCTGAAAGGCTACCAAAACTTCATTATATATTCTTCATGCATATTTACAAGAGAAAAACATGCCAACGGACATCGAAAAACTGGAAAAGAGATACGTCGGAGATGTTAAACTTTCGCGCTAGCGAATGACTGACAGTTTGTACACAAACATGGCCACGAGGTTTGCTTCATTAAAAGCCAAAGATTTAAAGAGACAGACGTGCTGAACACCCGAAAGGCTACCAAAACTTCACTGGATATTCTTCACGCATATTTGCAAGAGAAAAACATACCAACAGACATAAAAAAAAACTGGAAATGAGAGCAATATCGGAAATATTGTCAAAGTTCTACTTGGAGGTGAGGAAAAGCGACAGAGACTTTTACAAGAGGACTTCACTCATGGACTTCACTCAGCAAAGCCCTTTTGTTTTGAACAACTGCAATCTAACAATTAAGTACGACCAAAAGTAACTTTGAACTTGAACTGTCAACCTGGATATAGCTCGTATATAAGTTGGGTTGTTCTTCAGGCTTTTTGGACTTGTACTATTTTTATTGTTAGAACTTTGACTTTGTATGTGTACATTGGATTGACAGAACATTGAATTACATTCGATCAGAATCAGCATTCAATATTGGTAAGTTACCCCCCTGGTCTTAACTTTTTGTAAAATCTATAATTGTTCCACTGAATGTGTATGTATAATAATAATAATAATAATAATAATAATATTGGCTGGCTTTTTCGTGGTATATCAGATATATTCCATTCAGCTAGCATGATATTGAACGAGTCATGCTAGCTGAATGGAATATATCTGATAGACCACTGAAAGCCAGCCAATATTATTTCAATATTTACTGAACAATATGATTTATGTTAAATTACTCAATCACACATTGAGAATTTAAGGAGTTAAGATTAACAGATACAGTGGCAGAATGAAAACTGTGTTTAAAGAAAAATCATTTCCCAACTGGCCCTAAATCGTTCGCTTGTATACTTTAGCATGTTCTCTTCAATGCACCCCTCAAACACAACGTTAGGGCTATGAAACTTTAGGATTTACGAGTACAGATTATCCAAAATGCACCGTGGCTCTTTTTTCCTAACCGAAAATGACGGATAGGCCTGCGTCCCAGTTTCCATTCACAAGCCTTTTCCTGAGTAGCTTATGTGTTCTGATAAAACCTACATTGCTAGATGTCGTTCTGGTGCATTTGAGAAATGCAGATCCATTTTTGGCATGGCTGATGTAGAATATAGATGTATAAGGGGGAGAGAAATTGTAGAGGAATGTGCTTTGAGAATGAGAGAGAGAGGATTGGATTGAGAGAGAGAGAGAGAGAGAGAGAGAGAGAGAGAAGGATATTTGGTTAGTGTATGTCATGTCTCCTCAGTGCCTATGTGCTATAATATGTCTACAATATGGCTCATATTAGTGGCCCTGATGTGCGTTTTGTGGAGTAGAGGAAGTCTTTTGAAATTCAATATGCCCTTAAATCAGATTTATAAATGTTTATTTATATTATTTGAACCACACTCGTGTGTGTGTGTGTGTGTGTGTGTTCGTTCTTGAGCCATAATTCCTACAGCATCGTCTATAGAAAATTCAATGCACAGGACCAACTATGGCTTTATCTTCAGTATATACATTGGTACAGTAGATGCAGTACGAATATAGATAAGGTAATTGCCTGGAAAAATAAATAACTACTTGCTTCCTAAGGCCAATTTCTCAGATGCATCGAGAGTCTCTATATATCTCTATAATCTCTTTTCCTTATACTTGAGGCTTGCATTGCATTTCAGCATTTTCATATTTTCGATTGCACGAAGCATAGTACTGAACCTCAAACATGGTCATGACTGACAGATCATCTGGCTTGTTTCTTTTGTGGCCTGTAATTAAAAACAAGAGTATTATGATTGATGCCCTGTAGGTCTGTTTGAATGTTGCAAATTACTGGTGGGTGACTGGTGGAATAGATCGTTCTGTTTTTGTGCAGCGTGTCAGTGTGCATGTCTGAATGCAGCTTTGCACTGGGACTACAGATGGGAGCATTAATCCTAAAAATGGATTGACAGTGGTTCTGACATTTCTCATTGGAAATCGATCTACGCATAAATACTATATTGAATCCAAATAAGTATCTGTTAGCGAATCAGTTGTAGTCTTTCTTATTCGACTCATCATGCAGGTATGGTGGGAAACAGGCTACTGGGAATGTACAGTTGTGGTCAGAAGTTTACATACAGTGACATGAATATCATCTTGGATATGAATGTCATGCAATATTTGGGCTTTCAGTAATTTCTCTGAACTGTTCTTTTTCTGTGGCAGAATACATCATGCAGCATACATCTTTAATTAAAAAAAACTAGAATTTTATACACAAGTTTTAATTTTCTTTGGGTTTTCTGAAATCAACACAGGGTCAAAATTATACATACAAGGTCAAAAATTTACATACAGCACTCCTAATATTTGGGTAAAATGTCTCTTCGCAAGATTCACCTTGACCAAACATTTTTGTTTACCATGAACAAGCTTCTGGCAGAATTCTGGTTGGATATTTCACGACTCTTCATGGTAGAATTGGTAGAGTTCAATTAATTTTTTTTTTCTTGGCATGGACTCGACTTATAAGCACGGTCCATATATTTTCAATAGGGTTGAAGTCAGGACTTGTTTTAAGCTTAATGTTAGCCTGCTTTATCCTCCACAACCAGCTCTGATGCGTGTTTGGGTTCATTGTCCTGTTGTAACTCCCAAGTCCCAAGTCGTGTTCAAGTTTCTGATGGTTTATGCTGAAGAATTCTGAGGTAGTCCTCCTTCTTCATTATTCCATCCACTTTGTGCAATGAACCAGCTCCACTGGCAGCAAAACAGCCCCAGAGCATGATGATCCTACCACCACCACCAGCTGGTACAGTGTCCCTCTGTACATGGTGGTCATTGTGGCCAAACAACTCAATCTTTGTCTCATCTGACCATACAGCTTTCCTCCAAAAGGCTTTTTTCTTTGTCCACGTGGTCAGCTTCAGACTTTAGTTAAGCTTGAAGGTGTCAGTTTTGGAGCAGGGGTTATTTCTTGGAAAGCAGCATCTTAGTCGATGGTGATCTGAACTGGAGACACTGATCCATCAGCTTCCAGTTCATGGCAGGGCTGTGCCATGGTGGTTCCTAGGTTGTTCCTGGCCATCCAAACCAATTTCCTTTCAGCTGAGGGTGACAGTTTGGGTTTTCTTGACGCAAAGTGGCTTGGCAAAGTGACTATACCACACAATAACTTGGATACAATTGTTTGAACTGGTCTTGGAATTTGCAGTTGTTTAGAAATAGCTCCAAGAGACATTCCGGAGTTGTGTATATCTGTGATCCTCTTTCTCAGATCTGCACTGAGCTCCTTGGACTTTCCCATTTTACTGTGTGTTGGTCAATCCAATAAGTGCTGTAAACAAACCCTTTTTATGAAGGCACAGTGACACTACCAGCTGTAGTCAATCATGACCACGAACAGGAAGTTAAGAGACCTCGGCCTTGGCAAGATAAGAGACATTTTGGAAGTTTCAGCACTTCTGAATTAATAATCTAAGTGAGCGTATGTAAATTTTTGACCTTGTATGTATAATCTTGACCCTGTGTTGATTTCAGAAAACCCAAAGAAAATTAAAACTTGTGCACCAAATTCTAGTGTGTTTTTTAAATTAAAGATGTATGCTGTACAATCACTCTGCCACAGAAAAAGAACAGTTCAAAAACTTACTGAAAGCCCAAATATTGCCATGACATTCATATCCAAGATGGCATTCATGTCACTGTATGTTAAACTTCTGATCACAACTGTAGTACTGGGAACACTGGCCTATTACAGTTTCACTAGTGCTGCTACTGGGACAGTTTATTTATTTATTTATTTATTTATTTATTTTTGCTGGATAGTGCACAGTTTCAAGACAAATGTTACATGTTTCATGTATTTGCCTTTCTGTAGTCCTGTGTACTGTGCAGCTGTATTATTGAGGGTTGCACCACACCCTTCAAGAATCATCACTTCATTCCAGTTGAGGAATGACAATAAAATCTAGTTGATTTGGAATTATTATATGAGATACTAAACTATATAAAAAATAGATCTTGAAATATTGATCATTTTTATATAATGATTAGGGCTGTGGGCGGCACGGTGGTGTAGTGGATAGCGCTGTCGCCTCACAGCAAGAAGGTCCTGGGTTCGAGCCCCGGGGCCGGCGAGGGCCTTTCTGTGTGGAGTTTGCATGTGCTCCCCGTGTCCGCGTGGGTTTCCTCCGGGTGCTCCGGTTTCCCCCACAGTCCAAAGACATGCAGGTTAGGTTAACTGGTGACTCTAAATTGACCGTAGGTGTGAATGTGAGTGTGAATGGTTGTCTGTGTCTATGTGTCAGCCCTGTGATGACCTGGCGACTTGTCCAGGGTGTACCCCGCCTTTCGCCCGTAGTCAGCTGGGATAGGCTCCAGCTTGCCTGCAACCCTGTAGAAGGATAAAGCGGCTAGAGATAATGAGATGAGATTAGGGCTGTTAATCGATTAAAATATTTAATCATGATTAATCACATTATTGTCCATCGTTAACTTGCGAATAATTGCAAATTAATTGCATGTTTTTTTATCTGTTCTACATGTACCTTAAAGGGATAAAGGGATGGTTTTTGGGGACTGAGAATGGACAAATATGCTTGCTTTATGCAAATGTATGTGGCCAGGTCAGGAAGGATAAGGATGGACACAGCAAAAATTATTTTTGTGGGTATTTTATTCCCCCACTGCATTTAAGAAATAAAGCAGCGTTAACTTTATAATTTTGATGGTTTTGAACAATTCAGTGTGAACAAAACAATATCGTATTGTGACGGTTCGTATGGGTGGGTGGAGCACAGAAGGACGGCAGGCCAGAACTGAGTTCACAAAACTCTTTTTATTGTGACACTTTTCAGTGTTACACTCTCCCAGACACTCAGACACATGCACACACATCAGTCGTCTGGATCAGGAGAGAGCTCCCTCTGCTCTTGCTCTCTCTCCTTAAATAGGGCGCAGTCACTGGGGAAGACGCACAAACACATTAATTAACATCAGGTGCAGTGATTCTGGCACTTACCTTCCCTGACTCCGCCCTCCGGTCACAGACTGACGCTTGACCACGCCCCCGCTGCCACATACCCCCACCGCCCGACTTAGGCCGGGCGGCCGTCCGGCCTGCAGCTGACTCCCCCCCCGCTTGATGGGAGAGGAAGTCTGCCACGACCATCTGCGCCCCCGGCCTGTGGATCACCTTGAAGCTAAAGGGTTGGCGTGCCAGATACCAACGAGTGATCCGCGCGTTGGCATCCTTCATGCGGTGGAGCCACTGGAGGGGTGCGTGGTCCAAACAGAGGGTGAAAGGGCGTCCCAGCAGGTAGTAACAGAGGGCGAGGACCGCCCACTTGATCGCCAGGCACTTTCTCAATGGTGCTGTAGCGCCCCTCATGCACCGACAGCTTCCTACTGATATACAGTACTGGGCGATCCTCCCCCTCCACCTCCTGGGACAAAACAGCCCCCAGCCCTCTGTCCGATGCATCTTTCTGTAACAAAAAGGGGAGAGAAAAGTCAGGGGAGTGTAAAAGTGGCCCCCCACACAGTGCAGCCTTTACCTCAGAAAAAGCCCACTGGCATTGCTCTGTCCACTGGACCGGATCTGGTGGCCCCTTTTTAGTCAGATCAGTCAGCGGGCTGGTGACGTCCGAATAATTAGGTATAAACCTACAATAATAGCCAGCCAGCCCCAGGAACTGTCTCACCCCCTTTTTGGTCTTGGGCTTCGGGCAGGCCGCAATTGCTGCTGTCTTGTTAATTTGGGGACGCACCTGCCCGTTGCCCAAGTGGAAGCCCAGATATCGTACTTCCACCCGCCCAATTGCACACTTCTTCGGGTTGGCTGTGAGACCCACTCACCTCAGCAACCTAAGGACGGCCCTCAGATGTTGGAGGTGCCTCAGCCAGTCATTACTATAGATAATGATGTCGTCAAGGTAGGCGGCCGCATAGGTGGCGTGGGGGCGGAGGACCCTATCCATCAGCCACTGAAATGTAGCGGGCGCCCCAAACAGCCCAAAAGGAAGTGTGACAAATTGGTGTAAGCCGAACGGTGTGGAAAAGGCCGTTTTTTCTCGGGATAATGGAGTCAAGGGGATCTGCCAATAACCCTTTGTTAAATCCAGTGTTGAGTAAAAGCGAGCCGTGCCTAGCCAATCAAGCAACTCATCAATACGAGGCATTGGGTACGCGTCGAATTTAGACACCGCGTTGACTTTTCTATAGTCTACACAGAACCGGACCGACCCGTCGGCCTTGGGTACCAAGACCACCGGGCTGCTCCAGTCACTGTGGGACTCCTCGACGTTGCCCATTTCGAGCATGGCCTTGAGTTCTTCCTGAACCACTTTTTTCTTGTGCTCGGGTAACCTGTAAGGGCAGCTACGCACCACCACCCCCGGGGGCGTCTCAATGTGGTGCTCTATGAGGTTGGTGCGGCCGGGCAGGGGCGAGAACACGTCCGAAAACTCAGTCTGCAACTGGGCAACCTCCGCGAGTTGGGTCAGGGAGAGGTGGTCTCCACAGGGGACCGGAGAGGTACGTGATGCCAATGTTCCCTTTTGAACCTCCGGCCCCAGCTCCGCCTTCTCCGGAACCACCAACACCAATGCCACAGGGACCTCCTCGTTCCAGAGTTTGAGCAGATTGAGGTGGTAAATCTGTAGCGCCCTACCCCTATCCGTTCGCCTCACCTCATAGTCAACGTCCCCGACTCGCCGCGTGACCTCAAAGGGTCCTTGCCACTTGGCGACCAATTTGGAGCTCGATGTGGGCAACAATACAAGTACTTTATCTCCTGGTGCGAACTCCCTAAGGCACGTACCCTTGTCATACAGGCGGGTTTGTCGTTCTTGGGCCTGCCGCAAATTCTCCTGAGTTAGGTGCGTGAGTGTGTGGAGTTTTGCGTGCAGGTCAATAACTTATTGGATTTCATTTTTACTTGGTGAAGGTCCCTTTTTACTTGGTGAAGCACATCTAGAATGCCGCGCGGCTTATGCCTGTATAACAATTCAAATGGGGAGAACCCCGTGGAGGCTTGGGGGACCTCTCGCACTGCAAATAGCAAGGTTTCAAGCCATTTATCCCAATTACTTGCATCCTCACTTACGAATTTTTTAATTATATTCTTGAGGGTGCGATTGAACCATTCAACTAAACTGTCCGTTTGTGGGTGTGGATCGGCTTAATACCCAACAACCCATACAGTTCATTCAGTGTACGTGACATAAATGAGGTGCCTTGGTCAGTCAGAATCTCTTTCGGGATTCCAACTTGGGAGATGACGCGGAAGAGTGCTTCCGCAATACTGCGTGCTGAGATATTGTGAAGAGGCACCGCTTCCGGGTATCGCGTTGCATAGTCCACCAGAACTAAAATAAAGCGGTACCCTCGTGTTGACCAATCTAATGGCCCGATGAGATCCATCCCAATTCTTTCGAACGGGGTCTCGATTAATGGGAGAGGGCGCAAAGGCGCTTTTGGAATGGCCGCTGGGTTTACTAACTGGCATTTGCAGCATGCCGTACACCACTTACGGACATCGCCGCGAATCCCTGGCCAATAGAACCGGGCCATTATTCGGGCTAGTGTTTTATCCTGCCCTAAGTGTCCAGCCATGGGATTAAAGTGAGCCGCCTGGAATACCAATTCCCAGCGGCTCTTCGGAATCAAAAGCTGCGTGACTCGCTCTTTAGTTTGAGTGTCCTGCGTCACTCGGTATAATCTATCCTTCATAATCGCGAAGTAGGTGAAGGACGGAGTGGCATTTGGCTGGAGCGTTTGACCATCGATTACTCTCACTTGGTCAAACGCATGCCGCAGAGTCTCGTCTCGCGACTGCTCTAATGGAAAATCCGCGAGGGATTCCCCAATAGAGAGAGGAGGAGCCAGCGGCTCCTCACTCTGACGTGGAGATGACGTAGACGGCTCTGTGACAGCTGCTCCCGCCAACGCGACACCGGGACCTCCCCCTGTTAAACTATGGCAGGACCCACTCTTCACTAGATGACTCATTAACTCCCCAAATCCCGGCCAATCAGTCCCCAAAATTATCGAGTGGGTAAGGCGAGGATTAACCACCGCCTTTACTATAAATTTTTCCCCTCGAAAAAGAATGTGGACCGACACTAGAGGGTAGTTGTGAACATCCCCGTGCACACACAACACCTTCACCAATTGTGCTCCTCCAATCCCTCGTCTTGCACCAGGCTTTGGTGAATTGAGGTCTGATTACAACCAGAATCCACCAACGCCTGATATGTATCCCCTTGGACACTCACCGGTATGCGATATGCTCTGGCCAGATCGAGGGCGGCTCCTGGCTCGTCGGGGATCCGAACCACCGCGCCCACCTCCATCACTGAGCACTGCTGTTAGAGGTGGCCCGGCTCCCCGCAGCGCCAGCAAACCGGCCCGGGCTTCCTCTCTGCACTAGTGCTTTGGGGCTCACTCACCTGAGGGGGGGGGGAGACAGACACAGAAGGGAGAAACGGGAGGGCACCGCGGGTGCGGCGGGCCGGCTGGGGTGGCGCCGGCCCCCGCCTCCGCGGTGAGGGAATGGGTGAGGAGGAGACACAGGAGGAGGGGGAGAGAGAGAGAGGAGAGGAGAGAAGAGGTTGTCTGCTGTCCTGCTGTCGGGACAGCCGCCAAATGGTCCTCCGCCAGCTCAATTGCCTGATCCAGCGATGCCGGGCGGTGGCACTGGACCCACTCTGCGGTTCCTGCTGGTAAACACGCGATGAACTGCTCCAGTACCACCTGGTTGATGAGTCCCTCGGCGCCGCGGTTGTCGGCCCTCAACCACTGCCAGCAGGTGTCCCGGAGTTGCTGGCCAAACGCGAACGGCCGGCCGACTTCCTCCAAGCGCAAAGTGCGGAAGCGCTGACGTTGTTGCTCGGGGGTGCGCCCCACACGCTGGAGGATGGCCTGGCGAAGGTCCGCATAGGCCAGCCGGTGGTCGGCAGGGAGCTGTAGCGCGGCCAGCTGCGCCTCTCCCGTTAGCAGGGGGAGGAGGCGCACCGCGCACTGGTCCACCGGCCACCCCGAGGTCTCTGCTACCTGGAGTTGGTGGACCCCGCCGACGCGAGGAGGTGCCGGAACGCCTGACAATCTTCCTGTTGCGCCAGCACCAGGGCCTCGAACTGTTGTTCTTGCTCCTTTCGGAGGGCGAGCAGCGCCTGGTGCTGGCTCTGTTGGGCCGTGGTGAGGGTGTGGATCAGGTCTGCGAAGGGGGAGGACTCCATGGGGCTGTTCTCTTCTGTGCTCGTCCCGGATTTCAGCACCACTGTGACGGTTCGTATGGGTGGGTGGAGCACAGAAGACGGCAGGCCAGAACTGAGTTCACAAAACTCTTTTTATTGTGACACTTTTCAGCGTTACACTCTCCCAGACACTCAGACACATGCACACACATCAGTCGTCTGGATCGGGAGAGAGCTCCCTCTGCTCTCGCTCTCTCTCCTTAAATAGGGCGCAGTCACTGGGGAAGACACACAAACACATTAATTAACATCAGGTGCAGTGATTCTGCCACTTACCTTCCCTGACTCCACCCTCCGGTCACAGACCAACGCTTGACCACGCCCCCGCTGCCATACGTATTTTCTTCGAGTTCTGTTCTTAACTTCCAGCCTCAAACTATGCAATAAAATAAACTAAGCAAACAATCTCGGTACTGTGGACTCTGAGCAACAGTAGTGGCTATCTTTAATGAAAGAAAATAAAAATACAAAACGGGCAGCACGGTGGTGTAGTGGTTAGCGCTGCCGCCTCACAGCAAGAAGGTCCTGGGTTCGAGCCCCGGGGCCGGCGAGGGCCTTTCTGTGCGGAGTTTGCATGTTCTCCCCGTGTCCGCGTGGGTTTCCTCCGGGTGCTCCGGTTTCCCCCACAGTCCAAAGACATGCAGGTTAGGTTAACTGATGACTCTAAATTGACCGTAGGTGTGAATGTGAGTGTGAATGGTTGTCTGTGTCTATGTGTCAGCCCTGTGATGACCTGGCGACTTGTCCAGGGTGTACCCCGCCTTTCGTCCATAGTCAGCTGGGATAGGCTCCAGCTTGCCTGCGACCCTGTAGAAGGATAAAGCGGCTAGAGATAATGAGATGAGATGAGAAAAATACAAAACCAAAATAAATACATTTGTTAAGCCACACAGCTCAAAAAGATATTTTTCTCATGAAGACGACTCATTCATTCATATCACTTTATCATGGCCGTGAGGTGGGGGACATTTAAAGCTAGACGGCCTTTCGATTTCATAAAATCAATGAAATTTAGTTCCCTCTGAAATTTGGTCATTGTGATACATGTTTATTTCTGTACTATCTAAAAAAAAAATAGGCCATCCTGTGGCTGGGACATTATTTAATTTAAGTGGATTCCCTAGCAAATAATGTACATGAAATCACTCACGTCGCACCGTCAAGCAGACAGAGGAAGTCTGTGTGCGCATGCGCAGGTTGACCTTCTTCTTCTTCTTTTGGGTTTTACAGCAGCTGGCATCCACAGAGTTGCATTACCGCCATCTACAGCTTTACCTTGACCGTGCACTGACAGTTGCATCATTTTGTCTCTAAACGAATGGCTGATCACACCGAGGTGCTCGCTGACCGCTGATATTTATTAGTTTGGTCCTGCATTTCCTTTCCTTCGCAACATAACATCTTTTCTTCTCGTTTTCTGTTACTGTAATCGGTCTTTCACGTTTCATTCGCATACTCACGTCCTCAATTTTTCCTTTCCTGTTTCAAATTTGTATCCCACAATGCCTTGTGCGAACGGGGAAAGCCCACCATGTGATGCATGACATAGTATCTTGAATTGGGTCATGGTGAAGCAGGAAAAAATAGTGGAGAATTTAGGGCCACGTGGCCTTAAATTCATTAATTGTTCTATTAAAAAACAAAAACAAAACAAATAAAATTGGAAGTCTGTGATTCGAATTCAGTAGCTTTCAGTCCACTAAACAAAAATACAACCCCGATTCCAAAAACATTGGGACAAAGTACAAATTGTAAATAAAAACGGAATGCAATGATGTGGAAGTTTCAAAATTCCATATTTTAGTCAGAATAGAACGTAGATGACATATCAAATGTTTAAACTGAGAAAATGTATAATTTAAAGAGAAAAATTAGGTGATTTTAAATTTCATGACAACAACACATCTCAAAAAAGTTGGGACAAGGCCATGTTTACCACTGTGAGACATCCCCTTTTCTCTTTACAACAGTCTGTAAATGTCTGGGGACTGAGGAGACAAGTTGCTCAAGTTTAGGGATAGGAATGTTAATCCATTCTTGTCTAATGTAGGATTCTAGTTGCTCAACTGTCTTAGGTCTTTTTTGTCGTATCTTCCGTTTTATGATGCGCCAAATGTTTTCTGTGGGTGAAAGATCTGGACTGCAGGCTGGCCAGTTCAGTACCTGGACCCTTCTTCTACGCAGCCATGATGCTGCAATTGATGCAGTATGTGGTTTGGCATTGTCATGTTGGAAAATGCAAGGTCTTCCCTGAAAGAGACGTTGTCTGGATGGGAGCATATGTTGCTCTAGAACCTGGATATACCTTTCAGCATTGATGGTGTCTTTCCAAATGTGTAAGCTGCCCATGCCACACGCACTAATGCAACCCCATACCATCAGAGATGCAGGCTTCTGAACTGAGCGCTGATAACAACTTGGGTCGTCCTTCTCCTCTTTAGTCCGAATGATACGGCGTCCTTGATTTCCATAAAGAACTTCAGATTTTGATTCGTCTAACCACAGAACAGTTTTCCACTTTGCCACAGTCCATTTTAAATGAGCCTTGGCCCAGAGAAGACGTCTGCGCTTCTGGATCATGTTTAGATACGGCTTCTTCTTTGAACTATAGAGTTTTAGCTGGCAACGGCGGATGGCACGGTGAACTGTGTTCACAGATAATGTTCTCTGGAAATATTCCTGTGCCCATTTTGTGATTTCCAGTACAGAAGCATGCCTGTATGTGATGCAGTGCCGTCTAAGGGCCCGAAGATCACGGGCACCCGGTATGGTTTTCCGGCCTTGACCCTTACGCACAGAGATTCTTCCAGATTCTCTGAATCTTTTGATGAGATTATGCACTGTAGATGATGATATGTTCAAACTCTTTGCAATTTTACACTGTCAAACTCCTTTCTGATATTGCTCCACTATTTGTCAGCGCAGAATTAGGGGGATTGGTGATCCTCTTCCCATCTTTACTTCTGAGAGCTGCTGCCACTCCAAGATGCTCTTTTTATACCCAGTCATGTTAATGACCTATTGCCAATTGACCTAATGAGTTGCAATTTGGTCCTCCAGCTGTTCCTTTTTTGTACCTTTAAACTTTTCCAGCCTCTTGTTGCCCCTGTCCCAACTTTTTTGAGATGCGTTGCTGTCATGAAATTTCAAATGAGCCAATATTTGGCATGAAATTTCAAAATGTCTCACTTTCGACATTTGATATGTTGTCTGTTCTATTGTGAATACAATATCAGTTTTTGAGATTTGTAAATTATTGCATTTCGTTTTTATTTACAATTTGTACTTTGTCCCAACTTTTTTGGAATGGGGTTGTAATTGCGTGTCGGGGAAAATTGTTTTTATGACCTACACTTGAAAAATCTGAAAGGCAGTCTATCTTTAAGGAAATCCAAATTTCACCAAATCATTTTATATTCATCATTATAACGACTATTATAATATGAATATCACAAGATGAATATCACAATATGAACATTTTGGCACATTGCCCACCCCTATTGCAAACACCAGTAATTAGAATCAGTATTACTTGGAGGAGGGCGGCACGGTGGTGTAGTGGTTAGCGCCGCCACCTTACAGCAAGAAAGTCCAGGTTCAAGCCCTGTGGCCGACAAGGGCCTTTCTGTGCGGAGTTTGCATGGTCTCCTCATGTCCGCATGGGTTTCCTCCAGGTGCTCTGGTTTCTCCCACAGTCCAAAGACATGCAGGTTAGGTTAACTGGTGACTCTAAATTGACCGTAGGTGTGAGTGTGAATGGTTGTCTGTGTCTGTGTGTCAGCCCTGTGATAACCTGGCGACTTGTCCAGGGTGTACCCCGCCTTTCGCCCGTAGTCAGCTGGGATAGGCTCCAGCTTGCCTGCAACCCTGTAGAACAGGATAAAGTGGCCAGAGATGATGAGATGAGATTACTTGGAGGAACTGGGTCAGAATAAAATAAAAAAAAAAGTTTTATTGGCCGTCTCTAATGGGAAGCAAGACGGCTCTGTGGATGCGCACTGGAAGGATCTTGTCTTTGGCAGGATGCCTACAAGGCAGAAACTGAGAGCTCAGTCTTGGGCAGCTCTTTTTGATCCGGACATCCACAGAGGTGCAGTGATATATCCCAACAGGCATTGGCATCCGAATATGAATACATAAACTTTGAGGCATCTGGAGATCTAAAATTCCTACTGAGAGTCTACGAGCAGCTTAATGAGTGCACTGAGTTTATACTGTGGCTATGATAACTGTAATGAACAGAATGACTGACTAATCTTTCTACCCCCCCCCCTTTTTTTCTAACAGAGACCTGGACAAGAACAACATCACTCGGATCACCAAGGTGGACTTTTCTGGACTCAAAAACCTCAGAGTTCTGTAAGCTTTTCACAAAACTTTTTAAAAAATCTCTTCAATCCCAAAGCGTGAAGCTGTCAAAACCTTCCACATGTCCCAGGAAGGGATTACTGTATAAAATACATCATAATAAAGCATACAGACATTTAATCTGAGTCAATCCGACGCATTGGACACGACCTTCTTCACCAAGCGTGAAGTCACTGTATCGTGTTCAGTCAGGCTTTTAACTTGTTCTGAAGTCTGAGAGACACGGAAGTGCACACTTTGCACATCAGCTGCTGCGCCGAACTAAAATAAACACCTTATGGCTGGTCTCGCCGTCCCATGCAGCGTGCTCGAGTTTGTCTAGCAGGCAGCACCCTTACAAAAAAGAAGTTTATTCAAGTGTGCTTCTAGTATACATCTTTTAAACTAAAAATAAGAGAGGATGCTTTCAGTTTACTTTTTATTTACTTATCAGAGAGATACTTAATAAAGTTATACATAAGTATACTTGGCTTATACTGAAAAGTTTATAGAAAAGTCTAAGTATATTAAGCTTATACTTAAACTTTTGATCGAGATATACTTAACAAAAGTGTAATAAAGTATTAAAATATTTGTGCCTTATGTTTAAGTGTACTTGCCCTGTAGTTGTGCTTATCCTTTTTGATAGTAGCCTATAAAATACTTCTTTTTCACACATATTGGCTTCTTTGTGTTATACGGCAGCATGTTTTAAATCCCATCTTTTAAACCTACATGTACCATAAGTTTGTGGTCAGCTCAAAACACTTAAGTTGTCTACTGGTAGTATGCATGAGGTAAGGGTTAGGGCTAGAAAACTAATAGTATACCTAGTATACTTCAAAACTAAAAAGTGGACTAGATGTATATAACCAGTAACTAATAGTATATTTCCAATATGCTATAAAGTATACTTTTATCAACTAAAAAGTGGACTAGAAGTTTGTAACAAGTAAACCAATAGTATATTTCCAGTATACACAAAGTATACTTTAAAAAAAGTGGACTAGAAGTATAAAACAAGTAAACTCATCGTATATTTCCAGTATACTATGAAGTATGTTTTTGTAAACTAAATAGTGGACTAGAACTAGTAAACTATTTGTATATAAGTATATTTATGGTATACTTGTAGTACAAAATAAAAAATACTGCTTGTATACTCAGAGTTTGCTTCTCTTAGACTTAAAATATACTTTTTACAAACTAAAAGTGGGCCAATTTAGTCCCAAGAAGTATTAGATTAGTTTACTTACAAGTATACTGTAAGTACATTGATATCAGTATACTTGGTACACAAAAGTATACTTAAGTAAAGCTAAAGTATATACTTAATAAAATGAACTTGAAGTATGCTTCTTTTTGATAAGGGCACACTGCCAGAGCAAGTGTGTTCGGAGCTTAATGACTGCAATCAGTGAGGGTTTTTTCATATTTTTTTTTTTATGATGTTTAACTCCTGAGCAAGTGGGAGTGGCATTTGGGTGAAAATAAACCTGAATGAATGATGACAAGTGGAAGTTGGCTGGTATAGTGTATGTTTAAAAACTAACACCTCTGCACTGACCCCCGGGAACCCACACAGGCACACAGTACAAACCCCCCAGTGTTTTAGGAAGGCTGGTATTGTGATCCGCTCCATCTGATAATGTGAGGCAAGGCTCGACACACATTCGCAGCTGAACCCTTAAAGGGTAAAGCCTGGCGTGCAGACCCAGAGTCTCCCGTAAGACTTGTGACTAGTTAGCGCTAAGGGCAAGAACAACACAACGTACTCTTTTTAAATACCATGTGTGTTAGCTCAGGCTCTAACAGAGAAAGTCCCCCCCACGCACACACTTTTTTCATCCCTGTGAAACATAGGTGTTTGCCTGTATCCCATATGTTTCTAGAGAATACTTCAAAACCGTTCAGGGCGAGTGGCTGAGAATTGAAGCAAAAGAAACATCTACTATTCCTCACTGCTTACCAAAGCCCATCTGGAGGGGATTGAATCAAATTACTTTTAATGCCAATATATAAACCAGCATGGGACTGATCCCCCATTTGTATGAATAAGCCAGAATTATATTCAGTTATTAGCCTGACTCGAGGCATAAGCTATGAGATATGTTTGTTATCAGTAAAGAATGCCGTTAGTGCAAATGACTGAAGTTAATGTTTTCCCATCTGGTGCATGAAACTGTTTATCATTTTTGCCTACGCTACATGAGATCCGAGCTAGACATCGGTCTCATACTGTCTCTACCTACTGTGTCATCTCGTCCTGATAAAAAACTGTCCTATATATAAACATTTTCTTTAAAAGGCCGGAGCAAAGTTCCAAATTAGAGGCTGTAGATATTTTAGTCCGGTGTTGCCTGATTTCCCATATAGTCATGCTAGAGTATCAGTTAGTGGCAGACTCTTGGGGCTTCCCATGCATGTCACTGCATGTTGGCTCTAATTCAGACAGACGCAAATCTAAACAAGAATTGGCCATAGAGATGTAGTGCCTTTGTAATGCATCTGGAAAACTTTAGGGGCCCTGTAACATGACATGGTGTTCTGAGTCGAGGGGCAAACCGAACCTACATGCCAGGACCTCACAGGCACGTCTGACATCACAAGCATGTTCCTTTCACATCCGATCATGACAGTCAGAGAGGAAATCAAGATCCTGATTCAACCTAAATAAGCTTATCGTTGATTATTGTGATGAGGCAAAGTCATGCTGAGTGAGGCCTTTTTTGTTCCCAATTTTGTTGCAATGTAGTTGCAAACTGGATTGGATAATAAAGCTATTCTTCCTCCACAGGCATTTGGAAAACAATCAGATCAGTGTGATTGAAAGAGGAGCGTTCCAGGACCTCAAACAGCTGGAGAGGCTGTAAGTATAAGTCTCAAACTTTTATACATGACTGTACAGACAAAACATTTGAACTCAACACAAACTTCTTTCTATTTCTTTTCAATTTTTCATAAAAAAGGATTCCTAAATGACCGCATGTTTCTCGACTGGAAACAAAAAAACTTTGAACTTTTTAAAGAAAATATCTCGCAAATAAACAAATTGAGATAAAAGTCGGTCTTTATGTCTGTCCTTTATTAAAAAAAGCTGCATGTCGAATTTGTTCTTAAAGCTAGACGGCCTTTCGATTTCATAAAATCGGTGAAATTTAGTTCCCTCTGAAATTTGGTCATTGTGATATATGTTTATTTCTGTAATATCTCAAAAAAAAAAACCAAGCCATTCTGTGGCTGGTAAGTTATTTAATTTGAGGGGATTCCCTAGCTAATAATGTGCATGAAATCGCTTGCTTCGCACAGTCAAGCAGGCAGAGGAAGTCCGTGTGTGCATACGCAGGTTTACCTTCTTCTTCTTTTTCTTCTTCTTTTGGGTTTTACAGCAGCTGGCATCCACAGTGTTGCATTACTGCCATCTACAGGTTCACCTTGACCGTGTACTGACAGTTACATCATTCTGTCGCTAAACGAACAGCTGATCACACCGAGGTGCTCGCTGACCGCCGATATTTATTAGTTTGGTCCTGCGTTTCCTTTCCTTCGCAACATAACGTCTTTTCTTCTCGCTTTCTATTACTCTAGTCGGTCTTCCATGTTTCATTCGCACACTCACGTCCTCCATTTTTCTCTCCTGTTTCAAATTTGTATCCCACAATGCCTTGCGCGAACACGGAAAGACCACCACGTGATGCATGATGTAGTATCTTGAATTGGGTCATGGTGAAAAAATAGCAGAGAATTTAGGGCCACATGGCCCTAAATTCATTAATTGTTCTATTAAAAATAAATAAATAAATAAATACAATTGGAAGTCTGTGATTGGAATTCAGTAGCTTTCAGTCTACTAAACAAAAAATAATTGGGCGTCGGGGAAAATTCTTTTTATGACCTACATTTGAAAAATCTAAAAGGCAGTCTACCTTTAATGATCTCATCTCATCTCATTATCTCTAGCCGCTTTATCCTGTTCTACAGGGTCGCAGGCAAGCTGGAGCCTATCCCAGCTGACTACGGGCGAAAGGTGGGGTACACCCTGGACAAGTCGCCAGATCATCACAGGGCTGACACATAGACACAGACAACCATTCACACTCACATTCACACCTACGGTCAATTTAGAGTCACCAGTTAACCTAACCTGCATGTCTTTGGACTGTGGGGGAAACCGGAGCACCCGGAGGAAACCCACGCGGACACGGGGAGAACATGCAAACTCCACACAGAAAGGCCCTCACCGGCCACGGGGCTCGAACCCGGACCTTCTTGCTGTGAGGCGACAGCGCTAACCACTACACCACCGTGCCACCCACCTTTAATGATATAATAACAAAATTGATTAAAATAGATGGGATTATTATTTTTCAGGGAGGCCACTATAACTCCATCATGCATGAAGTCATTTTCTGCAAGCACAGTGAAGGTGTACAAGTGCAAGCTATACTTGACTACAGTATAATATTATGGACTAGCGTGACTTCTTGGTCAATTTGTTTGCATTTCTCCATAAAAATTATGGCAATGCAGGATTAGAAAAGGAATCAAAATAAAGTAGTAGTTAGTTTATCGCCCGTTTATTGTAAAAAATATATTTACCTGCTTATCTTCCATCCGTTTGATGCGTGACACGGTATGCTGCCGTGCTGTCGGTGTTCTGTGGCGAAACAAAGTCGGGATGGCGTCTGGCTTCAGTTGTCGTTTTTGCCTCGTGTCTTGCTTCTTCCCAGTGATTTTTTTCATACAAGTCCTCCACAAAACAATCTTCTGTAAAATGCTCACTGCACAATTTGCTGCTTTTTCCAGGAGTAAAGTTTTCTCGCTTTACTTGATGAAGCCACTCAACCAAACGTCTTAGATCCAGGACGGAATGAGGAAGACATGCGGAATCCTACGTCACACAGAGCCACCCTCGTTTTCGTCTCCTAATACAGCCATGTATTTGGCTAATCCAGTATGGTCGCACCCGGGGAAATGGCCCAACAGACTGATGTTACAACTTTAAGATGTTTTTAAAGCTAAAGGCCGCTTATTATTAATTTTTTTTTGTCTAGAATATCTTGTATTAATGTATAATGATGACATTTCATAACCCCTTAATTTCAAAATTTCCTGGTTAATCGCTTTAAGGTGACTTTAATAGCTTTCATGTCAAGTACACAAAAAGGACAGCATCCTCATTTGCTCCCTGCCATGAGACACACGTCCATTTGCTCTTGCCGGTGAGAATCTTCACACCTCTGAGAGAAGTTGACCACCAGGTCAAGCCAAACAGTCAGGCCATTTCTACAGATGGACAAGGTCAGGGAAAACTGCACAGCTGTCTGGGGACTGGCTTGTCAGTGGTTTTTCCGAGTTTGTGTGTGAATTGTTTGAGGTTTTCTCTTGCCTGTGAAGTTGTGTATGGTTCTGTCAGAATTTGAGCAAAACCGTTACTCATCATCAGTGTGGTTAGGAAAAGCAAATTGGAGGAGCATGTGCCTTCATTGCTGTGAGCGGACATGTGCGAGTTTGTTGACCACCCCTGAAAACACTTAGTGCTCATCTGCTTCCTAGCTCATGTGTTTGCCTGGGTTTTATGTACACATTCCTCTGCCTGTCACACACGTTAGGAATTTCACTTTTTTTTAGCAGCTGTGTTTTTCCTCACTGATCTCATCTGAACAATGTGATTTTGATTCAACATCATGTCCATAATCAACATAGCCATTTATGTTGTTGAGTATGAAGGCCTCGTCCCACAATACCGATTGCTGTAACTAACTATAACTACAACTATAATGATAACTCTAAATAAATTGGTCCCCTGCAGTTTATATGGTTGGTGGTCACACCCAATGTTGTAGTCAAGTCACTTTATGCTTCAGGACAAACTGAACAGGATGCGAGTGGACCTCTGCCTGGTCACCTGGATCTCCAGCTACCTCACCGACAAGCCGCAGTAGGTCAGGCTGAAGGACATCACGTTTGACACTGTGATTAGCAGCACCGGAGCACCCCAGGGCACGGTGCTGGCCCCTCTTCTCTTCACCATGTACACCGCGGACTTCTGCTACAACTCGGAGCTGTGTTACATTCAGAAGTTCACCGATGACACAGCCATAGTGGGGTGTATCAGGGATGACCGAGAGGAGGAGTATAGGAGCCTGGTGAGGGACTTTGCTGTTTGGTGCAACAGGAACCATCTGCAGCTCAACACCTCGAAGACCAAGGAGCTGGTCATTGACTTTGGGAGGTCCAGACCAAGGTCACGACCATTTCTGATTGAGGGAGTCGAGGTGGAGGCTGTGGATTCCTACAAGTACCTCTGGCTGTGGCTGGACAGCAAGCTGGACTGGACTTGCAACACCAACCACCTGTACAGGAAACTACAGAGCAGGCTGTACTTCCTAAGGAGGCTGCGGTCCTTTAACATCTGCAGGAAACTCCTGTGGATGTTCTATCAGTACGTGGTTGCCAGTGTCCTGTTTTACACCGTGGTGTGCTGGGGGGGGGGCAGCACATCCAAGAAGGACACATCCAGGCTGGACAAACTGATCAGGCGGGCCGGCTCTGTGGTCGGCGTGAAGGTGGCAGAGAAGAGGACTATGGACAAACTACTGAACATCATGGACGATGCCAGTCACCCTCTGCACACCATCATCAGCAACCAGAGGAGCCTGTTCAGTGACAGAATGCTCCTTCCCAAGTGCAGGACGAACAGACTTAAAAACTCCTTTGTCCCTCATGCCATCAGACTGTGCAACTCCTCTCTGGGGGGGAGGAGGGGTAACAGGAGGACAGAGGATGGGAAGGAGCAGTAGCCTAGCCTGACAAAAAGCAGTACTGGACAATGTGCAATATAAATGTGCAATATAATGTGCAATACCTCTCCTGCTGGACTTTTTTTCATATCTTTTTTTTTATTAATTTGTATATGTAAATACTTAATTTATCTAGAAGTTTTCTCTATTTTCTATTCTCTGTTTATCCTGTAATGATGCTACTGGAATTTTAATTTCCCTGAGGGAACCCTCCCAAAGGGATCGATAAAGTTCTATCTAATCTAATCTAATCTAATCTAATCTAAACCTCAAGTCTGAGTCGAGTCTCAAGTCTCAAGTCCAAGTCATTAAAGAAAATCTCAAGTCGAGTCCACGATCAAGACTCCAATCGCACCCTTTGACGCTGGCTGTTGCTACCTTTATGTGAAACTGTCTCTGCTACTGTGTTGGACTAACGTTACTGCTTGACTGCCCCATTTTTGTTAATAGGCTACAGATAAAAAGCTTATTCATCGCTCAGCAAGCCCTGCCCACTATCAACAGGACAAATAACATGAAAGAGGGTTAACACTAGCTAGTTCATCGCTCAGCAAGCAAACCCCGCTATCAACAGAGCAATGAACATAGCATGTCACTGACTTCTCTGGGTGGAGTCTCGCCAAATGATGATTGAAGTTCGAGGCTGTCCCTGTCGTCTCCTTGATAGTTCTTCTACATATGGAACATGCAGCAGTGCATTTTTTCCCACTGTATGAAAAGTCTGGATAAGCAAAGCGGACAATCCTAGGGGCTTCTCTCCAGGCATTTTAGCACCATTAACGTTAGTTTGTTCCTGAACATGATGTATGAACAGGTAAATGTGCATTCTCTTGCATGAAATTAGTATAAACATTAGTGTAGATATAAATATCTTATGCCAAGTTATTATGGCATGTTACAAAAAATAAGGAAAAAATCAGAGTCCTTGTCTCCAATTTACGAGTCCAAATGCAGTTAATGCACAAGTCCAAGTCATCAGTGCTGAAGTCTAGGTCAAGTTACGAGTCCTTAAAATTAGGGCACGAGTCAGACTCGAGTCCTGGACTCGAGTACTACAAGCCTGGTCACACCTGACCAATAATGATACCTATAGCCCAGGCCTGGATTTATCAGTATCGGTGAGATTGCTTCTGGAGCAATTTTTCGAGACCTGGACCTGATCCGATAAAACTTCTGACCAATCAGGTAATTGTTTACATGTGACATTGTTTGAGCACGTGCATCTTTGAACATCTTTGTTGCATCATGGAGGAGAAGCTGATAATAGAAGTGTCGAAGAATCCCATGCTTTCTGACAAAAAAACACAAGCTGTACAAAGATACAGCCTTCTGTGCAAAATGAGCATCTCTTCCTTGCTGTCACTGTCAGCCATTGTGTGCTGCTGACTGCACTGGGTGTGCATACAAATAGCATACAACCGCTACATTTTCCCACGAAAACCAACAACCAAGTATATTTATTTACCTGAGTGGCAGGACCAACTGATATTATAGTCGGGATTATAGTTGTGGTGTGACTGCTCCAGACTGGAACTAAATTCAGGCATAGGTATAGTCATAGTTGTAGTTCTAGGTACAGTGTCCTTTGTGATTATCCTGTTTTGTTGCATTATGAGCTGGAATTAAAATGGATTGTTGGGGGGTTAGCACCATTTTATTTACACAACATGCCTACCACTTTAAAGGTGAAAATTGTTTTATTGTGACAAACAATAATTAAGATGAAAAAGCAGAAATCTGGAGTGTGCATAGGTATTCACCTTTTTCTGCAATTATAGCTACAAGTCTCCTGGGGTATGTGTCTATTAGCTTAGCACATCTAGCCACTGGGATTTTTGCCCATTCCTCAAGGCAAAACTGCTCCAACTCCTTCAAGTTAGATGGATTGCGTTGGTGTACAGCAATCTTCAAGTTATGCCACAGATTCTCAATTGGATTGAGGGCTGGGCTTTGACTAGGCCATTCCAAGACATTTAAATGTTTCTCTTTAAACCACTCCAGTGTAGCTTTAGCAGTATGTCTAGAGCAGGGGTGTCAAACCTGATCCATAAAGGGCCGTGTGGCTGCAGGTTTTCATTCCAGCCATGCAGCAGCACCCTGATTTGGCTTATTCAATCAACTGACACACCCACCCTTTAATCAAGGGTGGGTGTGGCTGCAAGTATTTGACTGTGTGAAGACAGTTCAGTTGATTGAATGAGCCAAGTCAGGTGTGCTGCTGCATGGCTGGAATGAAAACCTGCAGCCACAAGGCCCTTTATGGATCAGGTTTGACACCCCTGGTCTAGAGTCATTGTCCTGCTGGACTGTGAACCTTCGTCCCAGTCTCAACCCTCTGGCTGACTCAAACAGGTTTTCCTCCAGAATTGCCCTGTATTTATTGCCATCCATATTTCCTTCAGTCCTGACCAGCTTTCCTGTCCTTGCAGATGAAAAATGTCCCCACAGCATGATGCTGCCACCACCATGCTTCATTGTAGGGATGGTGTTCTCATGGTGTTGTGTTTGCGCCACACATGGTGTTTCCCATGATGGCCAAAAAGTTCAATTTTAGTCTCATTTGACCAGAGAATTTTCTTCCATGTGTGTGGCTTAAAGTGGTCCTATGGACAGATCCTCCCATCTCTGCTGTGGATCTTTGCAGCTCCTTCAGCGTTATCTTTGGTGTCTTTGTTGCATCTCTGATTAATGCCCTCCTTGCCTGGTCTGTGAGTTTTGGTGGGCGGCCTTCTCTTGTCAGGCTGGTCATGGTGTTATATTCTTTCCATTTTGCTATAATGGATTTAATGGTGCTCTGTGGGATATTCAAAGTTTGGGATATTTTTTATAACCCAACCCTGATCTGTACTTCTCCACAACTTTGTCTCTGACCTGTTTGGAGGCTCCTTGGTTCTCATGTTGCTTGCTGAGTAGTGTTGCAGAGTCAGGGTCCTTCCAGAACAGGTTGATTTATACAGACATCATGTGACAGATCATGTGACACTTTGATTACACACAGGTGGATCTTAATCAACTAATTATGTGACTTATGAAGTGAACTGGTTGGATTTAGGGGTTTCATACGAAAGGGGGTGAATACCTATGCACACTCCAGGTTTCTGTTTTTTCATCTTAATTATTGTTTGTGTCACAGTATAAAAACAACTTGCACCTTTAAAGTGGTAGGCATGTTGTGTAAATCAAATGGCGCTAACCCTCCAAAAATCCATT
Source organism: Neoarius graeffei (assembly GCF_027579695.1). Lineage (NCBI taxonomy): Eukaryota > Metazoa > Chordata > Actinopteri > Siluriformes > Ariidae > Neoarius > Neoarius graeffei. The sequence goes on from NC_083576.1 coordinate 66,659,158, forward strand.
TTAATTCCAGTTCATAATGCGATAAAACAGGAAAAACACCAAGGGGGATGAATACTTTTGCGAGACACTGTATACATTTGCATAAGCTCAGGATCTCTTATTGGGTATAAACATTTGTTTGTTTTTTTCCAAACTAATTGTATTTTCATGAAAAACACATTTCTTGTGTAAATGCTGCTGCAAATGATTTATGGATAAAATCGTTGGTATTTGTTTTGATAAATGAGGCCCAGTGATTGTATTTGAAGCAGCCTTTATTCATATGATAACATAATTAGATGCTGGTAAAGTGCTGGAACGTCAGTGTTAATTTGTTTTCTCAGAAGAAAATCTCAAGACAGTCTTGGACAGTCTAAACCAAGCGACGTCATTTTTAACGTTGAGCGGTTTTTGATTGCATATTTTTTGCAGGTCTTGATTTATGGGCCAGAGTTGTAGTTTGGCAAGAATCAAAAATCTATGCTGGGCATCAAAGCCTGCTTCACAGAGTCAGATTTGTCTTGTACCCTTAAAAGGCTTTGAACCCACAACACTGTCTTGCCTAGTCAGGTCTAACTCAGGGACATGGGGGTTAAGACTTTAGGTGACCGTGCTGAAAGCTGATACGACTCAGAGAATCCGTTTTCCTTTGTGCCTGCTGATGTCATGAAGCTGGATGGAGTAAAATCGTGTTCAGATGCCAGAACTTTTCCTCCAACGCATGCCTTCATCCTGGTCCTATGACCCCCGAGGTCGCTATTATCCCCTCATCCTCTGATTAAAACCTTCTGTAAAGGTCATCTGATCAAAGCCCTGAGTCTGTTGAGGCTCATGTGAGGGATAACGGTATTTTATGGCTTGCTGCAGGAGATAACCTGGGCCATCTTCTGTGGAGCACATCCCAGTTCCCAGCGGCTTTGGCGCAGCTGTGATCCCTGACCCCATGACGCTGCCGTGGGCCAGTTTCCGTAGTCCTGGGCTCAGTGGCAGGGTTGACCTGGCTGATTGCTCTAATCATGAAGATTGATTGGTCTGTCTGAGTGCCGTTTATATTTACCCAGTCTTCCCATTGATCTCTGTTTTCTGTGCCAGGGCAGATGTTTGTGTGTATCCGCTCTGTGTCAGTGTGCAACGTCAAACAGTCTTGAGCTCTGTCTGTGCCTCTCACGCTCCTCTTCCATCTTAAGCACGCTCATGTTCCATCAGTCATTCCACAAAACCAAACCCCCCCACACACAGATCTAAGTTTTCTGAAAGGTCATTCCCACACTGTTCCTCAGCTCCTTTAATGTTCGTCTTACATTACATTTTTCATTTGTTTTGACCATGCTGACTCTCGTCCTTTTCTTGCCCTCTGTCTAACTCCTTCTCTCTTTCTCTCTCCTCACAGGCGTCTGAACCGGAACCGGCTGCAGGTTCTGCCAGAGCTGCTATTCCAGTCTACACCCAAGCTGGGTCGCCTGTAAGTCTAAGTTTCTTTGATATCTCAGCTCGGAAAAAAAAAAATCAAAATAGTGGTCAAACTTCCCCGCTGTCTTAATTTTGATCATTGTCCTGGGAGGGCGCACAGTCAAATATTTGGCTTTCTCCACAATACTGTTTAAAGAGGACGTCATCAGAACAGGGTTTTGTTATTTGCTGTGGTTTTCCTACTCCAGATGTGGCTCTTTTATACAGGCAGAGGGCCCGGGCAGGCGAAACGTGACACGGCTCCACTCGATGTTACTCACAGTGTGGTGAAGGTGTGTTACAGTGAATATTTTCCTTGGACGGACCAGATTCCTGTTGCTGAATTTCATTTCCCTGCTCCAGCTTTGAGCAGGCGACGTTGAGTTTTCTGGGTTTAGCTGCCAAGGAAGTCTTTATTTACAAATTTACGATAGTCATTGAAGAGAAATTGTTCAGGTTAGCCTCGAGTCAGAGCAGGGGTTAAGTTTTGTAAGTGTTGATTTTGGGGTGATCTGCATTAAATGTGAGACATGAGCCACTCTGGGGCTTTTTAAGTTCTCTCGAACCTTCTCTGAGCACAAAAGGTCACTTTGCCCCTTTTGTTTCTCCTGCTCCTGGGAAGAGCTCGCTGACGTGTTAGCACTCCAGTGCACTTGATTTGCAATGATGTTTGATACATGGATGATTACAATGATTGGGACTCGGTTTACAGACATGAAATTCCCTTTTATGTCAGCTACAGCTCACTGAGCAGGCTGCAATATTTCTTCGGTGGATAGCTGAAGCTTTACAGAAACAATCGGCAGGAATGATGGTTTCATTTCCTCTCTGTTGCCAGCAGTTTCATAAAGCATTATTGGCAGGGATGTTCTTATTTATCACAACTTAATAAGTGTTCTCTCAGGCTGCAGGCTGTTGCGAAGGAGTGGAAATGATGAACGAACGCCAGGCATATACACTAAATCCTCTTATTTCTTATCCCCTCGCCATTATTTAAATTATATACCGTTTGATGCTTTTTTCTTCTTTTCTTTGGCAACCTACAATAGACTTTGGTAACAAGGGTTATATAGGGCTGGGGGTTGCTTCTGTGAGGCTCATAACTCTGCCTTGTCACAGTTGGTTAGTCTCGGTGGTACTGTGAAATGAATGGACTTACCTCTAGCGTTCCCATTAAAAACCCTCAGGTGTTGCCAGCTGGACTTAGCAACATGAAAGAACATGTTCAGCTCAGGACAGGGCTCGAAAAGCCAACCAACTCTGACTTGTGCTAGCAGGGGTCACAGAAAGGTAACAGGCGTGTTCTGCCTGAGGTGAAAGGAAGTGAAACATTGGTGGTCTGGGTGGGTGAGAGAGACCCCCACTGTGGCAGGCCCAGGTGTTTTGAGGCAGGCTGGGACAGTGGGAGGCAGCGATGGAGAAACAGTGGCCGTCATACGGTCACGAAAGCTGGCACGGTCCATTTGTTGTCAGTGTGTGTAGCGCTGCTCTTTGCTGTGCCTGGAAGGAAAGCGTGTGGTTGCAGTTATAGACTCTGCACAGCGCAGGCCAAGATATTTGCTTTTTACACACGCACACGCACTCACAACCTCCGACACGCACACACATGCAGCGCATGGAGTTGGTTTGGTTCAGCTTCCAAAGATTCCTCCTCCCGCCCCTGCTCTCTCATACCTCCATACCGATGGATAATGGGAAGCAAATGAAGAATGAGAGCTCGGCCATGAGCATGCCTGCTTCTATTTATTAATGGTGGAGCAGAGCAAGCCTCCATATTAACTTCTCTTCCTGTGTGGAGTCAGGCCCCGTGTGCTGGTTAGGTTCGAGCATGGGGTATTTCAGTCAGGAAGAGCCACAGAGCTCCACCTCTGCCATTACGCTGGGCTCAGGTTGCGTGTGATTGTTGTGATTTAGGGGAAAATGGGTGCGTAGAGCACAGCGAATCCTCCTTCGGCCAATTCAGAGCTCTCACTTTCTCTTTAATTTTCTGGACTCAATTATTCTGGCGGAGGTGAGCATTTAGCCTGTCAGGGCATAATGATCGCCTCTCATGGCTGTTTTTGATTGATCAGGCCTGAAGTTTGCCTGACGCCTGCACGACCATAAAGATCTGGGCCGAGGCCAGCTTCCTTCTGGCTCGTGTGTGCCTTCGCTTCTGAGAATGTTTGGCTGCGCTTTGTTTTTGTATCACGAACAATTCTGTTTTCTTTTCTTGTCAACCCCACCTTGGTGAGTTTGTTTTCTTTTCACAGCACTTATTTATTAGAAACAAATCAGCCTCGCACGTGTGGGGCAGAGCCTCTTTCGGCTGCTTTGCGCCTCTCCTGGCTCGGAGCTTTGAACTCCAGATGGGAAGCAGGGCCACGGCTTTCTGAGTGCTACAAAACCCCAAACCATTTGAGTCCAGCCTGCATCGTATACATGTGACTCCAGCACCTAGCGAGCACAATGAATCTCTCATCAGCACTTTTCAAAACGCATCATTACAACTGATGTTTTACTAAATTCCCATTGTAATTACCTCTTTGCACATTAATTACGGCAAGAACTAGATGCACCAGCAGTACTAGTATTTACATAATAATTAAAGTAATTGTATATTGCCGTGTAAAGTAGTGTGTTTTGGTGGCCGCAATAGCTGCCTAATAGTGCAGCGCGTCTCAAGCGTATAAACCGTGGAGCTGTGGCTCAGCGGCCCACAGATTGTTTTCAGAGAAACTAAGCCTCCCAGAATCCAGCCAAACGTTGTCCAAAATAGGGCTCGGTTTTTAAAGGCCAGACAGCTTAGTGATTTACTCCAAAGTCATATTTAGATAAATATAAGCTCCAAAGACTTCGAAAGCACTGAAGGAAAGCCGGCTGCATCCAAGGAGCTCAACAGAAAAAAAAAGCTGAATTTGTTTTTTTCTTTAATAGAGTGGGTTTTCTCAGTAATCAACCAGCTTGTTTGGAAGCAGCAAGGAATCTGATAAGACTTGTGTGAGACTCAGGCAGACAGCAGAATGCGTTTCTCTGTTGTCAGACCGACAAAGCTCATATTTTCAATTATGCTTCAGCGGGAGAGCTGTCAATTTGTTAGTCCCTGTTCACCCTGATTTTCACATCATCATTGGCAGCTACTTAACCCTGTCAGATTTCAGGAAACTGAGTCAATACACAGACTGAGATCAACGTGTTCCTGAGCTTCTGCTCATGTGAGCATTTTTCTTGCTGTTTCTGCTGACAGGACGTAGGAATAAATGAAGCTGTTTACACTTAGCAAAGGTTGATTTCTGGCACGAAACAGACATATTTTCCACCTAGTCAAAACCTATGACCATACAAAGTTAATTTAGAGGTGCATGCAAACGTCTGGGGTGACTCAGAAAACAAAATTTCTCGCACTTTTAAACTGTAACACCTCCCTATCGTCAGGGCAAACGGCACTACAACATTGGCATATATTTTATAGAACGTTTATATATGCATAATGTATGCTAAAATAGAAACGCACATATGGAGGCTATTTAGGCAAGTAAAGGCAAAGGATGTAGGTAGAAGAAGTGTTTATGTAGTGGATCTGAATATCATTAACGTCTCTTCCTTGTTATAATTCAGCTGGCTAGAAGGTGGATGAGCTTGGCCTTGGACCAATCTGTCAAAGCTAGAATGCTTTCGTGTGTGTGTAACCTTTCCTCAGGTGTTGGAAATAAGTGTAATCTCATCCAGCATTGTTTCTGCATCCAAGGTCTCAGGCACCAAGAGATCTGCTTTTATTGAAGTTCAAGGGAGAAGAAAAAAGAAGGTATTTTTCCATTGTTAGGGTTTTGTTCCTGGCCCAGATTTTGTTGTATGTTCCCCAGCTAAGTTTAAATCTTATCCCCTCTCTCTCGCGCGCACACTCTCTCTCTCTCTCTGAGCTGTTTGGACATCTCGGAGTCTGTAGTTCTTCTTAATCTGGACATACACAAGAGTTTTGGCTGAGCGGATTGTACTCTTTGATATGCCTGCATGCCTGAATAGCATATTTATGCGATGTTTGTAAATGCGAAGCATGGTGTGGGGCCCACAGAGCCACCCAGTGTTCTAAAGGCTGCACTGCTCACACAGCTGGACCTCAGTTTGTATGCTTACAACTGGTGAAGAGCTGATGGTCCATGGCTCTCAGAACTCATGTGGGGTCTGTTCGCCCTGCAGATCGATCAAACAGAGCAAGAGAATGAGAGAAATGAAAGAAAAGTGTGAGAAGAGAAGGAGAAACTGTGCAGGTTGAACTACTGATTAGATTCGGTTAAACAAAGGCAGATTATTACAAATGACCTGAACATGCTTTATTGCTTTTGTAATTAGTTAACCAGATGCTCAAATCTAAATTTTCTCTCAGTATATCTACAGCGAGTGACAATAGACAGGGCTGTGTAAAACAAGAAATTCATCCTGTGCTAATAGACAAAAAAACATTCACCCCTGAGTGAGTTCGTGTGTAGCAAATATGTTTTCGAGTCCAAGCAGTCTTTGTATTCTGTTTTTTTAACCCATAGTTAGAATGAGAAATTGTATCACTTAAGATCTTTTTAAAGTATTATTATAGACTTATTATAAACTACTTGTCACACCTGCATGTGTTGGCACGCACAACAAATGGACTGTCAGGCGCACTCCGGACTAAGGACTCGCACCTGCATGGGATTAAGACGCAATCAGCGCACCTATATAAGGACTCTAAATGCACACTTACTTTGCGAAGTATTGCATTGTTAGACACTTTGCTGAGCCTTGTTTCTTGACTGATTCTCCTGATTTCCTGTTCCTGATTTTTGATCCTGCTTTGTCTACGATAGACTGTTTGTGCCTCACTCGACCCTTCTTTTGCTGTTTCTGATATATGCCTACCATTTTGGATTCTTTGCCTGATTGTCTTCTTTTTAATAAACACCTTCTGCACATACATCCGTCTCCAACCATCCCTGAAAGAATACTTCGCCCAGCTAACACTACTAGACGAGACGATACCGCTTTTTCTTTTATCGATACCAATAATGAAACCTTGAATATCAGTTGATATTGATTTTCATCTGATATTTATTTCTTAACAAAACTACTAAGCTTTAAAATTATTTTAAACTGAAGCATTTTGCTTAACATATACTGGGGGAAATGCAAAGCTAAAACCATGACTCATACAAAAGCACAGATTTATTCAGGTAAACGCTTTCAAATATTTCTTTCTTTACCTTTATTTAACCAAGAATAATCCCATTGAGATTCAGAATCTCTTTTGCAAGGGGATCCTGGCCAAGAGTGCAGCACAAGTAGATCCACATAAAATATACAATTGGGAAAAAAATATAAATAAATAAATGTTAAAACAAGTTGGCAAATCACATCATTACATTATAATCATCAGCTGTGTTCAGTAAGAGGACATGTGCATTAAGTAGTCAAATAGTCCTTGACCCTAGCTTTAAAATCTTCCATACTTGGGAGGTAATCCAATTTAAGATGACTCTGTAATTTATACCAAGACGAGGGTGCGAATGCTTTAAAGGCACTTTCACCAAAGACAGTCCGCATACGAGGAATGGCGTACATTATCAATCTATCAAGCCGGAGACTACAGCTTTTGGTGGTGACTTTAAGAGTCAAAAGAGAACATTAAATAAGGAGGCAAGTCACACAGGATGGCCTTATAAAGAAAACTGTACCAGTGTTCCCATCTACGATTGTGCAGAGAAGGCCAACCAACACTCTCATATAGGCTGCAGTGATGAGTACGAAAACCCGAATCCATGACAGACCTTAATGCTGCATGATACACTGAGTCCAGCATTTTCAGAGAGGAGAGATTTGCATGCATGTATAAGATGTCACCGTAGTCAAGTATCGATAAAAAAGTTACCTGTATCAGTCTTTTTCTCGCACTAAAAGAGAAACAACTTTTGTTTCTATAGTAGAAACCCAGTTTAACCCTGAGTTTCTTTGTAAGACACTCAATATGGTATTTAAACGACAGATTGTCATCCAAGTAAAATCCCAAGTATTTGTAGACTGAGACTCGTTCAATCACGTTCTCATTTTGTGTAACAATCTGACAAACATCATCTGTGTTCCCTTATTTTAAAAAACACATCATTTTAGTTTTGTCAGAATTGAGCACAAGTCTTAATTGAGTAAGATTTTTCTGAATAATATTAAAAGCAGATTGCAGCTTTTCTGTGGCACTTGCTAACGATGAAGCAGAACAATACAAAACGGTGTCATCTGCATAAAAGTGAAATTTGGCGTCAGTTACGTTTGGACACAAGACATTTATATAAATAGTAAATAAAATGGGACCCAGTATGGACTCCTGGGGGACACCATTTTGTGTCAACAAAGGATTGGAGGACACACCATCAACCTGAACACTTTGTGTTCTGCCACTCAAATAGTTACCAAACCATTTGACAGCTTTTGAAGACATTCCAATATCCCACAATCTCTGGCACAATACCGAGTGGTCAACCATGTCAAAAGCCTTTGAAAGATCTAAAAACAATGCAGCACAATATTCAATTTATTAAATCCATATCAATAAAATAACATGTAAATGTAATAAAATCAGTCTTAACAAAAATACAGTCAAGTCTCTTTATAGTGGAGCTCCATAACTTAAGAGAATGCATCGACCGGTTTTTGAGGACTTGACTGTACAATGCCCGTACGTATGTGTACTACCAAAGGGAACCTGGTCGTAAGTGCAAGGCAATGTATCTCAAACACCTGACCACTGGACAATGAAATTTCCATCTTTATTTACATAAGATAGATGGGGTTTTATCCAGCGCTTTTTCCATTTGCTTTTTCAGAAATAAGGTGGAACTATTGACTAACACAGTTTATGTAGTGGTTAGCGCTGTCGCCTCACAGCAAGAAGGTCCTGGGTTCGAGCCCAGTGGCCGGCGAGGGCCTTTCTGTGCAGAGTTTGCATGTTCTCCCCGTGTCTGCGTGGGTTTCCTCCAGGTGCTCCGGTTTCCCCCACAGTCCAAAGACATGCAGGTTAGGTTAACTGGTGACTCTAAATTGACCGTAGGTGTGAATGTGAGTGTGAATGGTTGTTTGTCTCTATGTCAACCCTGCGATGACCTGGCGATTTGTCCAGGGTGTACCCCGCCTCTCGCCCATAGTCAGCTGGGATAGGCTCCAGCTTGCCTGCGACCCTGTAGAACAGGATAAGTGGCTAGAGATAATGGATGGATGGATAGTCTGCTAGTGTGATGGACAATTGACCGTTTCGGTCATGTGTCTGGCTGCAGGCACTTACGGATGCAAGTGCAAGGGAAAGCAGGTGCGTTGCAAACTGGCAGTCAGTTTCAACTCATGAGACAAATGATGAGGTCAGGGTCGAGTAAGGGTCAGTCGATGCGCAGACAATATGTCATAAATCAGACAAAAGTTTGAAGTCAGAAATAAACAGTAAACTGAGTCAAATTCACAGGAAGTCAGGAACTAGGAACAATGGCTTGGTATGATCAGGTATGATACTTCGTAAAGTGTGTGCGTGTGTGTTTGCTATCCTTACATTGGGGAGCTGATTATCAGGAAATGGGAAACAGGTATGTCCTTAATATTTGGGAGAGGAAGGGTGCTGTGCTGCTTGGGAAATATAGTCCGTGGCAGCCATGTTTGGAGTCCGCTCTGACCTCAGATTATCAGTGGTATTACTGACATTATGTAAGGGCGGTGGATGGATGTAAGTTCCAGAAGTTTTATTGAAAGCATGCTAGCAAACAGATCCAAAACATAGACAAAGGCAGAGTCGAAAAACAGGCAGGGGTCGAGTGAGGCACAGACAGGATATCAGAGGTAATACAATACTCAAAGTACAAAAACACAAACAGGGTCAAAACCAGAAAAGTGATACAAAATACAAGGCTTGGTGACATCAGACGCAGGGTACAGACCATATACTTTGCAAAGTCTGTGTTACTGAGAGTCCTTATATGTATGTGCTGTGATTGTACTCTAACCAGGAACAAGTGCAAGGTAATTAGTCCTAATGGCGCTGTGCACTTTACAAGCTGTGGCTGTGCGCTCCAGTTATTCTATTGAGGTTGATTTTGTGCCCTTGCAAATATTTTGATCATACACTCATCAGGAGCTCTGCTTTTAGGCACTGCCTAAATATCTATATTATGTAAAGTTCCAAAAGCAAAATGTTTTCCAAAAAAGTCTCCTTTAGCAGGGGTGGCATGGTGGTGTAGTGGTTAGCACTGTCGCCTCACAGCAAGAAGGTCCTGGGTTCGAGCCCAGTGGCCAAAGAGGGCCTTTCTGTGTGGAGTTTGCATGTTCTCCCCGTGTCTGCGTGGGTTTCCTCCGTGTGCTCTGGTTTTCCCCTACAGTCCAAAGACATGCAGGTTAGGCTAATTGGTGGGTCTAAATTAACCGTAGGTGTGTGTGAATGGTTGTTTGTCTCTATGTGTCAGCCCTGTGATGATTTGGTGACTTGTCCAGGGTGTATCTCACCCAGAGTCAGCTGGGATAGGCTCCGGCTTGCCTGCACCCCTGTACAGGATAAGTGGCTACAGATAATGGATGGATGGATGTACTTTAGCATGAAGTATTTCCACACAGCTGAAATGAGATCAGCTCACACACAATTGCTTTGCTGAATCTCCATAACCACACTTTAACCTGCTTTATCATGTTGTACTACAAGCAATTCTCTGATATCTATACTACTAAAGGAAGGCTGTCTGTCTCTCTATCTGTTCACCTATGCAAATCGACACGGCTGGATGTGCATACTCCATACTTTGCACATGGATTGATGACACCACAGAGGGGCCCAAGACAACATTTGCGACTTTCCAAAACATGGCATTAGTGCTAATCCAACATACTATTCATTTCCCGTAGGCTACATGCTCGCGCTAATACATTGTGCTAATCCAAGACACTATCATTTCCCATAGGCTACATGCTCACGCTAACACACTGCGCACAGCCTCGGCGGAGAATCCCCTCCTCAACTCACCTGAGCGTTTCGATTGTACAGGACCTTGCAGTCAGCGCTCCTCGCTGGAGACTTGCACTAGGGCCGAGTCTACCGTCACCGAGGAGACACGGGGAGCAATTTACATCATTTTGACAGAACACAGTGAAAACATATATATCGCACGTGTCCACTTAACTTTCCACTGGGCCATTCAGAGGAAATCAGGTTCACAGGCAACAACTACTAGTTTCAAGCTAGATTTATTACAAAATCTGATTGAGTTCATGTTTTTTTCCTCCCATATCTTATCCACCATTTTATGCTGGTATCAGCCTGATACTGATCCTTGGTATCACACTGGTATCATTTCTGGTTCCTACAAAATTAAAATTTTTTGCAACAACAAATTTGCTCAGAAATTGAATAGCCTTCAAGAGCCTTGTCTATGCTTTAATTCAGTTAAACGCTTTTAACTACAATTCATTTCATTTAAACATCACTAAGATCTGGTCACACAAAGCCCTCCTATGTCTTGCCAGAGGAATTCTGTATAAGCTGTTTGGTAAATACTATATAATGATAATTACTTAAATTGGCCCAAGGATTTCCTTACAAGAAGTGGTTCAGCTTTAAGTATCAGGTGGGGTGTGTTTAGAAAGACAGGTAGGTTGAATGACATTTCTGTGGTTAAAATGTACATATAAATATTTGAGCATTACACCCAGTGGTGTTTCCAGACCATCAGGTAAGTGCACGTAAAAGGGGACTTCCATCTTTGTTCTTCTAAATCCCCTGTGTAGAGATCCTGAATGGACTCCTGGATCTAGAGTATTTTAGCAGTGGATTAGATGGGTTGTGAAAATGTCTACAGTGGTGGAGGTTGAGAGGCAAGTTGGATAGAGAGAGAGAGAGAGAGAGAGAAACCTGTAATGAAACTCAAACTGCATCTTGGGGAGTATATTCAATGTAACCTAATGTCTTTAATGCTCCATTAAAGGATTTTCTGTAAGCGTAGCATTTTAGAGTGGAACCCTGGCCTGAAGTTGTAAAGAAGCCATTGCAATATAGTGCAAAAATATGGATGCTGCATGTTAAGGATGTGGATGCTAACAATATATATGAGTGATTCCACGCTTATGGGTACTGAAATGGGGACATGAACTTATTTTTAAAAATTGACCTAAAACCATTTCTTTTTTTACCATCAGGTCACAAAACATGTAATCTTTAATGAATGATATGTTAAAAGATAGGCGGCACGGTGGTGTAGTGGTTAGCGCTGTCGCCTCACAGCAAGAAGGTCCTGGGTTCGAGCCCCAGGGCCGGCGAGGGCCTTTCTGTGTGGAGTTTGCATGTTCTCCCCATGTCCGCATGGGTTTCCTCCGGGTGCTCCGGTTTCCCCCACAGTCCAAAGACATGCAGGTTAGGTTAACTGGTGACTCTAAATTGACTGTAGATGTGAGTGTGAATGGTTGTCTGTGTCTATGTGTCAGCCCTGTGATGACCTGGCGACTTGTCCAGGGTGTACCCCGCCTTTCGCCCGTAGTCAGCTGGGATAGGCTCCAGCTTGCCTGCGACCCTGTAGAAGGATAAAGCGGCTAGAGATAATGAGATGAGATGAGATGTTAAAAGATAGCTTTAATTTTCTGAGATGTAATAAAAACACATTTATATGCCAAAGTCAAGCCTATGAGTTCCAAAATGATGTCTGTTACATTACTTCTGTTACGATTGTCCATCTCGCGTCTGTTACAAATTAATTACAATCTAGCTATATACCATGTTAATCTTATTGAAAGAATGTGTATGTTTATTCTACTACACATGTTTATTAATTATATTTGCTAAAACATCACCTTCCTATGTTTCAAAAAGTAATTCTACATTGTTAAATTTGAGAATATATATGTCCACAACACTTCTGTTACGTTCTGACTTTGGCATATAAATATGTTTTTATTACATCTCAGAAAATTAAAGTTATCTTTTAACATATCATTCATTAAAGATTACATGTTTTGTGACCTGATGGTAAAAAAAGAAATGGTTTTAGGTGAATTTTTAAAAATAAGTTCATGTCCCCATTTCAGTACCCATAAGCGTGGAATCACTCATATATATATATATATATATATATATATATATATATATATATGCGCTAAGGATGAAATATGTTTTGTCTGCAGACTGAGCAGATGTAATTTTAACAACATTTGCCTCAGGTGGCTGCCAGGGACTGTTTTGAGATCTGTTTTTGATGAGTGAATTTAAGTCAGTCGAGACTGTGGGACTGATAGAAAGAGCAAGTGTGTCCTCTGAAAATCGTGTCCCCTACCCCCATCATGGCCAGCAACAGGAGACAAGGCCTAATGCAGCATGTTGATTGAGAGTGGCTATAATTTGGGAAATAGTTTGGAGCCATTACACACAGGGTGTTTATCACAGGTAGTTCCCATGACAACCAGTCCAGATCGTAATTGGTTTTAAATGGGCAGAACTGCTTGCACATGTTTCAAAGGGCCATGAGGAATGCGCTGTAATGAATGTGTGCACTCAGTTTTCCTCGATGTGTCATGCTGGCCTCCTCTCTTTTTTTGTCACTTACCTCTCAGTACTTTACCAATCCAAATCCAGAACTGGCTGTACACTGGTTGCACACGTGTCTGGTTTGTGTCATGTAATAGTAGCCATGATGGTATGAGTTCTTAGGAGATTGTGGATGAGGGACGTGATCTCCCATTTGGTGCTAGAGTAACAGTTTACAGTAAGTGCTAATAACAACAACAATGCTGGAGCTCCAACTGACCTTTTAATCTGAATGTATTTTTTTTATGGAAACCAAACATCCTGGGTTTTCCATTGTGCTTGAGACAACAGACCACATTTCAATCAAGCTGGATTTAGTGTTCATGAAAATGCAGTTAGTTTGTATTCTACAAAGAGCGCCTGACTTTGCTTGAATTTATTTTTTTAAATTTAAGAAGAATTACAAATATGAATCCCAGATGATTGGCTTCAAATGATATAATTGGTGTGAAAATATATATGAATTAACGAGACTGTCAATGATGGTGTAGCTCACTCCAGCCCCATGAGAAATCAAATCTGGGTAGAAGTTATATGCACCCTAGGTATCCCTACCTTCATGCCAGAAAGAATCAAAATCGGTGAAGAATTGAGGGAGAAGAAGTGATTTTTGTGGAAACTGTTCATTAGGGCTTAATTATTCCATATCTTCATTACTGATTGCAATCATGCAAATTTGAGTAGAAGTTATATGCACCCCAGGCAGACCTAGCTTCCTGCCAAAAAGAATAAAAATTGGTGAAGAACTGAGAGAGAAGAAGCGATTTTTATGAAATGTGGACAATTCTGGACGGACGCTGGATGGACAACACATGATGGCATAAGCTCATCACCTGTTAGCCAGATGAGCTAACGATTAAAGAAAGGAAGAGAACACATGCATGAATTCAGATAAATCAGATCAGCTATCCGTTTAAGACAAAAAAAGAGGCTGGGTTGGTCTGTGCGTACAATGCAGTAGCACTGAAATGGCTGAGTTAGCATTATTGCCAGTGGCTTAGTAGGGAATGAATATTTAGAGACTTTTGGAGGATGAAAGCTGGTTTATAAATTGGGATTTTCCTTTCCAATGTAACCTTTGGCTTGCTTGTTACATTACATTGCATTACATTACATGGCATTTAGCAGATGCTGTTATCCAGAGTGACATACAATGAGTGAAAAAGTCAGGTACATGAAGTGCTGAACTTCTAGACAATAAAGTTCTAGTGCCAACTGAACAAGTGACAGCAATACCCAGTGTAATATGCTGTTGAAATACCAGCCAAGAAAACAAACCAACCATATAAAGTACAACTAAATAGAGAACTCAAAACGGCTAACCCCAGGCTAGACCGTACACAGCCTGGGTTGGTCTAGACCGAAACGCAGTTACACAGTGGGCAGGGAAAAAGGGGAAAGGTGCAGCCTGAAGAGGTGAGTCTTCAGTCTGCACTTGAAGGTGGTCAGGGAGTTGGCAGTTCTGACCTCAGTGGGAAGGTCATTCCACCAACAGGGAACCGGGACAGACAGCAGTCTTGAGCGGGCTGGAGTGGAGAGGAGGAGGGGCCAGGTGACCAGTAGTAGCGGAACATAGTGATCTGGCTGACATGTAGGGGCAGATCAGACTCTGGAGGTATGCTGGTCCTAACCCCTTAAGAGCCTGGTTACGGCTCAATCTATATCCATATCTATCTAGAGTTCTGCAAATCTGTTTTGTGACAAAAAGCACTAAAAGCCTAAGCCAATAAAACTGAATTCAGTTGGTCCTCCAAGAGGTTCTACTTGAAGGTTCTACCTGGTTCCCAAAGGGAAACCCATTGGTATGGTACAACATAGAAGCTTGAAGCGTTCCACCACAGAGACAAACCAAAGAACAGTTGCCTGATCTAAGCATTTTGATCCTTAAAGCTTGCTGTGCAATACTATCTGGTTGAAAAGTGATTTTAACTAGCTGGTGTTGAGCGTTTCTCAGGATCTGATGTGTACCATGACTTGGCGCTTGACCAATCAAGGATATGTTCTGTTTCAAACCCCACCGCTACATCCCTATTTGCTATTCTTGGTACACATACAGTATGGGAAACATAAAATGTAGACTCACATGTTATATGTTATGTCATATAACACTGTCCATATAACATTCTTTCTGTCTGTTTCTCCCTCGTTTTCACTCCATCTTTCCCATGGTTGGTCACTTTGTCTGTTTCGCTGAGGTCAGTAATATGTTAATAATACTTCTGATTAATTGCCTTCAGGCTCTGGCTCTGGAATGTTGGGCTAAAATTGAGGTTTATTTCTTGTATTTTCATGCTTGACATGCTGCATGGCACTTATTAGCGTATAGTCTAAAGTTACACAAAGGCTGTGCTTTAATTTTGACTTGAAACCACATTTCACGGTATTAGGAGTGAAGGAGGCTTGCGTATGTTCGATTTGCGTATGTTAAGAATTGCAATATTGTTTAGGTTTAAGATTTCCTCAGGGTTGTTAAACCGCTTAAGCCCTCCCGCTTGCCAGCAACCTTACTGGAACTCTTGGTCACGCTGATTGTTTTTGCAAGTGTGAGCTAAAACACAAAAGTGATCTCCAGGAATGTGCTTTTTTTTGCGCATGAAATTGTGCATCTAGGAACAAGGCAAGAAAAACAAACAAAAGCACTGTTCAACCCACAGCCTTTGTCCTGACTGGATTTCTCCCTCCTGCTAGCAGTGCTGTTGCCTTTCACACAAGGGTGAGGAAGAATTCTGCCCAGGCTAGCACATTTGTTGTGTGCTGCTCTGTTTGCATGGATGTGCGAATTGGCGGCATTTGAAGCTTGGCCGGCGCAGTGTTTCTAGACAGGACAATCCATCGTGAAAGTGTGACAAGGTCTCTTTGCGTCATTTTTCAGCTAAAACAAAGTGACCTGGTGCAACCAGTAACTGGGCAAACAGACAAATATGTGAAGGTTTCTTTAATGCTCTAGTCACCCAGAAAAGGCTGTCTGGTCTTCTTGCCAAGCAAGCGGACATGGTTTACACTCTAGACGGCACATGCCGCAAGACATTTCGGCCAGAGAGAGGAAGAAAGGGAAAGCTGACTGACAGGATTCACTAGCAGGCTTCCTTTGCTTTGAGTCCACACACACACAGTTGTCACTTAGTTAATTACAACTTCTTTTTAAGATATGAAGACTTTGCCCACAGCCGGGCCCCTTCAGGCAATAATGGGGAATGTTGTGGAACTCTGAAGAACTAAGTGGAAACAGCCGCCTCTCCTCGGTTTCCCCCGTTGTTGTTTTTCCGCTTTTATCTCCCTGTGCGTCTCCAGAAAGCCAGTTCACATATTCGAGCATCGATTAGTCATTCCGGCCACTGAGCGGTGAGGAGTTACTTGGCTGAACCCTGGAGCTGGGTGGTTGGATGTTATGCAGCCAGAATGCCTGGCTTGGCACTCCGGGGCGGCTGCTTGAATATGTATGGCTCATTGCTGCCGCTACGACATACATGGGAGCATCAGAGTGGCCTCACAAAATGAAAAGCTGAAAAGTATACAGATAAATTGTTACATTATGCTTGTTTTGTTTGGCACAGCACTTCAAACTATCTCCCACAAGGACTTTATAAGCTTAGATTATAATGTATGCATGTTCAATTGTGTGTGTGTGTGGTATGTTTTTTTTTTCTATTCTGTTATGAACTAAGGTGGGTGTGATGCGTACTTGGTGTTGACTTATGGACGGATTGGGACTGGCTGAGTTAAAGAAACAGACAAAAAACTGAGCTAGCGGACCACATGGACCTGCTGTCCTGAAATGATTCATTCTATCATGCTTGATAGATAAATATGTCATTACAGGGATGTTTGGTAATAAAATAGAAATTGTAAAGCAATACAAAAAAGCAGTGTGGCTTGCTGTCCTTACAATCATCGGATACGTGTTGTTGTTGTTTTTTTCTTCCCCAGGAAGACAAATCAGCTTGCTCATGCTCAGTGAACAGAAATATTAAGGGGATACTGTATGTGCTTTGTTCTGAGTTTGCAGCCCAACAACGAGATGAGAATCACCATGTAGTGACAGCCACACGATCTGGAAAGAGAAAGCTGAGCCGAGGCCCTTGGTCCCCGGTAGTTTATTATAGCATGGGCTGCTGAGGCATCAGACTTCACATAGCTACGCACGGAAGGAATAACAGAAACAGAATAACACGGGCCCGTATTATCTGCAGGAATTTTTATCAACAATGGCTTAAAGTAATATACAAACAGCATGAAGAAAAAACAGTGGGAACGAGGGCAAATGAATGGAATCTACACAGAGGTGGCTAATCCCTGTCGCTGCTGGGACGTGAGAGTTGAAAGCATTCTCACACTCAGATGGCCGTCACTTCCGTTTGAACTT
Organism: Neoarius graeffei; assembly: GCF_027579695.1. Taxonomy (NCBI): domain Eukaryota; kingdom Metazoa; phylum Chordata; class Actinopteri; order Siluriformes; family Ariidae; genus Neoarius; species Neoarius graeffei. The sequence goes on from NC_083576.1 coordinate 66,676,491, forward strand.
AAGGAAGACAAACCCTATGATTGCTTTTCTGTGAAAAATATCTGATAGAACTAGATTACGTAACAGAAAGGTGTCAACATTGCCAACAAGAAAGCCCTAGCAGGCAGAGAAAAACATTTACCACTAAAACCCTAGTTTCATGATAACGACATCAATGATAAAACGTATTGTTTGAACTGACACGGCAGGTAGTATTGCTTGCTTCACAGATACATGGCCCCCCAGGTTCAATCCTGAGCTTGGATTACTGTTTGTATGGAGTTTCACATGTTCTTCCTTGGGTTTCCTCTGGGTTCTCTGGTTTCCTCCCACTTCCCAGAAACATTCATATCAGCTTACTTGTTACTAAATTGACATGTCCACATTATGTTGCACATAATAAAAAACTCTCTACAACTAATGTTTTTTTTTTACTGTTAATCAACTAACTTATTTGCTCATCCAGCTGACAGGCGATGAGCTTATGCCATCATGTGTTGTCCGTCTGTCGTCTCTCATCCGTCTGGCGTCGTCCACATTTCACGAAAATCTCTTCTTCTCTCTCAATTCTTCACCGATTTTGATTCTTTTTGGCAGGAAGGTGGGTCTGCCTGGGGTGCACATGGCTTTTAGCCAAATCTGCATAACTGCAATTAATAATGAAGATATGGAGTAATTAAGCCCTAACGAGCAGTTTCCACACAAATCGCTTCTTCTCCCTCAATTCTTCACCAATTTTTATTCTTCTTGGCAGGAAGGTAGGTCTGCCTGGGGCGCATATAACTCCTACCCAGATTTGCTTAATTACAATTAGTAATTAAGTAATGGACTAATTAAGCCCTAATGAGCAGTTCAACAAAAATCGCTGCTTCTTGGTCAATTCCTGGCTGTTGTGGATTCTTTCTGGCAAATAGGTCAGTATTCCTAGGGTGTATATAGCTTCTGTATATAGCTTGTACATAGTGTATATAGCTTGCAACATTTATTATGCAATAATAATGCACTTTAGATCATTCCTTCTGGACTAGATGGGGCTGGAGTGAGCTACGCCATCACTGATGGTCTCCTTTGTACAGCTGAGCATCGGTGCACTATATACTTGGATTTCATGAAAGTAAAATATCAGTTAGATTTTTTTGGTAGCATGTCAACAGATTTTGTGCCTGCAGAGATTCCCCAGGAACTCTGTAGTAAACGTTAGCAATAGCACACTTTATGGAAGGTATACTTTATTTGCAATATTATGCCTGCTGTCGGAGAGACACAGAACAGTGTTCGGATTACATCTGGTCTATTTCTACTGACTGGTCCGATCACAAAAGATTATATTACTTACAGATCAAAGCATTTTGTTGAGAAATAGACAGAGTGGAAGTCTAAATGTTAGATGTTTATTCATTTCAGACATTTGGAGGAAATGCCTCGCTGCAGCGGGTGAATTGTAGCAATCAACGACTGTCAGGTTTAATTAGTCAGATAACATCCTGGTTTTACACACTGGATGAAATCAGAATCTAACAATACGTGTTTTCTGTTGGCACACAAGATTGAGGTTTGTGAATTCAAAGGACAATATGGTGAGAGGGGGCGGCACGGTGGTGTAGTGGTTAGCGCTGTCACCTCACAGCAAGAAGGTCCGGGTTCGAGCCCCGTGGCTGACGAGGGCCTTTCTGTGCGGAGTTTGCATGTTCTCCCCGTGTCCGCATGGGTTTCCTCCGGGTGCTCCGGTTTCCCCCACAGTCCAAAGACATGCAGGTTAGGTTAACTGGTGACTCTAAATTGACCGTAGGTGTGAATGTGAATGATTGTCTGTGTCTATGTGTCAGCCCTGTGATGACTTGGCGACTTGTCCAGGGTGTACCCCGCCTTTTGCCCGTAGTCAGCTGGGATAGGCTCCAGCTTGCCTGCGACCCTGTAGAACAGGATAAAGTGGCTACAGATAATGAGATGAGATGAGATATGGTGAGAGGCGGAAAAACAATCAAATCCGGTAATCAAACAAATCAGGTTGTGTTACCCTGGCCAATCTGGTATACACCTTATACTGTACATAGAAGTCAGTGTTGTATCACACTGAGGGCGTAATGGGAAAAACACGCCACTTACTTGTGGAAAAGGTTCATCTGAATCCTTTGCTGTCCAGAGACTCAGAGCAGGGGGTATGAGCTACCACGGAGACTCGGCTGCCAGGGGAGTCTAACGTTCCAGAATAGCTTGCCTCTTATTTAACTTGGGCACGTTGACATCACCACATTATTTTTCTTGCTGTACGTTTTTTCCCTCACGCAAATGATTTTTGAAAATTGGATTTACTTACACCTATTAATCATGCAGCAGGAAAAGTAATGCGAAGAGGGAACAGAGCACGCTAATTTCCCAGTTCCCACTGATGACAGTGTTATAAGCTTACTAGCCAAAGAAAACAGGTTTTAGGCATCATTTCATTTCACTTTAAGCTGTAAAGAGGTGAGCTTCTTTTGCAGGTCCCACCACTGAGGACACTGTAATTAGGAAAAGCTGGGAAAATGTTGCAATGTCGCTGAAGCTCCTCAGAAAAGCCAACCTTCTTCGCTCTTTTCAGAGATGTCCTGTGAGAACATGAAGGGAAAGTTTGTTCTATCGAGGTGTATGGGCTGGGAAAGGTGTAGGCTTGTTCAGTGACCAGGTCTCAAAGGGGTTTAGGAAATACAGCCCTTTGATTCAGTGCAGAAAACTGGGTCTGCTTTTGCATTATCTACTTTTAAGACTTCCTAACTCTGAGAAGGATGTGTGTGTGAGACTTTTATGAGATGAAGTTCAATGTTGAGTAACTGCGGTGTGAAGAGAGGCAGTCCTGCACCCCGTCTCTCTGTGAAGAAGACGTGCCATTGTAATGTCACTCAACATCTCCACCCAAATATTTACAACTTGAGCTAAATGTGAGGCTAAACCGCCTTCTGACTGTCTTGCCCAAACGCAGGGGTTTGACTAAAACTCGTACTTGGCACATTCGTGCTCCTCAGTCATCATATTTTGAATTTGTTTTCTTTTTACCAGCGGTACCTCGACTTTAAGCCTCATGACAGTGCACGTGAGATCGATTATGCTTCCTTTGTAGCGTCATCTGGGCCACCAAACACTCTCCAGACCTTTCTGCCTCATATGGTTGCATTATTTCATGAAAGTTGCCTGGGCATTTTCATTTTCGATGATGTTTGTGAATGTGGGCTCACCTAAAAAAAAAAAAAGTGATGCAGTGAATTAAAATTTTTTCAGTGCCTGTGGGCTGTTTGTGTGTGTGTGTGTGTGTGTGTGTGTGTGTGTGTGTGTGTGTGTGAGATGGAGGCGTATATAGATGTGTGTATGCTGGTGGGCTTGTATTTGGCTTATGTGGTGAACCTAGACTTCTCATGAGGATGGGAATACACATCAGATGTTAGGAAAATGTGTGTGTGCACATATGCTTGCGAACACCTTTGAATACTTTGGGGACCACAGTCCATGTGGCTTTAATGGTGTGTGGAAGACGGCAGGCTCAATAATCATGGCTGACCCTGATCCACAAAGTGTTTTCTGTCCGTGCAGTTCAGCTGACCTTGTTCACTTCCAGAGAAGCAAACATAGCCTGTTCAACCCTGCACTTTTGTTTCTACTTTGAATTGTGTAAGTATTAATAATTGCAGGCGATTAGCACCAGCCGTGAGCTATTTGGCCTGTGTATTTGCGCTCAGGGGGAAATAATCTGGTCATGCTTGGTCACATGGTCACGCCAGTCTTCTCTGCTTTCTCTGGCCTCCATCATTAACCCTTCAGAATCTTGACTTGCTAATTGAATCCATGCTCTACCTAACTAAATCTCCTAACATGCTGCCTTCAAGAAAGGAAGGTCCCGGGTTCATTTCCAGTATTGAAGCCAGTGGGCCACTCTTCCATCTAAGTGCTTAGATTTCATCCCTCGCCAAGGTTGATGACTGAACTGAGAAGTGGTAGAAGCTTTCCTTTTTCTGACAACGTGTCAATGGTACAGTCAACACATCTGTGGTTTGGGAGTGTGATTTTCCCCTCTTCACAGTACAGACAGATGCTGTAATACCAGATTATTTAAAGCTGCCTATTTTCTGCCTGGATTCCCAAATGAATGGAGGCTTCGCTGAGGAATTGCCACTGGAAACCAGAGCCACTGTGAGAAATCTTACCCTGGTGCTTGGTGGGCCATTCCATCCTAATTCAGAGATGTCTGAACGGGACTAGAGAGTGGCAGACACTTAATAGCAGTCGACACATGCACTGAAGCGTGACTGAATATGGTGGCTCCGGATCGATTTTGAACAGCACATAAGCGGCTTCGACTTGAGGTCAACAGGCTGCTTTAGTTCTTCAACACTATCTATGACCAAGATAATTAAACAACACTGGGAATGTATAATTATTTGGGATTCATTTTCCTTGCAATGTCAACAGTTTCATTTTATTATTGAAACTGGAACTACTGTAAATAAGCTTGATGAAAACTATGGGCTTTATTAATCTATTAGAAAGGTTGTGTGTAAATATTTTCATAGACCAAACTGAACAAAAAAAAGTTGTTTTTGCTAATACTGATTTACTACAGGGCGGCATGGCGGTTAGCACTGTCGCCTCACAGTAAGAAGGTTCTGGGTTCAAGATCAGTGGTCAACGGGGCCTTTCTGTGTGGCATTTACATGTTCTCTTCATGTCTGTGTGGGTTTCCTCCGGGTGCTCTGGTTTAACCCACAGTCCAAAGACATGCAGGTTAGGCTAACTGGTTGCTCTAAATTGACCGTAGGTGTGAGTGTGAATGGTTGTTTGTCTCTATGTGTCAGCCCTGCATTATCCTAACCTGCACGTCTTTGGACTGTGGGGGAATACCTGGCGACTTGTTCAAGGTGTATCCCGCCTCTCACCCATAGTCAGCTGGGATAGGCTCCAGCTTGCCCTGTACAGAATAAGCAGTTACGGATAATGGATGGATGATTTTCTACATACTCACATGCAACCTAAGGAAAACATGGCCTAAAGGTTAGAGAAGTAGCTTTGGGACCAAATGGTTGCCGGTTCGATTCTCTTTACCAGCAGGAACGGTTGAAGTGCCCTTGAGCAAGGCACCTAACCCCCAACTGCTGCCTGGGCTGGCCACTGCTGTACGTTGGGGTCCTGTTGTACGTTGCTCTGGATAAGCATGTCTGCTAAATGCCTGTAATGTAATCTACATGTTAATAAATGATAATCACTCAAACGACTAAGCACAGAATTGTTTGTTTAAATATGAGTTTCACAACATTTTCATAAAATTTGTGTGCAGTTGAATCCATATAAATTGCAGATATGTAACTCATCTCCTCACCTACTGTCAAATGAGGTTCACATTAGTGAGTCTCCTTATATGTAGGGGAGAGCGGGGGGGACTTGGGACAGTTTGTATTCCCAGAAATTAATTTCAACCAATCAGGTTTTATCAGAATCAGAAGTTAGATGTTGCCCCTTAGAGTAACCTACTTCCTTTAGAGCCATGAAGCTGGACACTGCAGTAAGGTTTGTGCAGTTCAATATTTTTATCAACCAAAACTCGTATTTTCTAAATTGCAGTCCACCTCCATTCTACGGTGTAATGTACGCTGGTGAATTGGGGATTTGTTAGGAATTAAAGTATGTAACCCAGAGTTACCATATACAGTATTATTTATTAAATTATGGGAGAAAAAGATTTGATTTTTTTTCCCAAAATGGCCGGATGGGGAGAGTTGGGACAGTTCATCATGTTACAGGTTTTTTTTTCTTGTGGTTTACAAATATGAGATTGTTTAAAATTGCTGTTGGAAATGCTGGAGTGTACCTGCATGAGAAATTAAGCTCATTTCATTCCTTCTTGAGAATGGACCCGTTTTGTCTCGTCAGGTTTTGGGTAAACTGACATTTTTCTATTGCTGTACCAGCATTGTGTGTTCATACAGCTCATATGCTGCAGGTTTTGATAATAAATAAAAGTTAAACATGGAGGCTTGGGTATTTTATTTTTGTTCCATGTCTCCCCACTCTGTCCCAAGTCTCCCAATATAATGTCCCATATCTCATGTCTCCGGGCGGCACGGTGGTGTAGTGGTTAGTGCTGTCGCCTCACAGCAAGAAGGTCCGGGTTCGAGCCCCGTGGCCGGCGAGGGCCTTTCTGTGCGGAGTTTGCATGTTCTCCCCGTGTCCGCGTGGGTTTCCTCCGGGTGCTCCGGTTTCCCCCACAGTCTAAAGACATGCAGATTAGGTTAACTGGTGACTCTAAATTGACCGTAGGTGTGAATGTGAGTGTGAATGGTTGTCTGTATCTATGTGTCAGCCCTGTGATGACCTGGCGACTTGTCCAGGGTGTACCCTGCCTTTCGCCCATAGTCAGCTGGGATAGGCTCCATCTTGCCTGCGACCCTGTAGAACAGGATAAAGCGGCTAGAGATAATGAGATGAGATGAGATCTCATGTCTCCCTGCAGAAAATAATGACAGAAAAAGTGAAGTCTGAAGGTCAGTATATGTGACAAGCTGAGAAACTAATCTTGTGGTAAGAGGGTATGGTAAATACTCTGTAATGCAATATGAATGTTATGCTACCTGCAAAGAATGTCACACAATCTACAAAAACTGAAAACATGTCCCAAGTCTCCCTACTCTCCCCTACATTTAGACAAAATCAGGAGCTCTCACAGGCCATGAAAAAATATACATTTTCAAATCGGATTTTAATAAATACCACATTTTTGTGTAAATTTGTTTGTGTCCAGTGTGGTAAATGAGGCCCAGTGTTGGGGAATCTGTTGATTTATTCTGCATTACAAATGCAAATTTAAGGTCTTTTTAGCTAATCGCTTATTTAATGTGGCAAAGTAAATATTATGAGCAAACTATACTAGTGTCGGTGAGGAATCTTTATAGCTGTATGTGTCACAACTTTGTCTGAAGACTCTAAGAGTTCAGGATCCTCAAACACTGTAGTCTGGGGAACCTCGAGAAATGCACATTGTTGGCTGAATATTTGCCTTGGTTTGGTTTTTTTGCTCTTTTGCTATTTTGTTGTAGCATTCCAGAGTAGGAAGAACGACTAAGTTTGTTTTTCCCATTTCGGTAAAGCGTATGTTCTCAGAAGAGGTTTGCTCGAGGGTTGATTGTGAATGGCCTCCACTGGTGGCCAGACGAGTGGGGGAATTTTGAAAGATATGAAACAACTACAACACGACCACAGAATTAAATGATTTGCTTATCTTAGATTGACATCTCCTGTGATGACCTGGCGACTTGTACAGGGTGTACCCCACCTCTTACCCATAGTCAGTTGGGATAGGCTCCAGCTTGCCTACGAACCTGTACAGGATAAACAGCTCCAGATAATGGATGGATGGATGGATTGGTATCTTGCAAAACTTGTCATTGATCTCAATTTTTCATTTTTGTGGTAGAAATCTTTGTTTCATTGGTACGTGTTGCTAACAGGGATAAACTGTCGAGTCTGTGGAGTAGCAGCCTGTATGTTTTAGCAATACACAGTACCAGTCAAAAGTTTGGACACACCTCCTACTTTAATGGTTTTTCTTTATTTTTATTAATTAAAAGACACTTCAGGTCTTAAAGTAATGATGGATGTTGTTTCTCTTTACTTAGTTGAGCGGTTCTTGACCTAATATGGATCACTACAGTTGTGGACTAGGGCTATTTACTATATTGTTATTATTTACCATTTACTGTTTGATCTCAAAAACATTAAAAAGGCAAGAAATTGCACTAGTTAACTTTTGGCGAGGCAAAAAAGTTGAAAAGCATTCCAAGTGACTACCTCGTGAAGCTGGTTAAGATAATGCCAATAGTGTGCAAAGCGTCATCAAGGTAAATGCTGGCTACTTTGAAGAATCTAATCTATGACTGTTTTTTTAAACACTTTAACACATTTCTTTCCCACATAATTAACAGTTGTTCCACAAAATCGAGTTGTACATGAACTGACAGCCAACAAAGTGCATAGCGCCAAGTTGGCTATAAGCCATGTACGACGAGATTGAGTGGAATAACTGTTTTATTCTATCCACATTCACTGGATTTTGAGAAACAGAGCATTTTTATTTTTATTTTTTTGCGAATTCGATAAATAAAAACTTTATACAAAACGTCTGACAAAATAATTTAGAATGTAAACTTAGAATGTGAACAAACTGGTGAAATGACAGTAGCAATTTGTGAAAAAGGCTATAGTAATAATAATTCTTGAAAAATAAAAAAAAGATACGTTCTTACCAGGGTGGCACGGTGGTGTAGTGGTTAGCGCTGTCGCCTCACAGCAAGAAGGTCCTGGGTTCGAGCCCAGCGGCCGACAAGGGCCTTTCTGTGTGGAGTTTGCATGTTCTCCCCGTGTCCATGTGGGTTTCCTCCGGGTGCTCCGGTTTCCCCCACAGTCCAAAGACATGCAGGTTAGGTTAACTGGTGACTCTAAATTGACCGTAGGTGTGAATGGTTGTCTGTGTCTATGTGTCACCCCTGTGATGACCTGGCGACTTGTCCAGGGTGTACCCCGCCTTTCGCCCGTAGTCAGCTGGGATAGGCTCCAGCTTGCCTGCGACCCTGTAGAACAGGATAAAGCGGCTAGAGATAATGAGATGAGACGTTCTTACCATCAAATACTTTCATTCCATACTTTGTTGCTTTTTTTGTACTTTTTGGAGGTTTTTTTTCGAGTAGAGTTTTTATTTTGTCCTCGGTTAGTTCAGCAACACACTCTGCCATTTTGTTTACTTTACTCACAGTATATGAGCTAATAGCCAAGTAGTAGAGTAGCCAATCAGAGCGCACGATTACTCATATCCAGTGAGTATGGATAGAATAATTCCATATATGGTCTATATGTTATTTCATAGTTTTGATGTCTTCAGTATTGTTCTTTAAATGTAGAAAACAGTCAAAATACAAAAAAAAAAAAAAAACCTATGAATGAGTAGTGTGTGTCCAAACTTTTGACTGTTACTGTATATGTTTTGGTTTATGCTGTTCATGGAGATACATGACCTATGGCACTTAAACCCATTTCTCACTCACAGAGCTGATTAACAGGCACGGAAAGCGACTGCGGCAACTTGAAAGATTCAGCCTGATGCTGGTACTCTGTACTTTACATGTACACATGCACACAAAAGCAAGCATTAATCACCTGAAAAAAGCCTGGTCACAGGAATAGCCAACCAACGCACAAAGCCATTTCTCAGCAAATGAGTCCACTTGGGCCGGAAGAGCCTTTGGCTGGAGAGATGAAAGGCTCTTTGGGAAGCCTGTGTTAATGAAATTTGCTGAGTGAAAGCTGAGCTGCCCAGCCGGGGCCCAGCAGCCCCCTTACCTGCTCATACTGACGCTTGGCCCAAGGTCACAGAGCTGCAGCCTGAACAACACTTCCGCCTGTCCTCACTACTATTACTTACACACACACACACACACACACATGATCAGGGACAGACACCAACTCATCAAAAGGTAATTTTACACTCCTCACTCAAGCACAGCAGTAAAAGGAGCGCTGGCTGCATTGTTAAGTTGGGAACTGGTTTGAACTGATATTTGAACTCTGTTCACATCCTTTTTATCGCCACATCCTGGTTGATTATGCTCAAAACCATTCTTCCAAACTGGCCAGGAAAGTGAGGTTTTCCACTATTTTTCCAGCTGACTTTGGAAGTCCGTAACGTCCTGGTGGAAACATGCTGTGCATAGACTCCAGTCACCTGCAACCCTAGCAGTGCAAGGAGGGTGTAAAAATATTTGAGTGTAAATGTAACCTATACTCAGAATTACAGGGCAATTAAACTGGAAATCTTAATTATCCAAATGACGACTTGCAGTTTGTTTGTAGTAACGGTTTCTACACGCTACTGAAACAGAATGCACTCATGCCGGACATGTTCTATTAATTTAAGGAGAGATGTAAAATATCACAAGATGTCTCAAAATATCTCCTGGCTTCCTCTCTGCAGCATGAAGAATTCATGCACATGCCGAGGCTGTTTCTCCTTGCTAAGGTCACTGCATGCCAATTATGCACACGCACAATCTTATAAAAGTGGGTGTGGTCTCATTTGGTAGGGTATGAGGAGTATTTTTCATTTTTGTGATAGAAAGATTACAGTTATCGACACTTGTGGCCACTAGATGCAAACAGTTACAGCTATGCTTGTAAGCTAATTAGAAAGTCGCTCATGGTGCCAGCGACTGAGCGCCTTTCTTGTGCACAGCTGTGTGGCAGCACTTTATCCCTTCTGCGTTTTTTCATCTGTTAAAGAGTTCTTTCACTGTCAGATAAAAAAGGAAGCACAACTGGAAACCAAGTAATGTTCCGAAATTGATGTCTGTATGTGGATTGCGTTCAAATTAAAGACAGATATGGGAGACTTGTTGTTACAAATCAGAATTGTGCAATGAAGCATGCCACGTGAACAAGACACACGCAACTAAGACACAAACAGCAGATTAAATATTTAACTATCGACTACCATCTACTTTTGTCCCAGTGGTGAAAGTATCCCATATGAGCAAAAGTATGGGACAATTAGACCTTACACACCAGGCCCAACATCAGTGCCCAATCTTACGGCTAATCCTGTGGCTGTATGAGCACAAATCCCCACAACCACATTCCAAAATCTATGGACAGCCTTCCCAGAAGAGTGGAGATTATTATAAATTAGACCTTACACACCAGGAGCGCTGGCTGCATTGTTAAGTTGGGAAAGAGATGTTCAACAAGCACAAATGGATGTGAATGGCCAAGTGTCACCATGCAGTACTTTTGGCCATGTAGTATATTTACGACAGAGATTATAATGTATTTTTCATTCTTAAGGCTGATGTCCATTTTAATGTGGGTGGCATGGGCGGTGTAGTGTTTAGCACTTTTGCCCCACAGGAAGAAAATTCTGGGTTTGAGCCCAGCGGCTGACGGGGGCCTTTCCGTGTAGAGTTTGCATGTTCTCCCCGTGTCTCTGTGGGTTTCCTCCGGGTGCTCCAGTTTCCTCTCACAGTCCAAAGACATGCAGTTAGGTTAACTGGCTACTCTAAATTACCCAAATGTGTATGGGAGTGTGCAAAAAGGAACCAGCCACCCTACCGCTGCAATTCTGGCCAAGTCAACCAAACATGCCCTGTGTCCAAAATCGCTCCCTACTCACTATATAGGGCACTATATAGTGAGGACGCCATTTTGTAGTGCTGTCCGAAACCTTAGTGAGGATTATTTACACTCTATATAGTGCACTCAAAATATCCCACAATGCATCACGAAAAGTAGTGTACAACAATGGTCACTCGCCAAAGCAATATATCCCATCATGCATTGCGGTCGCGCTGAAAGAAATCAAATTAAAAGTCTCAAATTTGATTTAATAAAAGGCAGCAGCAAAGAAGAAAGTATTCAGCCTTGATTTAAAAGAACTGAAAGATGCAGGTACTTTGCAGTGATTAATGTGGGAAATACGCTCAGTATAATATGGATTTATCACAAAAACACATGCATGTATTTATTATTTTGAAAACCACCAGCCGACTGATCTGGCACGTTTTAATTGTGCGACAGTAATGACGTAAATACCAGCGCGACGGACTAGTGTCCGGAAGCATTTTTTTTTTTTCATTTTACCAATGAGCTCACTATACAGTCCTCTATATGGTAATTCCCTATATAGGGGGTAGGGAGAAGTGAACGAGTGAGTGATTTCAGACACAGGGATTGTTCGCCTCAAGCCTGGATCGGGTTCCATACATGTCAACCTTTGGTCAATCAAACCTGTATAACCAACCTCCAAAATCCGTATTTCCCTTATAAAATCCGTATAAGGTGCAAATTAAAATAATTTACCTAAAATTTGAATGATAATTAACAATGATATATCCCAGTTACTTTTTATTCAATATTAATAACAATAAACCTTCAGAATGAATACAAAGCTCCAATGTTTGACAAAAACACAAATTGTTATCAGCGTAGTTACGATGGAAATACTTCATTATTTGGAGACAGGTTTCACCGAGCGGCTATTATGCACGAGACTTCATATTAGCCACAAAGTCAGAAAAATCTGTTCGTAAAATTACGTTATAATGACCAAATACAATGAAAAGTATTTTTCCAGTTTCACCTGTGAAAGGTAATCCCATGTGATCTCGTTTGGACGGTAAACCTGTTGGTACAGTTAAACGCAGCACATGAATGAGGCATCTTTATTCTCGGCTACTGTCTAGACGCTATACCAGAGACGGTTGAAGAATCTCCACTTTGCCACATCCAATATGGTGGCGAGGATGACGTATGAGTCTACGCAGAAGGCTGCGTCTATGTTTATATGTCTATTACTTCACGGTTGGTGGGATTCTCGCAATGCGGTGTGTGCATGATCAAAAGTGGAACGAAGTCTCGCTACCACAAGATAACGCGCGATTTCATAAGACTCTTTACTGGCTGTCTGTGCTTTCTGTGGTGTACAGTACGTTTGTAAATGTTATGCGCTCTTTTATCATCGTGGGAATTGATTATAGCTCTAAATAAATATTGAAGTTTTTTTAAAGAATCCGTATAACTTTATTTATACGCCCGTATACTACGTTTATTGAATCAAATCCGTATAAAATACGGACATTCCGTATAGGTTGACATGTATGGGGTTCAGCAGTGACGGTGATGACGACGCTATTTGATTGGGTTGTAGACATTTATATTGGAATTTTTCTGGCAGGTTTTAGTGACTGACTTTAAACAGTTAAAAGATAGTTCTGGCTGCTTTTTAATGAATGAATGATGAAACATTTTCTCATTGTAATATTCGGATTTGAACGTTTAGAACAGCAAAATAAATTCATCCCTACTCTGGAGAATAACCAACTACTACTCAGCTCAGCGACTGCTTCCATGTCATCTCAATATACCAGATGAAGATGTTTTTAAACTATAATTTTATATTTCTGATTGACTTGAGACTCCAGTTTCTTCCCAGAGTCCAAAGGCATAAGGATTAGGTTAACTGGCTACTCTAAAGCTGCTTTTACATGGGCACTGGGAACAAGTTGTACAAGTTGTGACCACTTTCCTTCAGATTTACATGCTCACTCTCTATCGGTGGCAAACCGGAGGTTAGACAGGTAAACACAAAAATGTGCATGCATAAATCAGTGATCAGAAGCTTGTTTTTAACTTGCTTTGTCCTCTTGCTGCTCATTTCTGTTTAAAAGCCCGGTGATTTGGCAGTGATTTCTCCAAATTCAACTTTCACTTCAAGAAAATATCTCGCAAATAAACAAATTGAGCTAAAAGTCGGTCTTTATGTCTTTCCTTTAGAAAAAAAAAAGCTGCATGTTGAATTTTTTCTTCACGATATAACCACTAAAGTGAAGAAAATAGACAGGACTATTATTTGTCAGGGAGGCCGCTATAACTCCATCGAGCATGATGTCATTTTCCGCGAGCACAGCAGAGGTGTATAAATGCATGCTATACTGGACTACAGTATAATATTATGGCTTAGCATGACTTCTTGGTCAATTTGTTTGAATTTCTTCACAAAAAATTATGGCAATGCAGGATGAGAAAAGGAATCAAAATAAAGTAGTGGCTAGTTTATTGCCTGTTTATTTAAAAAAAAAAATATTTACCTGGTTATCTTCCATCCGTTTGATGCGTGACACGGTATGCTGTCATGCTGTCGGTGTTTTGTGGTGAAACAAAGTCGGGATGGCATCTGGCTTCAGTTGTCGTTTCTGCTTCGTGTCTTGCTTCTTCCCAGTGATTTTTTTCATACAAGTCCTCCACAAAACAATCTTCTGTAAAATGCTTGGTGCACAATTTGCTGCTTTTTCTAGGAGTAAAGTTTTCTCGCTTTACTTGATGAAGCCACTCAGCCAAACATCTTGGATCCAGGATGGAATGAGGAAGATGTGCAGAATCCTACATCACACAGCACCACCCTCGTTTTTGTCTCCTAATACAGCCATGTATCTGGCTAATCCAGTATGGTCGCACCCGGGGAAATCAAGTCAAGTCAAGTCAAGTTTATTTGTATAGCACTTTTAACAATAAACATTGTCGCAAAGCAGCTTTACAGAATTTGAACGACTTAAAATATGAGCTAATTTTATCCCTAATCTATCCCCAACGAGCAAGCCTGTGGAGACGGTGGCAAGGAAAACTCCCTCAAACGACATGAGGAAGAAACCTCAAGAGGAACCAGACTCAAAAGGGAACCCATCCTCATTTGGGCAACAACAGACAACATGATTATAACATTAACAGTCCTAACATAAAGTCAGCTTCGTTGATGCCATAAACCCCTCACCGATGGAAACCCGGGCGCAAAACCATTCACAACAACTGCAGTCCCAAAGTCAGTAAGTCAACTGCAGCCCTAAATTCAGCAAGTCAACTGCAGTCCCCAACCACAAAAGCACCACTGCAAGAGTCCAGAGCGTCCTCCAGGCGCGACCCCCAACTGTCCACATGGGGCCGCCCTCCACAGGAGCGATGCGATGAGACTCCAACCAGACACAGGGCACCAGGATGGATCAGGCAGGTCCGAGGAGCAGAAGAGGTCAGCATCTCAATCCCAGGACCGACATGTAACTCAGAGGGACAGATTTGGGTGGGGGGGGGGAGAGGGAGGGAGAGATAGAGAGAGAGACAGAGAAAACACAGGTTGTTAGGTATGCCCAATGCCACCTGAATAAGTAGGAACAGTATACATATTACACTGAGTACAAGCAGGGACTCCGGCAACTAACTATGACAGCATAACCAAAAGGGGAGAGCCAGAAGGTAACACAGGCATGAGGGAGCCCCGGGACATAAAGCAGCCAGCCACTACACCGTCAACAAACTCGAGTGAGCAAGCAAGTGGGGGACTGACCGCATCCATACATCCCAGTTTAATCAATACAAAATTTGACTGGGAGCCAATGCAATGTGGATAAGACAGGGGTGATGTGGTCATATTTTCTAGGTCTAGGAAGGACTCTTGCTGCTGCATTTTGAACTAACTGGAGCTTGTTTATGCACGTATTGGAACATCCAGACAGTAAGGCATTACAATAATCCAACCTGGAGGTAACGAAAGCATGAACTAGTTTTTCCGCGTCATGTAGTGACATTAAATTTCTCATCTTAGCAATATTTCTGAGATGATGAAATAATGGCCCAACGGACTGATGTTACAACTTTAACATGTTTTTAAAGCTACAGTCCACTTATTATTATTATTTTTTTGCCTAGAATATCTTGTGGGCGGCACGGTGGTGTAGTTGTTAGCACTGTCGCCTCACAGCAAGAAGGTCCAGGTTCGAGCCCCGTGGCCGGCGAGGGCCTTTCTGTGTGGAGTTTGCATGTTGTCTGCGTGGGTTTCCTCCAGGTGCTCTGGTTTCCCCCAAAGACATGCAGGTTAGGTTAACTGGCGATGCTAAATTGAGTGTGAATGGTTGTCTGTGTCTATGTGTCAGCCCTGTGATGACCTGGCGACTTGTCCAGGGTGTACCCCGCCTTTCGCCCGTAGTCAGCTGGGATAGGCTCCAGCTTGCCTGCGACCCTGCAGAAGGATAAAGCGGCTAGAGATAATGTGATGTGATGTGTGATAACAGACTGTACTCATATCACAACCGGTTTATTTCACCATTGGAGATCAGATCACACAAGACATGAGTTAAATGACTCAGGTGGATAAGGCGCCATACCATAAATCCGGGGACCCGGGTTCGATTCCGACCTGCGGTCATTTTCCGAGCCCTCCCTGTTTTTCTCCTGCTCATTTCCTGTCTCTACACTGTCCTATCCAATAAAGGTGGAAAAAGCCGAAAAAAGAGAATAATTTAAAAGCAGTGCCAGCAAACATAAGTGCAATCATCTCATTATCTCTAGCCGCTTTATCCTGTTCTACAAGGTCGCAGGCAAGCTGGAGCCTATCCCAGCTGACTACGGGTGAAAGGCGGGGTACACCCTGGACAAGTCGCCAGGTCATCACAGGGCTGACACATAGACACAAACAACCATTCACACCTACGGTCAATTTAGAGCCACCAGTTAACCTAACCTGCATGTCTTTGTGGGAAACCGGAGCACCCGGAGGAAACCCACGCAGACAACATGCAAACTCCACACAGAAAGGCCCTCGCCGGCCACGGGGCTCGAACCCGGACCTTCTTGCTGTGAGGCAACAGCGCTAACCACTACACCACCGTGCCGCCTAAGTGCAATCAATTCAGGTAATAGTTAAGAAATAAAGGGTGTACAAAACAAGTTGGAGAATTCATTTTAAAAATTTTAGTAAGCTTTCTTGTTTTTTTTTGCCATTTTTTCCACAGCGCAAGCTAACGGCTACAAAAAACCCGGTGTTCTATTGAGCGGAAGTATACACCCCATGCCCCCCCCTCCCCTTTCGCATAGATTTTGTGGATGTCATAGGAGAGAAATCAACAACAGACATCAAAATCAAAACCGAACACTAAACAAATTTTTATTTACTTATTTATTTAATTTATTGTTTGATTTTTTTTCCCTTTGTGATGGTCACAGAGGTGATCTGATCCATTTAAATAGCTGCCGGAACACCGAATGAAATGAAAATAGCTGCCGGATCCGATGATGGAGGTTCCGGATCTTGTTCCGTCATGTTCCGGCTCAAATTAAGCCCTGCCTCTCGCCCAAAGTCAGCTGGGTTTGGTTCTACCTTCCCCCATGACCCTGACAGATAAGCAGTATAGCTAATGGTTGGATGGATGATTAACTTTAGTTCATTAGTTTAATGAACAGATTTTTGTCCCCTCTAGTCCGAATGCACTTGGTATGGGATGTAGTGCCGGACTGAACATGTTTTTAGATGCTTTCAGCTGATGAGGCTACAGATTCCCACTCTGCTGTGCTATTTAACACAAATATTAGAAGACAAATGAAATGGTAACCCATCTTCTGCTCTTTGAGGAAGCGTGACCGTTCCGCCAAAGTGTCCGACAAGCTCATGGTGCTGAAAGCTGAAGGGGCCCTGGAAATGGAGCTCCAGGTGCTAGAGCTTGAGCATCCTTTGCTCTTTCCCGTGAGGATATGGAGGAGGGGGAGGGCTAAGGAAAGGGGGCGAAAGCTGTTGAAAAGTCTCAGGAGGAGAGTTTCTTCGGAGGGTTGCAGGTCAGCCATGCGGAAAGGCTGGAGTGCTGTTTTAGGAGTGAGGTCAAGCACGGGCATTGGGGGATTTGACAGTAAGTAAAAAAGGCGCCCCATGGAGTCCTCTCCGAGCCATGACCCACAGAGACATTTGCCTAGAACCTAAATGGGTGTGTGTTGAACTACTGAGCTGTCTCTTTTTGCTACACGTGGTTGGTGGACAATAGACAGAATGAGAAAAAGAGAGGCTGTCTTTAGTGTGTTTACTTCTGGAGCCGGTCAAGGCCACTCACGGTTGTTAAGTTATAAAATGTTTGTTTAAGAGGAGCTTTGTGTATTTCACAGGTAAGTACTCCTATTGTCCACATTCAGAATTACTGGCTATCACAGACACAGATCTCATTCCATGCTAACCATGCTATGATATATGACAAACACATATACACACACATGCACTCAGTGAAGACACCCTGTCTTTGTTATAGCTTTGCCTCTGAGAAACCGCAACGTCTTCCCAGGCAAGCCCATCTCCCCTGACATTTGTTTCCAATCAAAACTTCAATTCCCCTTTTTTCCAGTTCAGAACCCTGCAATAATGGAGTTAACCTTTTGATACATTCCCTCCACTCTTGGCAATGCTGGCTTAATGCTGAACCTCACCTGACATCAGCTCCTGCTAACCAATTTACTCAGCTCTAAGCCTGCCATATTGCTCTTGAAGGGCACGGCTCTTTCCTGTTCTTTGTGTTTATCTTCCTCTCTCACATGACATTATTGTCTTCCAATTATGCCTTCCAAACAGCAAATGAAGTAGCCAAAAAGTCTTTTGGACGGAGACGTTGACTCAGATTTCAGACTCGAAGAGTAATTTCCGATTCTTGGGCTCTTGAAAGATTGTGGGTGTTTTGAGGAGCGAACAGCCTGGCACCAGCGTAACAGATTCACTCCTAATGTTTATAAAGCAGCTCTCAGAGACGCATGGATTTAATTATTCTGGTAATTTTTATCAGCATTACTGTCAACCAGGCATGTCTGTGGCTGGGTCACTTGTGGCCAGGCGTACGTATTAGAGTGACTATAAATTTGACCGAATGTAACCCAAAACCTTCAATTAATTTCTTCCGGGAGTATAACTGTCAGGGAGGATTAATCTGATGTTCCGCTGAGCCACTGTGAAGTTGAAATGGGCTGTTTTCATTTGGGCCCATAGCTGATTTACAGGGATTTCCTGATGTGTTTCCTTGAAGCTACTTAGAACCGAAAGGCTGTGTTTATTTTGCATTAGTATTTTGGAATGCCTCACAGTAAACGTGAGGTGGATATGATCCAAAGCGGGACAAAATAAAATGCAATAAGATGTGGTCAGCAAGGAGGTCTCAGTGTGTGGCGTTCAGACTGGCACACAGCTCGTGGTCACTTCCAGCCTATGAAATGTAGAGCATTGTGGCTTTGGTGCAACAAATAGTTCTAGACAGCCATTTGAAAGCAGCAACTATCCTTATTTGACTTCTAAATGCCTATACTTGTCTGCGTACGTAAACCTACAGTATGTATACATAAACTCTATACTAGTGAGCAGTGGCAAACCGTTACTTTTAAAGCTAGGACTTGAGCTCAGCCAAAACTTAATCAGACACTGAAAAAGTAAGAGGGCAAAAGATTTTGCAAGGGATTAGCAGCAGGCTGCCAGGTCGCTCCGTTGTGTATCATCGTTGATGTTGATTTTAAAAGTAACTAAGTAAATTACACAAGGAAATGCATACTTAAGTCTGATTGAAAAATACTGTAGCGAGCGTGCAACGTGGAAGAAGAGGAGTCTGGAGACAGAAATCTTAGTTTCTCAGTCGTTAGCCTGTGCTACTTGCTCTCGATAGCACTGGCTTGACCGCTTTATTAGCATTCGCTAACACTACTGACGAACGCTACACCGTCTGGAAGGTAACTTCACTGCTGCACTGACGGCGCTGACTCCTGTTTAAGCTAGCGTCGGCCTAGGCAGAGGGCGATAAATTTTTGGTCCCTCCCACTATAAATCAAAATTTGATTGGTTAATTCATCTGTCACTTCCTACATAAACATACACTGTCATGGCCTTCTGTCCTGGCAATGAAGTCCTGACCAATGAGTGAGCCAGCTTTAAACTCCTCTCAGCTTAGAGACAACAAACAAAAAAAATCTCATTGGATAGCTTGATTTTAATGCTTTTGGGACAGTAACCCTTTCATTTCTGAAGCAAATTTGATAGAAAATGAGGCCAAATTAGAAGAGAATAATTAGAATGAAATTATGAAAGAAATGCTGATATCTTTGGGCCTTCTGTAACGACCTAGAAGGCCCTGACGGTTCCCCTCTGGTGTATAATCAAACATTGACTAAAAGAGAATCCATATAATTAAATTACATCATGCTTCTAAATATTGATAACTCACTGACTGATTTTAATACTTATAATACATAGGGTCAAATTACTCAATTCTGATTGGTCAATCAAGGAGGGCTTTTTTCCTTAACACGGGGCCGTATTTCTGAAATGCTATTGGCTAGTTCGTTGTTTGGTTACGGTTACAAAAATTAGCAAATTTTGTCAACAAAATGGTTGACTCTGCTGACTCAGCAATGCCACGTTTCGCTATATTTGACGAATAAATTATAAACTAATTGAAAGCTGCAAGCGAAAATTAAAATACCAAAAAAAGTACGAATTTTTGGCTTTCCGTGTTTAAGAAATGGGCTGCAGAAAGACAAATAAATGACTCTCTAGTGGCATATGAACGCTGTGAGTTAGACAAGGTGCTATCGCAGGTTTTTTTTTGTGTCGTGATGAAAGACGCTTTAGAAACTGATTCAAACGTGCAAGATAGTCTTGCGCCCTGATTGGTTCAGAAAATGTGAATGACAAATGTTGTGAACTTGAATGGCTTCCGAAGTATGAATTTGGCCCTATATATTATAAACAAGTAATCGTATGGTTCCTCGCAAAATTAAGGATCAATTTCACTCATGATTTGGGAGTTTTGAAATTGCCCTCGTTGCTTCGCGACTCTGGCAATTTTCAAAACTTCGAAATCACTCATGAACTTAATCCTTAATTTTACTCGGCCCTGTACGATTATCTATACAAATGTTGGTCACTTTGTTTATATTATTCATGGTGTATTAATGCTTATGTACCAGTGGCGGCTGGTAGTCTTTCAAACAGGGGAGGCTGGTCGGTTACGATATTTCCAGATTTTAAAAGAAAAAAGAAAAAACACATCAATTTTGCCCATACTCTTGCCTCTGATCTGGCTGATTGTTGGCAGGGTCACAAACTGTGAAATAGCAGGTTCTTTTGGCCCATTAGCCCACTGTCCAATATATATGATGGTGGTGTTGGGAGGGGGGTATATTTTAACATTTTATATTTTAAAATTGTGGCATGTTGTTTAAAAATTGATCATTATTGAAAGCAGCTCTTTGTCAGGAACCTCAGCAGTAACAGCAGAGTGTTCTGGAATAGGCACAAGCACTGACCTTGGGGAGCCAAACACAGAGCTGTGTGCCACACATTTCATTCAATGACACTTTCCCTATATTTTACTTATTTTGACTGAGAAATGTTTTATTGACAATTTCGATAACCCTTCACTTTTAATCCAGGTCTGTAGTGTGAAATGTTCTCGGCTGTGTTTTTGTTTAAAAATGTTTTCCAAATTGTAGCTGTGTTTAATTCATATCCAGAGAAATATATATTCCAATATAATATACTCAGCATAAACATTTTAAATAGATTCTATATTTTTGGTCCATCCATGACATATTACTAAAGTAGCCTATTTACTGTTGTTGATGTGGGTCACTTGCTGTTAGCCAATTCACTTTCTCGTAGCAGGAGAGCTGAAAGGAACGAGTATTATTCCCTACCTTTTTCACCAAGTCAATTTGAGGCGTTGGTCTACCCTGCTCTTTAATTTTAATTTTTTCCTCGAAAGGAAGACTGGCAAATGGCTTCGCCAAAATTAAATCAGCAATGCTTGGCATCCGTACGCAGCTTTCTCGCTAGCTGACTAGCCCCCTCAAGTTCAAGTTCAGTCACTCAAATAAACGAAATTTTTGGAACTAAGATAGCAAACTTGACAACACTATATTTACACTTTATTTACAATGAAAATATATACAAACTAAAAAAGCTGGTAGAAACCGTATGTAATGAATGAAATCGAAATGTAAGCTGATCTCTTACAATACACCACAGCACTTGCGAATCCGCATGGGACTGAACTGAAATTCACCGCTGCCTGTCTATAGTTGAAACGAGCTGTCAATCAAAGAAAATATCCGGCCGCTTTCACCAATCACCAGTCTCCTCGCGGAAAGCTTTGCCATGTCCCTCCCACTGTGAGGCTGGGAGTCCGTAGGCGGGCATTTTCACAGTATTTGTCCAATAACCGTCTTGCATTTTGAGATTGAAAAGCGCATAGCTCCCAAATGCCATTGAAGTCCACTGAGGCTGCGCTGCATCGCGCTGTCACGAGGGGGAAAAAACTCACACACACATTAGGCGAACTGGGGAAAGTTATAAGGGAATGATTTCGCACTGTAGTTGGGTTGAGCACATATATTTCTATGATTCTGGATCTGAAATAGCAATGTTATAAGGTCGGCTATAACATAAGCCTAGCGCAATTCATCCTACACGATGTTCGTCATTTTTAGAGGAGGCTGAGCCTCCCTCGTTGTCTTAGAGCAATCGCCCGTGTTATGTACATAGTATGTTTGTGGGTTAAATGTCAATTAAAGCAACTTTAACCTAAAGTGCTACCTGTAACATTTCACAGAAATTGTAATCATAGTAATAGTTTGATTTATTTATTTAAACGGGAGTACTTTTTTTACTCTTACAGGAGTATGTTTGTATTTACAAAAGTGTAATTTAACATTCAGTGTGACATATTCTGCACTACTTAAGTTCAGGAATGCCAGGATGCAACACCTTATGTAGAGAACACACACTCACTGGCCACTTTAATAGGAACTTATTCTTGGTTCTAAGGTTGCTGTTTTTGGCTGCAGGAGTGGAACCTAATGTGGTCTTCTGCTGTTGGATGCTGAGATGCTTTTCTGCTCACCATGGTTGTAAAGAATTGCTATGAGTTGCTATATCCTTCCTGGCAGCTCAAACCAATTTGGCCATTTTCCTCTGACCTCTCTTATCAACCAGGCATTTGCTTCCACCCACAAAACTGTCGCTCACTCAATGTTTTTTTGTTTTTCGCACCATTCTGTGTAAACTCCAGAGACTGTTGTGTGTGAAAACCCCAGAAGATCAGCAATACTCAAAATACAAAAACATCTGGCACCAACACCCATGCCACCCATCCCACTTTGAGATCACAGTTTTTCCCATTCTGATGTTTGAAGTGAATATTAACTGAAGCTCTTGATTTGTATCTGTATGATTTGATGCATTGTGCTGCTGTCAAGGGATTGGCTGGTTAGAGAACTGCATCAAACAGCAGGTGGATGGGTGTACCCGTCAGGGTACAGGCACTTACAGATGTATTCACAGGAAGAAGCTGCGAACAAACAGTACAAAGCCAAATCGTGGAGCAGAAATCATAGTCAGTAGGCGGGCGAGGGTCAGTCGATCAGCAAACAGAGTGACGTAGACAAAACCAGGAAGAGTAAACGTGGAACCGATAGCGAGAGTCAATAAACAAGAAATCAGTCAGAGAATATAAAGGCTCAATATGGACTAGGAAAGCAGAACAATACTTCACAATGAAGCAGAGTCTGAGAGGGGTTTAAGTAGCGTGGTGGTGATTAACCAAATAATCAACAGCTGAGTTCAATACTCCGGTGACAGGGGGCGCTGTGAATCTTGGTCGTTGTAGTCTTGGACGGCCATGTTTGTAGTCTGGTTAGCGCTGCTGGTTTCAGCGCTCCTACTGACAGCTCCTAATAAAGTAGCCAGTGAGTGTATATGTATGTTGTGAGTTGGAAGCCATTTGGCATTCGTTCTAATCTAAGATTGCCAATTAATGTGTGTAAATGAAAAACAAATCTACTAGAATGATGATTTTCCCTCATATATAATACGAACTATAGTGTAGCATTACTGCTAATATTTTCTGTGTATAATTACAGGCTTATCAAGATGAAAAAGCATTCAAATACTAAAAACCCGAAGTGTGTACCATTCTAATACTATTTTTGAACTCATTTGACAATCGTAGTTTATAATAATGCTGGGGTATGACTTTAGACTGCAACCGGTGGTGAGTCTCAGGTCTGGGTGGACTTGAGTATTGGGGGAAAGTGACATTACCCCTTAATCACCATTGCTCCCAGGTCCGCTCTGACCCGGAGTGGTAGCACCTGCTTGGGTTCCAGCTATGGGTTAAAGAGTACATCACTAATAAGGTACTGGCAGCAGGGCGCTTTTCAGTGCAATGTGGCAGATGAACCCAACAGGGTCAATGGCACACCACCAGATGGCATGCGGAAGAGCCACTCAGATGGCCAATGGATGGCATCACTCGGCAACTTCCATACCCGTCAGGTCTGTGGCACTTTTGTGCACCATTTGGCATCAGGTTTGGAGGTCCAGAGAGACAACATGATGGGGACACGACATAATTTGTCTTGCCTTACTGTGCAAGGTGCTTCGTTAGGAGAGGAGAATAGTATACGAGAGTTCACAAGGCCAGACATTCCATGGCGGCTTGGGAGAGCCATTCATGCCATCGCTGCGGGTGACTCTGTCGCTCTGGTGTGGGCCTCACAGCCCATCTGTGATTTCTGCGCATCCTAATGAAGCAGTCATCATCGCTAGCGATGGACAGCCAACAACGACGACAGTGATAATGCTGATTGCTCACATTACCAACAGTAGCTAGTAATCTGTAACATGGCTAGCATGCAGAGAATTCTGTGTATGTAACAAGCTGGGTGTAGATCTGTATGATGTAATATACATTAATACATGCATTTGAACGCTTATTTAAATTAATTAAAATGTCCTTGTTGCTTTTCGGTTTAACACACTAATTGGATGCTTTTCGAAATCTTTTTCTTTCACTACTTTTTGACTTTTTTTTGGTTACTTTATTCACCTCTGTGAGAGCTCTGAGAGTTACAGAGGAAACCTTGCATAAATCAGCATTGCTATACTGTCACATATTAATGTGTATATGAGTGTGTTGGCGGGCTGCTTCACTGGCAGACTTCAGTCGTGTTTGTTAACTCAGCAGTCTTTCCTTTGCAGTCTCTAAACAGCATACTCTCTCTCCCTCCCTCTGTCTGACTCCCATAATCACAGCTCTGCGTAGATTGAAATGGAGGGGTAGGCTAAGCTGCGGTCCCATGCTGGACTTGCTGGCCTGCCCCGTAATGCTCACTTAGCTCTGCAAGCCTCATGTGCTTCTGCACACAAACATATGCACCACCAGACACATACACACATATATACCTGTACACTTACACTAAGAAACACATACACAGAACGAAATAAAGACGCCGACATGTGCACACTGAGACATACGTCATCTGTTCAAACATATATACAAAATATTCAAGAAGCTGAAATTTTTGTGTATGGTGATGTAAAAAAGAAAGAAAGAAAGAAAGAAAGAAAGAAAGAAAGAAAGAAAGAAAGAAAGAAAGATATGGACACAGAAGAATCACTGTGCTATGTATGTATGATATGAATTTAATACATAAAGACATACAAAGCTGAAAACCACATTGTAAAAATTGCCAAAAAACGCAGGACGCATGTATAGTTTAAGTACACACACACTCGCCCACAGCTTCCTTTCCGGAAGACCTCATACTGAGAGGGCCCCTGATTGGACGGCCCAGTCTCAGCTCCCAATCATGGCATGAGGATCGTCACAGGGATCATCATCAGAGTGCAGAATCCTCGAGAGAACAGGAACGCTCTCTTTTACACCCACTCGGAGAAGGCAAATGCGAAATTTAGCAAACGAGACTGCAGTAAATCTGCAGCAGGAAACACAGAAGTGGTGGGCCAGGATTAGCTCAGAGTGTGCTTGTGGTTTAGTGGGTGCTGCCTCATAGTGCTGTTCTTGGAAGGCGTGTTGCAGTTGCAGTTATGCTTGAGTACGGCTCAAGGCTCTGGATTTTACAAGGCTCTATCAGATGACTTTCAAGTGAGGACGAGTTTAACGTGCTTCGGTTTTCTTTTGGACCAAGATGGTTTGTGTCCAAATTTGAGAGTCAGGAGTATGAGACAGTGCTTACTAAATAGGTGGTTGGTTTCGTCAATGCCACGTCTCCTGCGTTGTCCTCTAGCTGCTATGGAAACTTCAAACTGTCCCCCAGCATATGTCCGTGATTCTCACTGGTTCAAATTGAAACTGCTAGCAATCTGTTTAGAATAACACAGACTGGCCAATTTCAATTCTTTAATATCATCTGTATGTGGCACGTACTTATTCTTCATGTGCATGTGACACCATGCTTATTTTCCAACCCGGAAGTCCGTCATGTTGGATGACAACAACAACCAGGAACCACATACGAGCTTCACATATGAGCTGCTGGAATGCTTCATGATTTTCTTTTGATTTCACTGCCTTTGAAGAAAGACAGTGCTTCCTTTGTGTGCGGGATATAATTGCAGTAATAATGCTACCCATGACAAACAGAAACGGTTCTTCAGAATTCCCAAAATAATTAAAAACGCCAACAAAACAGATGAAGAGCTGTCCAGAGAATGCCGTGCATATGCTGTGGTTCAAAAACATACATTGTAAGGACTTAATTGAGGAAAAGCTAATTACACCCGATTAAATTGAACTTTTGAGCTTTAGCGCGAACACTCTGCTTCTCACCTTGCAGGAGGACCGGCAAATCTATGCGATGAAACAAATCCAGATTGGGCACCAACACTCAAATTCGGACACGATAAGATCAAGATGAAAACTCATCTTGCAGTATCAAGAAGGAACAGGATAAATGAAAGATCTGCCAAGAAAGCCAGATTAGAAGGAGTACAAACCTTAGCCAGTCTGGATACACAAGGAGAACAATGTGGGTCAACTTTGCCAGGTGAGATATTAGCGATGCCGTTCCAGTAACTCCGTTTTACTTATGCACTTTTTTTTTTGTAGAACGAGATAGTTCACAATATCAGGGTATTCAATCGGTGCTAATGAGGCTAAATGCTCTGTATAATCGGATGGCTTTAACACATACGGGTCAAAGCCACAAATTTCAACTTTTTCTCTGAATCTTGACTTGGCAGAGGACTCCAGAGAATCATAATATTTTGAGAAAGTTGGAGATGTATCACACCAAGCTTGTAGTTCTTGAGTCTGACTCATGCCTTAATTTTAAGGACTTGTGACTTGACTTGGACTTGAGCACTGATGACTTGGACTCGTACATTAGCTGCATTCGGACTCGTAAACTGGAGACGAGGACTCTGATTTTTTCTTTATTTTTTGTAACATGCCATAATAATTTGGCATAAGATATTTATATTTACATTAATGTTTATACTAATTTCATACAAGAGAATACACATTCACCTGTTCATACGCCATGTTCAGGAACAAACAAACGTTAATGGCGCTAAAATGCCTGGAGAGAACACACCTAGGATTGTCCGCTTTGCTTATACAGACTTCTCATGCAGTGGGAAAAAATGCACTGCTGTGTGTTCCATATGTAGAAGAGCTATCGAAGAGACAACGGGGACAGCCTTGAACTTCAATCATCATTTGGCAAGACTCCACCCACGGGCGCAGATAGAGGGGGGGACGGGGGGGATTCGTCCCACTCAGATTTAACTTCACCTCGTTCGGTCCCCCCCACTTATAGGGAGGAAAAAACGTCTATGCTGTCTTTCTTTGCATAAGGCAAACCTCACGGAAAAATCAAAAGACTAATTACCATTCGGTTTATTGAGGTGCACAGCAGTACATACATAGTTGCATCATTTGGCAAGACTCCACCCACGGGCGCAGATAGAGGGGGGGACGGGGGGGATTCGTCCCACCCAGATTTAAATTCACCTCGTTCGGTCCCCCCCACTTATAGGGAGGAAAAACCGTCTATGCTGTCTTTCTTTGCATAAGGCAAACCTCACGGAAAAATCAAAAGACTAATTACCATTCGGTTTATTGAGGTGCACAGCAGTACATACATAGTTGCAACTGCGCAGACTGCACAGGTTGTGAGCTCGAGCTTGGTTGCTATGGTTACCCACAACAAGTTTGACAGGCATATCGGGGACAGTGCCTCCTAGTTCAGGACCCCAACACGGCATGATGAAGGGTGCCAAAAGGCAGAAAACGATTGCATCGTTTTTTCCAAAAAAAAAACGACTGTAAGTAAACTGTGCCTTACTTTATCACATCACCTTGCAATTTTTTGATAGTCTGTTCAAAGTAATGTCGTAGTGAAAGTAAAATCGTACGGAGTAGAGATGCCTTTCTGGTAGCCTCCTTCTTTCGGTGGTAGCCTGTAGATACAGTGCTCAGAAGGCAGTTTTAATGTTTAATCTGGCGTTCCCTGCCATAATTTCAGTGAGCATATTGTTTCATAAGGAAACTTTGCGAAGAGTTGTTGACTGACTGCCGCTCACGCAACACACAGGCATAGTTAGAAAGTCAGGATGCACTGGTTTACACCTTACACACACACACGTAGCCCAGCCTCTCGCTATGTTTAACAGTTGGAATTTAGCGGTTTTAAAACTAGTTTTGCAATTTCTGTGCGTGATGATAATGTGTAAACTTTGGATTTCCATAGGCTATGTTAAAATGTTATCATTGTCCTGGCCTGCAGGTAGTTCCTGGTGATGGCAGTGAGGGAGGTGAAATAACATGTATACACACTACCATTCAAAAGTTCGAGGTCACCCAGACAATTTTGTGTTTTCCATGAAAAGTCACACTTTTATTTACCACCATACTGTAAGTTGTAAAATTAATAGAAAATATAGTCAAGACATTTTTCTGGCCATTTTGAGCATTTAATCGACCCCACAAATGTGATGCTCCAGAAACTCAATCTGCTCAAAGGAAGGTCAGTTTTATAGCTTCTCTAAAGAGCTCAACTGTTTTCAGTTGTGCTAACATGATTGTACAAGGGTTTTCTAATCCTCCATTAGCCTTCTGAGGCAATGAGCAAACACATTGTACCATTAGAACACTGGAGTGAGAGTTGCTGGAAATGGGCCTCTATACACCTATGGAGATATTGCACCAAAAACCAGACATTTGCAGCTAGAATAGTCATTTACCACATTAGCAATGTATAGAGTGGATTTCTGATTAGTTTAAAGTGATCTTCATTGAAAAGAACAGTGCTTTTCTTTCAAAAATAAGGACATTTCAAAGTGACCCCAAACTTTTGAACGGTAGTGTGTGTGTGTATATATATATATATATATATATATATATATATATATATATATATATATATATATACACACACACACGCACACATACATATATACACAAAATGGAATCATTTGCTGACAGCTCAGTCCCCCCCAGTTCAAAAATCCTATCTGCGCCCCTGACTCCACCCAGAGAAGTCAGTGGCATGCTATGTTCTTTGCTCTGTTGATAGTGGGGCTTGCTTGCTTACCGATGAACTAGCTAGTGTTAACCCTCTCTCATGTTATTTGCCCTGTTGATAGTGGGCGACGGTTGTTGAGCGATGAACAAGCTTTTTATCTGTAGCCTATTAACTAAAATGGGGCAGTCAAGCAGTAACATTAGTCCAACACAGTAGTAGAGACGCTTTCACATAAAGGCAGCAACAGCCACCATCAAATGGTGCGGTTGGAGTCTTGTTCTCGGACTCGACTTGGATCAGTAGTGGACTCGACTCGAAATTTTCTTTAATGACTCGGACTTGAACACTGGGGACTCAAGACTGGACTCGGACTCGAGGTTTAGTGACTTGACTGCAACACTACATCACAGTTATTGTTCGCACAAGACGCCATTTTGGATTTGTATACCATCCGATATGGTGGTGGATGCATACATCACACTATTTTGCACACGAAGAATAATGGCAAACATAGTTCTTCTCAGTATGCGAGCTCAAACTGAGCTCTGAAACTCCTTACCTCATCACAAATCTGGGTCATCTCCTCTCCAGAAAAAAAAGGTGATAAAATGGAGATAATATTGTCACTGGTGAAATGAGAAGTGATGAAAGGTTATTAACACCCACTGGGGACGCTCGTTTCCCTGAACATGGCAGGAATGTTAATAGCAGTGTGGAGTTTATACCTGGTTACTGGTGGTTTAGTCCTTTTTAAAATGCTCTAAATCCCTCAAGTGCAGACTATAGGAGCTCAGAACAATAACGTCAAAGGAAGGCTCGCATGCTGTGAGGGAGAGTTATTGGATCATTATGAAGTTGTTCGATTGACCTTTATTCTAAGCACCCTTTTGTTTGAGGGTTTCCAATCCCCCTCCCATGACAGCAGGGTGCTAGTTACACAGCTAAAGGACAAATCCGCTCTCTAGAGGACAGACGGCTTTGCGGCCTTCCGTCCGTCTGCAGCTGCGTCCACGCCGGGACCTGAAAAGAAGGAGCCGTGTAGTGTAGAAGAGAAAACAGGATTGCCTGTTGAAGGCCAGAGGGAAGCTAAGTGGCTCCTTGGTTGGGGTGTCTTTTTCTTTTCTGCCTCTTGTTTGTTTTTGGGCTTTGGAGCTATAGAACGGCTGGCAGGTCTGTTTGTGTTTTCCCAGCACTAATGTGTAAGGAAACGGGGATAAGAGAACCAGTCACCTTGCCACTCAACCCTTGCAAAAATGTGCATTGTTTCGTTGCCCCACAAACGTGTCAAGCTCTCTATAGCCAGGCTTTTAATCAATGTGCAAACATTCCTCTGAAAATGATTTTCCAGAGAGGAGGTGAGAGACGCAGCGAAGCAGGAAACCAAGAGGAATAGGGTTCGAGAGAATGGTAGAGGAGAGGAAAAGTCGTGGCTTTGTTTGCTGGTCCATGACACTTGCAAGCCTTACTGAAATGGGCATGTCTGAACGACAACTGGCTGCGTCTCATAAATACTGATTGTGCTGAACCAGTGTGGCCCAGGTGTGTTTATTGTGGCTGTAAGCCTGTGAGGCAATGCCCTGTTGTTTCACTCTAGTATTGATTTGCCTCATACAAAACACTTGCGGTTTAGGTCACACAAATGGCCACATCAGCGTGACGGAGGGTAACACAGTGCACTCGTCTGATGTATGATCCATTTCCCTATAATGTACCAAGCTCACACACACTCACGTACACACACCCTTCCCTTTCACAGCCCGAGAGTGTGAGGGAAAATAAGGGGACTCTTTTTGGTGTCTCATTACTCATCATGCTTTAATAGGCTCAGAGGAATGAGGTCCTTGAAAAGGTGAATTCAATTCAACTTCCATTATCTCTCATAATGTTTTGAATAATAGTGTGTGTGTGTGTGTGTGTGTGTGTGTGTGTGTGTGTGTGTGTGTGTGTGTGTGCAGACCCTTGTGCACTTCAGTGCTATTACCTACATGAAATGATGTAACATCACATGGTTAAATGCTTAGGAAAGCAGCAGATTTTCATCTCGCATTTTTCTTGAGGGTGGCACAAAGGACAGGCGATTATGATCGGGTGAAAGGATTAGTAATTAGTCGTTCCTTCATCATTAGTAGTGGTGGACATCATGGCAAAAATGTAGTGATATTACAAATATTAACATGATAGATAATTTCACTGAGGTTAGGTTCGCTGATTTCTTTACCATGAAAAAAAATCCTTTAATGAGGAAAGTGGACCAAACGTCAGAGTGAAATTTTCTAATTGAATGCAAAATTATTTGATACATATTATATGATCAGCAACAACTTGACTGCAATATAGAATCATAGAAATATTTTCATGAAGTTCAGAGAATTTGTTACGCCCCCTTTGGGGTGAATGACTTCACATGGACTCTACAGGTTGGTATAAAACATGATGATCTGTGTCAGATTAAAGCATGCTTCAGTGGAAGGGATAACGCTGAGGGAGAAGCTGATGTTTTGTTCGAAGGAATTAATATGATCAATAATCACAAATTTGCTTCAATTTAAGCTGTAAAATAGAAGGAATGTAGAATCTTGAAAAAATATTCAGGATTGAATATTTCTTTGCTTTGTTTTCATATCTCATCTCATTATCTCTAGCCGCTTTATCCTGTTCTACAGGGTCGCAGGCAAGCTGGAGCCTATCCCAGCTGACTACGGGCGAAAGGCGGGGTACACCCTGGACAAGTCGCCAGGTCATCACAGGGCTGACACATAGACACAGACAACCATTCACACTCACATTCACACCTATGGTCAATTTAGAGTCACCAGTTAACCTAACCTGCATGTCTTTGGACTGTGGGGGAAACCGGAGCACCCGGAGGAAACCCATGCGGGCACGGGGAGAACATGCAAACTCCGCACAGAAAGGCCCTCGCCGGCCATGGGGCTCGAACCCGGACCTTCTTGCTGTGAGGCAACAGCGCTAACCACTACACCACCGTGCCGCCCTTGTTTCATATTTTAATTCTAAATCTTCAGTTAATAATAATAATAAACAAAAAACGGATTTTTAAAGTGATCTCAAACTTTTGAACCCGACTGTATATACTTACTACAAGAATATATTTATGACAAGAATTTTTTCTTGAGTGCAGTGTATATTTATACATATTCTGAATATTGTGTATATTCTGCAATGTATATTATATATATTGCACAACTATTTAACAGTTATCCCACGAAATCGAGTCGTACATGAGCTGATAGCTGATGAGGTGCGTAGCACCGAGTTGTCTGTAAGCCATGTACGATGAGATTGAGTGGAATAACTGTTTTATTCTATCCATAGTCACTGGATTTTGAGAAACAGAGCGTTTTTATTTTCTGCAAATTCGATAAATGAAAACTTCATTATACAAAATGTCCGACAAAATAATTTCCGTTTAGAATGTAAACAAACCGGCGAAATGACAGTAGCAATTTGTGAAAAATGCAATAATAATAATTCTTGAAAAATAAAAACAGATACGTTCTTACCGTCAAATACTTTCATTCCATATTTTGCTGCTTTTTTTGTATTTTGGGGGGTTTTCTTCTTCTTCTTTAGGGTTTTTTGGTGGTTGGCAAACTAACTTAAAGGTGTGTTAGGGTCCAACCCAGTCTGAACGGTCCTTATTTCTCGAGACCCCCGATGCCTTTGTGCCCCTCAGATCCGGGACGAAATACCGCGAGAGAAACAGACAGGAAAACCAGAAAGGTTTCACAGCCAGTTTATTCACAGTCACTTCGTCGAAATGAAAACATTCTTGAAAACAGTTTATACCATCCATTTATCTCTGTGTTTATGTTTTGTCTACCTGTGTGTGTGTGTGTGTGTGTGTGTGTGTGTGTGTGTGGGATGTCAGCCTATGACATCAGCTATGTTCGTCTCCTCACTTGCGTGCAATTGAGGGGACCTTGATCTGAAAATAATAATAATAATCTCCATCAGTGTGTGTGTATAAATCTTGAATCAATCATAATATAATAACATATTTCTGATCATATGACATGATAGCAGGGTACAGACAGATTTTAAAGGTCTCTGCCTACGTACACCCCTTCAGGTCAGATATAACATAGGGCATGGAATTTTTAAACACAGATAATATGTCTACGAAGTCTATTCAAAGAAGGTCAAATACATCAGAAATTAATGAGTTTACACAGAAAAGCATCTAATAGCTAACATATTAAAACCATAATTTCTTAACACATGAATGTGTGCTAAGTCAGTAAATTACATCTTGATTTCAAAATAACAACAAACTTAAACAAGAAAGTCACACGAAACATAAGAAAAATGAGAATATGTCTGAAAGAGAAAACAATTAAACAACTAAGGATTCAGAATTAAACTCATAACTAAATTAGTTTAATGCTTTTAAACTAAAACCCTTAGAATCATAAATCTTTAAAAAATCTTTAAAAAAGCTCTAAAATCTAAAGTCTTAACTAACATGAATCACTTAATGCAGCCTTAATTCTACCATTACAGATTCAGATTCAAAGTGAGTGTGTGTGGGTCGACCCAACATCAAAACAGACCTTGGCGGATCTTTCAGACACATTTCTGATCAAAAATACACATTCATATCAAAATAAGCAAAATGTTCCCAAACAATGTCCAGCCGAGACATAAGGTCATTTCAACTAATAATACAATTTTGTCACAGAATAATTTGCTAACTTCTTGGCCAAGAATTAATACTTATATAAACCTACATATAATCTACATATAATAAAATCTAACCTAACAAGGTGTATTACCACCACTGACTGGGCTGGAGAGTGGAACAGGAGATATTGGGGGGGGGGGATATATTCTTTTAGCTATTTCTGTTTCTTTTAAATACTTGATCATTTTGGGGGTTTTGTTTTCAAGTAGAGTTTTAATTTCATCCTCGGTTGTTTCAGCAACACGCTCCACCATTTTGTTTTTCTCTACTCACAGTATATGAGCTGATATCCTAGTAGTAGAGTAGCCAATCAGAGTGCACTATTGCTCATATCCAGTGAATGTGGGTAGAATAAAAAGATTTATTCATATTCTGTATATTGTGTATATTCTACAAAGCATTCTGTCATCACATTTTAATTTTTTTATTCTATTTATTACATTCTATTTTACTCCCCTTCTTTTTTACTACTTTTCGTCTCCCCCCCCCCCCACACACACACACACACACACACTACTTACGGAGCATCGCAATAAGCATTTCGCTGCATGTCGTACTATGTATGATCATGTTTGTGACAAATAAATTTGAATTTGAATATGAATAAATTTCAACTGATTATACAGCTTGCATCATCAGTATATTGTCATATCATCCAGATCTGTTGTATCAGCCCCCTGCTCAGACAAATGTGCAGCGTTAAAGTTCACCTATACAAAATCCTATGACGCTGATAAGGTGGATGATTCAAAGAACTGGTGCAACTTTTAAGACACAGTTTAATCACCTAAATAGTTTTAGTTTAGTCATGTTTATGCTGTGGTGAGTATACTATAGCTGTCGATGCATGGAAACAAAGAGCCGTGGAACGGAAGGACAAGGCAAGGTTCTAGAGGTGCAGTGAAGGTTTTTCCAGGATTTGATATGTGTCAAAGGATTTATCAGGAACTGCAGTGGTATTTGGATGACTCTGAGACTTTATGGTGTATTGGATTATAGCTCTTGGGGTGTTCCTGGGATGTGTGTGTGCATCTTCATGGCTCTGTCCAGTGATGCGTGGTAAAGGCTGCTGACCCCAGGTGCCCTGCAGGTGTGCTAGGGCAGGCTGACTGGAATGCGGCCCCATTCTAAGAGATTCCCATCAGCCTGGACATTCCACATGCAGGAACATAGACAAAGGCCAGTTGTGTATGAAGCCGAAGTGGGACGGTTTTCGTTGAAGCCCCGTGTCCACCTTGACTGACTGTAGATTATTGGTTTGTGTTGTTAAAAAGAGGGGGGTATTTCCCCTGACCTTTGTTTCCACAACAGTCAAAGTGGAAGCAGGTGTCTTTTCTCACAGAGCACTGTGCGGTATCTGAAAGGCAGCGATGATCCATGACCTCTTTGTTAGCACTAACCGTGCTAACATTACATCTAAGCTAACAGCAATTTGACAATTGATTAATATCTTGGTAGGTCGAGAACACACTCCCAACCAGTTACAACTATGTGGCTACAAGGCTACATGACTACAGAGCTTAAAAGGGAAGCTGTATAATTTAAGCGTTTGTGCGTGTCAGAGTAATTTATGTGTTCGCTAATGAGATTATCATATTGGGCGTTTCCGTTCAGAGCCGCAGCACAGCGTGAGGCCGAGTTACCGTACACCCGGCCAAAAAGATGAGTCGACCAGCTTTTCAAGTTCGGCTCAAGTGGCCCCTGGTCTCTTGTTAAAATTAGAGCCTGTTCTCCTCCTGCCAAGCGTGCAGTCATTCTATTCATTCTGAAGCTCTTCTTCTGTAAAATGATTTGAGTATCTTGCATCAGAGAAAAAAAAAAGTCCCATGGTGGTACACTGGAATAAATTAAAAGCAAAGAATCTCAGAAACCATGTTTCACTCCTTTTTCTGGCAAGTCATTAGTATTCTCCCAAAGGTCAGGAAGCTACCGAGTGGGATTTCGCAGTTCCGCTTATGGAGATTGCATTGGGCTTAGCAGGAAGCCTGCCTGCTAAGTAGCCTAAGCAGCATATCTCAGTTTGAGGAGTGAGACTTTGCTATTTCTCAGTGAAGCCAAATTGCTGGAATTTCTTATTCAAGTGGTGAGTGCTTTTGTTCAGTTTGGCTCTGAGCATTATGCCCCCCCCCCCAAACACCTTTCCTCAAAAACCGTTAATGAGTTCAAAGGAATGCAAGCAATGTGGGTTATGCCATTTGCAATTTACAACCATTTGTACTTGTCAGGAGAAACTAGAACAGCAAGAATGCTCATTAATAACATAAATGTATGAAATAAAATGCAATAATAAGACACGTGTTTGTGCAGGGAAGTGTACATAGGTATAATACATACAACTCTCTCATCGAAGCAGGTGCAGTGCCAGAGAGGAACCGTCAGGGCCTTCTAGGTCTTCAGAGAAGGCCCAAAGATATCATCATTTCAAATTTTGTATTTAATTTCTTTCATTCTTTAAATTCTTTCATAATTTCATGATAATTATTCTCTTCTGATTCTAATTTGGCCTCATTTTCTATCAAATTTGCTTCAGAAATGAAAGGGTTACTGTCCTGAAAGCATTAAAATCGAGTTATCCAATGAGATTTTTTTGTTCGTTGTCTCTAGGTTGAGAAGAGTTTAGAGCTGGCTCACTCATTGGTTAGGACTTCATTGCCGGGACAGAAGGCCTTGGCAGTGTATGTTTATGTAGGAAGTGACAGATGAATTAACCAATCAGATTTTGATTTAGGCGGCACGGTGGCGTCGTGGTTAGCGCTGTCGCCTCACAGCAAGAAGGTCCGGGTTCGAGCCCCGTGGCCGGCGAGGGCCTTTCTGTGCGGAGTTTGCATGTTCTCCCCGTGTCCGCGTGGGTTTCCTCCGGGTGCTCCGGTTTCCCCCACAGTCCAAAGACATGCAGGTTAGGTTAACTGGTGACTCTAAATTGACCATAGGTGTGAATGTGAGTGTGAATGGTTGTCTGTGTCTATGTGTCAGCCCTGTGATGACCTGGCGACTTGTCCAGGGTGTACCCCGCCTTTCACTCATAGTCAGCTGGGATAGGCTCCAGCTTGCCTGCGACCCTGTAGAACAGGATAAAGCGGCTACAGATAATGAGATGAAATTTTGATTTATAGTGGGAGGGACCAAAAATGTATCACCCTAGCCCTTCTCAAAGGCCAACGTGAGCTTAACTGAGAGTCGGCGCCATCAGCGCCGCAGTGAAGTCACCTTCCAGCTGGTGTAGCGTTCATCAGTAGTGTTAGTGAATGCTAATAAAGCAGTCAAACCAGTGCTATCGAGAGCAAGTAGCACAGACTAACAACCGAAATCTGGAGATTTCTGTCTCCAGACTCTTCTTCCGTGCACATGTAGCAATGTCATAATTTCATATGAATAAAGGTGTTTTTTTTGTGAATCTCCCCAAATCCCTCTATTGTCCATCCATCCATTATCTATAGAGGATGTGCACTCATGTGACCCGTCCGTGTCTACTCCGCCATATTGGACGGCTTCAGGATTGTTTACCTTGCGCGAGCGTAATGGATCCAGGGAGTAATTCCCAAGAAAATTCGGAAAATACCCCATCTACATCGCGCGATAACTTGTCTAAGTTTGTTCAGCATCTTGAAGGTGACGTGAGGCAGCGTTACGTGGAAAAGTTTTCCAGGTTGGGGATTGCAGATCCGTACAACTTGCCGCAGTCCTTGTTCAGGGAAATTCGGAGCTGCGGTGCTGGCGATTTGCCCGATCTGGCCTACCACGACATTTACAATTTTCTTGTTAATCGTGAATCGTGTTACACTGGCAAAGCCCTCAAAGCTTACAAGAGCCTGGAAGCTTATAAATATTTTGTTGCGGGATGGGTATCCCAACTATACCTCTGGAAGGTTCCGAAGAAGAATGTCTACTTGATAACCTCACGGGTAAGTGGTATTAAGACGTTTATCATAAAGAGACTATACAGGACGTTTGATCGTAAGAATGTTCGAAATCTAAACTCAGTTCCAGATAACGACAGGGTTGTAAATATATATGTTTTTGTCTGAAAAAAAATCACAAATCACTGACTATGCAGTTATCATTCAATCCGAAAATCAACTTAACAGATGTACTAGGAGTATTGAATTAGAAGATTACACCTACCTGATATGAAGTGTTCACTACAAATTCAGCTGGTAGAACTGGGGTACCAGATTTCTCTTCGCACAGCGGACACCCATTTTGG
The DNA here is from genome assembly GCF_027579695.1 of Neoarius graeffei. NCBI lineage: Eukaryota > Metazoa > Chordata > Actinopteri > Siluriformes > Ariidae > Neoarius > Neoarius graeffei. The sequence goes on from NC_083576.1 coordinate 66,714,047, forward strand.
GCGTCTCTCCTCGTCTGCGGGGAACCTATAAAATGACAGGCCCTCCTTTTGGCCCTGTCTATTGGTACAGCCAAATGCTGAACAAGATATAACCATTCTCGAAAGATCTACTCCCACACACTTGATAATTAGAACGGGTTCGTCTAAGTTTTATGCGCCCATGCCGTCCAGGATGGCAGATAAACAAATATCACGTGACCTCGCCGCTTATCCTATGCAGGGTCCCAGGCAAGCTGGAGCCTATCCCAGCTGACTATGGAGGACACCCTGGACAAGTCGCCAGATCATCACAGGGCTGACACATAGAGACACACAACCATTCACACTCATGGTCAATTTAGAGCCACCAAATAGCCTAACCTGCATGTCTTTGGACTGTGGGGGAAACCGGAGCACTTGGAGGAAACCCACGCATACAACATGCAAACTCCACACAGAAAGGCCCCTGTCAGCCAGTTGGCTCAAACCCAGAACCTTCTTGCTGTGAGGCGACAGTGCTGATCACTACACCACTGTGCCACCCTCCCAATATTGTAAAATATGTTAATTTGTTGGGTTCTGTTAATGGCTCCACTATTGTTTTTGATTGGGCGTTAATTAGTGTAACACATCTGTGGACATTATTGTGCTTGGGATATCTGGAAAGGGGTAAGCTGGCTTTGTGAATCCTGCATGGACAATATTCATGAATACAGTATATTTTTTATTTTTCCCAAGAGATGATGTTTACAACCCCGATTCCAAAAAAGTTGGGACAAAGTACAAATTGTAAATAAAAACGGAATGCAATAATTTACAAATCTCAAAAACTGATATTGTATTCACAATAGAACATAGACAACATATCAAATGTCGAAAGTGAGACATTTTGAAATTTCATACCAAATATTGGCTCATTTGAAATTTCATGACAGCAACACATCTCAAAAAAGTTGGGACAGGGGCAATAAGAGGCTGGAAAAGTTAAAGGTACAAAAAAGGAACAGCTGGAGGACCAAATTGCAACTCATTAGGTCAATTGGCAATAGGTCATTAACTTGACTGGGTATAAAAAGAGCATCTTGGAGTGGCAGCGGCTCTCAGAAGTAAAGATGGGAAGAGGATCACCAAGCCCCCTAATTCTGCGCCGACAAATAGTGGAGCAATATCAGAAAGGAGTTCGACAGTGTAAAATTGCAAAGAGTTTGAACATATCATCATCTACACTGCATAATATCATCAAAAGATTCAGAGAATCTGGAAGAATCTCTGTGCGTAAGGGTCAAGGCCAGAAAACCATACTGGGTGCCCGTGATCTTCGGGCCCTTAGACGGCACTGCATCGCATACAGGCGTGCTTCTGTGTTGGAAATCACAAAATGGGCTCAGGAATATTTCCAGAGAACATTATCTGTGAACACAATTCACCGTGCCATCCGCCGTTGCCAGCTAAAACTCTATAGTTCAAAGAAGAAGCCGTATCTAAACACGATCCAGAAGCACAGACGTCTTCTCTGGGCCAAGGCTCATTTAAAATGGACTGTGGCAAAGTGGAAAACTGTTCTGTGGTCAGACGAATCAAAATTTGAAGTTCTTTGTGGGAATCAGGGACGCTGTGTCATTCAGACTAAAGAGGAGAAGGATGACCCAAGTTGTTATCAGCGCTCAGTTCAGAAGCCTGCATCTCTGATGGTATGGGGTTGCATTAGTGCATGTGGCATGGGCAGCTTACACATCTGGAAAGACACCATCAATGCTGAAAGGTATATCCAGGTTCTAGAGCAACATATGCTCCCATCCAGACAACGTCTCTTTCAGGGAAGACCTTGCATTTTCCAACATGACAATGCCAAACCACGTACTGCATCAATTACAGCATCATGGCTGCGTAGAAGAAGGGTCCGGGTACTGAACTGGCCAGCCTGCAGCCCAGATCTTTCACCCATAGAAAACATTTGGCGCATCATAAAACGGAAGATACGACAAAAAAGACCTAAGACAGTTGAGCAACTAAAATCCTACATTAGACAAGAATGGATTAACATTCCTAACCCTAAACTTGAGCAACTTGTCTCCTCAGTCCCCAGACGTTTACAGACTGTTGTAAAGAGAAAAGGGGATGTCTTACAGTGGTAAACATGGCCTTGTCCCAACTTTTTTGAGATGTGTTGTTGTCATGAAATTTAAAATCACCTAATTTTTCTCTTTAAATGATACATTTTCTCAGTTTAAACATTTGATATGTCATCTATGTTCTATTCTGAATAAAATATGGAATTTTGAAACTTCCACATCATTGCATTCCATTTTTATTTACAATTTGTACTTTGTCCCAACTTTTTTGGAATCGGGGTTGTATTTTTTTGATGTACGAAGCCATGGCCTAATGGTTAGAGAAGCAGCTTTGTGACCAAAAGGTTGCTGGTTTAATTCCCTGTACCAGCAGGAATGGCTGAAGCTCTCTTTAGCAAGGCACTTAACCCCCAACTGTTCCCCAGGCTGCTCTGGGTATGTTGTATGCCGCTCTGGATAAGAGCATCTGCTAAATGCTTGTAATGTAATGTTTTGACACACATCTGCTGTTTGTATCAGATCAAATATGTAAATTAGTGTCATAAATTTCTGTGTGAAAAGTCGAGTGTTTATCTGAGTCGTCATTTGGCTGGGTGCTGACTGGTGTATTATGTTGTAGGGATGCCAGAATTCTTTCCCCTGTCTCCATGGTTGATAGCCCCGTCATACATTGTTTTCCAGAATAAATGCTGACAGATGAACTCTTCACCTCTTCTGCATCATCTATTAGCCACAGAAAGACTTTTAGCTATTATTAGAGTAACTGACTGGTTATAGTCGGTTACACACACTCACCACAGTATTTTTCACTCAGACTTAAGTATTCATTTCCCTATGTCATTTATTTAGTTACTTTTAAAATCAACATCGACAACTACACACAACGGAGCGACCTGGCACCCTGTCGCGAATAACTTGCAATATCCTTTGCCCTGTTGCTTTTTTGGTGTGTCTGGCTAGGCTTAGGCTGAGCTCAAGTCCCAGCTCTAATAGTAACGGTTCACCACTGTGCAGCACAGCTTCTCACTGTGCAGCCGTCTCAGAGACACAGTTGTAAAACACAAAACACGTATCCTCGATCCAGACAGAATGACAGCATGGTCCTGACTGCAGTGCTGCCACATTCCTTATTTTTAGGGCGGAATCTAAGCAATTTGTTTTCTGAACAGATTTGAGCGCAATATGTAGGAGAAGCTCCGACATGATCTCCTGTTATTTCTCCAAGGATTCTGTTTAAATATTAGCTTTGCACAAAAACAAACGTGGCATCGGAGAACACAGGCCCCCTGTTGACTGCGGAGATGGTCGGCTTTGCGACGGCGCAAATATTTTGGCGGATGGTTTATTTTCCTGTGAGAAAATAAACACGGTGCGGTGTTGCTACGGTGAGCAGCCCGGGGTGAAGCTCGCTGGCAGCAGACCCAGCGGCCGGAACAAAAACACCATGAGAGTTTTTCATTACTTCAGGGGTGGGAAGAGGAGAACGAGTGCAGCTTGACTGGAGCGCAGCAGTGAATCACACCGCTGGAGCGCCTGTATTGAATGCTAATAGACGGTGAGAACCCACAGAGGTGTTCGATTCGCAGGAGAGCTAATGGTTTCATGCTTAGAGGTGTAATATGTACTGTATACCAGAGAGATAATATAGTGGCAGAATCTGATCTATTAAATGGCAGGTGTGCCAGAGTAGTCACTCCCTGTCATTTTCGTCCTTTTCTGTCATATGTGTTTCCATTGTCTGGGTAATGGTCCATTTTATCAAAATAAACTATTGTTCCACAGGAGCCCTGAAGACATCTCTGTTCCCACACATCATAACGTTTATTTCTCACCCTCTGCCAACATCACTGCCAGCTTCACAGGTGTCACTGAAGCCCAGCCAGTGTATTAGTCATTAGAAGCAGATATAAAGTGTCAAGGCCTCTGCATGCTCTTGCGACAAGGCTTTTGCAGACAGCTTTTCGCAGACAGTTGTAATTTATCGTTGAGCGGGGAGTAATAGGCGTGCGCGATGTTATTCACCGGCACAACGCAAGGGGGCGCGAAGTCGCCAGGAGTAGTTGGTGGGTGTGGTTAGTGGAGTGTTTATCCTCCGATTACTTATAATGACTAGAACTTTTTTTTTTTATAATGACTAGAACTGGAGTTGTATAGATGTACGTACTTCCTCACTTCCTCAATCAACCGCTCTTCATGCTGCTCCATCTTCGCTTGTGTTTTTAAAAATGCCGGTCATGAAAACAAACCAAACCGGGAAAGTAGGGAAGTGGAAGTGCGTGTACAGCGGGTAGAGTGGACCAATCAGAGCCCTCTTGTCTGCGACGCTGTCTGCGAGGCTTCTGCAGTGGTCACAATTTTTGGAAGGTGCGTGCAGAGCGTCTGCGAAGGTAGGGGGGCTACGCAGACACTGTCTGCGACGCTATCTGCGAAGACTGGGTTGTCAGCATAAATTGGCCTTCAGCTAGCACATTCATTCATTCATTCATTCATTTATTATCTGTGCTCTTTGCCTGTGTTGAGTCACTTTTTGTCCCCATGGCATGTAATGAGGGGGGGATAGAGCTATCGCTCTGTCCGTCTGTCTGTCCGTCTGTAAACATTTTAGTTTCTGGAACATAACTCAAAAACTTAGGATTTTTTTTTTTTCACGAAACCTGACAATTATGTTAAGTGACTAGAGGCGTTGTGCCTTTTGACATTTTGGGAGTTCTGTGATTTTTATTTTTTTCTGTATTTCCATGGCAACCAATTAAACTTAGGAAAATTTGGAGCGGGGTTTCATGTGGGGGCCAGAGAGATATGTCCTCTCCTGATGGCTCTTGTTTTTACCCTTTTGGGTTTAACAGAGACACCGACAAGACCTAAATCTAACCCAAAAACATGCTGAGCAATACAAAGAGCTGAACAGGGCGCAGGTTTTACAGTGTGGCAGTTGTTTAATCTCACAACCAATCTGGACAGAGTCATTGTTCAACCTGTGTGAGTCAAATCAAAATACCAGCATGAACCCCTCCTATAACGCCGTTATCGTTCCAAAAGCAAAGAGGTTTTGGTTTTTTTTTTTCCTCAACACTATCTTCCATTCCCTGTGCACACAAGCAAGTCTTGTCTCTTGGGAATCTTTTTGTGATTCAGTTTCCCTGGCTTGGCTTCTTTCCATAGCACCTGGTCCTGAAGAGCAACTTTGACTAAAGAGACTCAGTGAGTAAAATGCGATGGAATAGAAATTCTAGCCAGGGTAAACTTCCAAATCGGTACAATTAATGCTTAATTTGTTCTGGATTGCCTTTAAAGTTACTCACTGGAACACCTAAATACTTAACTTTGAGAGAAGTATAAAAACCCTAAGGGTTTTGTTTTTTACATAGTGTCTTAAATACAAAGAAAGGATGTTACATTCCAATTGGTAACCAACGTTAGCTGTTAATCTTTAGCTCATGGAATTAGCTTCAGGCTTTATTAAGGATATAAAACATGGAAGGGAGTCTCCTCGCTGAGTTATATCAGACTTTTGAACTTGATGATGTGCTGCAGATGTTCCTCACAAAACATAAATACAGCACTTAGAGCTTAGTAGTGTCTTTCCAGATTAGATCTACAGCTCACATAGGAATATGGTGAAAGCTCTGGGTGGAAAAGTTGGCAGGAGACGAGATCATGTCCTGATCCGGGATGCATTGTTCCCAAGTATCTTATTGATTTATTCAAACACAAAATAGAAGTTGAAGAGCTCGCATAGTTAGATGACAACCTTTCCAGACAATAAATGCCTTAAAACTTTCAGTAAAGTGTAAATTTTGCTTAACCCTCTCACACAGCATGGAGCTCTGTGTCATCTCTGAGCCAACGTATGAATTAAAGGTGAAGATGTGTGTATGAGTCATCTAGGATTGACGTGTGCTTAGATGCTGGAACATACACAGTAGATTCTCTTCCATCATCACCTTCCTTTGTGCGTTTCTGAAGCATTTGCAGGTTGCATGTGTAAGTTATTACTTGAAGATGAGGAACCTTGACAAAAGCAAAGAAGAATTTTGAATACATCGAGGATCTTACATGGTTGCACGAAGATATGAAGTTTATCTTCGAGTGGTGAATAAGTAACCGAAGCAAACGAGTAAAAATATTTTCAAAACGAGGAGATCAACTTCATATCTTCATATCTTCACACCACAGTCTAATGTTCTTTGTATTATATGGACACCTCCACAAAAAAAAAAATACGCAAGTTAATCAAAAGAATTTTAACTTTGAACCAGTTCACCATTTTGACAACTTGCAGCAAGTCAGCGGGAAAACATTGTGAGTGACGTCATCGGAATGAAATATTGGAAATTATTATACATACAGGACACTTTTTTGATGGAATAAAAACATGCATTCTATTTCCTTCTAGTAGTTTCCATTCATTTGGTTCGATAGCATTCAATATTGTTAGCATATCGCTTATCCTACGTGTATTACGTCACTCTACCCAATGGATAATGAGCGTTGAATATGGTTTACGATATTGCATGGTTGTCAAGACAACATGACGTCACACGTCGGAGCCTTAAAACTTCCATGCTAGCGAGTGACTCTGACAGTTTGCAAACAAACATGGCCGCCAGGTGTGCGTCGTTAAATACGGAAGATTTTGAGAGAATTTTGAAAGAGAAAGACGCGTTGAACAACTGAAAGGAATGTATATGTATAATAATAATAATAATATTGGTTGGCTTTTTTCATGGTAGATCAGATATATTCCATTCAGCTAGCATGATATTGAACTCGTCTTCAATATACCACTCAATGCCAGCCAATATTATTTAAATATGTCACTCAGCTCCACAGTGTTTTTCAACACGAGAAGATAAACTTCATATCTTCAAGCCAACATGTGATTCTTTTTATTATATCGACACATTCACAAACAAAAAGTACCCAAATTTATCAAAACAATTCATCGATTTCCTCACGAGTGACATATCGAGATTTATGCCATGGTTTTGATTCTCCATGTCCCGGATGTAGCTCGTATGAAAAATAATTTCATTTTTTCCCAGTAAAACACTCGTGTCTATATAATATATATCCTTATAACTTCCTTTGAAATTCCTGTTATTAAATATCCTCACTAACAAGTGTGAAAGAGATCACAGTTATCGTTTTTATTAAGTATAATTCTGAATCCAGTCTTATTGAGAGCTCTGGGAGAGTAAATTAGCTGCTTATTTTAATGAGAATGGCTCAAAGTGATTCTTGACTGACGCAGGAGGAGGTAATAGAGCAGGAGTGCCTTTGAAGCTGTAATGACGGCTGCCTGATGAGTTCTTTGCGCTGTGCTGATGACCTTTAACCTCCTGGGCCTGGCTCAAGCATAGCTCAGCATCACTGGGAGACTGTTGCCAGAGACACCCTGTGACATCCAAATGCATGAGAGCAAACGGGTTTGACCCCTGAGCCAATGGATTACGCTTAAGTGTCTTGACTAATGTTAGATTCGATTTTGGAACTAATCTGTGATTAAGTGGTCCAGTGGCTGAGGTACACCTGTTACCATGTTTGGTAGTTACAACCCCGATTCCAAAAAAGTTGGGACAAAGTACAAATTGTAAATAAAAATGGAATGCAATGATGTGGAAGTTTCAAAATTCCATATTTTATTCAGAATAGAACATAGATGACATATCAAATGTTTAAACTGAGAAAATGTATCATTTAATGAGAAAAATTAGGTGATTTTAAATTTCATGACAACAACACATCTCAAAAAAGTTGGGACAAGGCCATGTTTACCACTGTGAGACATCCCCTTTTCTCTTTACAACAGTCTGTAAACATCTGGGGACTGAGGAGACAAGTTGCTCAAGTTTAGGGATAGGAATGTTAACCCATTCTTGTCTAATGTAGGATTCTAGTTGCTCAACTGTCTTGGGTCTTTTTTGTCGTATCTTCCATTTTATGATGCACCAAATGTTTTCTATGGGTGAAAGATCTGGACTGCAGGCTGGACAGTTCAGTACCCGGACCCTTCTTCTACGCAGCCATGATGCTGTAATTGATGCAGTACGTGGTTTGGCATTGTCACGTTGGAAAATGCAAGATCTTCCCTGAAAGAGACGTCGTCTGGATGGGAGCATATGTTGCTCTAGAACCTGGATATACCTTTCAGCATTGATGGTGTCTTTCCAGATGTGTAAGCTGCCCATGCCACATGCACTAATGCAACCCCATACCATCAGAGATACAGGCTTCTGAACTGAGCGCTGATAACAACTTGGGTTGTCCTTCTCCTCTTTAGTCCGAATGACACGGCGTTCCTGATTTCCATAAAGAACTTCAAATTTTGATTCGTCTGACCACAACAGTTTTCCACTTTGCCACAGTCCATTTTAAATGAGCCTTGGCTCAGAGAAGACGTCTGCGCTTCTGGATCATGTTTAGATACAGCTTCTTCTTTGAATTATAGAGTTTTAGCTGGCAACGGCGGATGGCACAGTGAATTGTGTTCACAGATAACGTTCTCTGGAAATATTCCTGAGCCCATTTTGTGATTTCCAATACAGAAGCATGCCTGTATGTGATGTAGTGCCGTCTAAGGGCCCAAAGATCATGGGCACCCAGTATGGTTTTCCGGCCTTGACCCTTACGCACAGAGATTCTTCCAGATTCTCTGAATCTTTTGATGATATTATGCACTGTAGATGATATGTTCAAACTCTTTGCAATTTTACACTGTCAAACTCCTTTCTGATATTGCTCCACTATTTGTCGGCGCAGAATTAGGGGGATTGGTGATCCTCTTCCCATCTTTACTTCTGAGAGCCGCTGCCACTCCAAGATGCTCTTTTTATACCCAGTCATGTTAATGACCTATTGCCAATTGACCTAATGAGTTACAATTTGGTCCTCCAGCTGTTCCTTTTTTGCACCTTTAACTTTTCCAGCCTCTTATTGCCCCTGTCCCAACTTTTTTGAGATGTGTTGCTGTCATGAAATTTCAAGTGAGCCAATATTTGGCATGAAATTTCAAAATGTCTCACTTTCGACATTTGATATGTTGTCTATGTTCTATTGTGAGTACAATATCAGTTTTTGAGATTTGTAAATTATTGCATTCCGTTTTTATTTACAATTTGTACTTTGTCCCAACTTTTTTGGAATCGGGGTTGTAGTCAATACCACCTAAGTCAAACTGCAGTGGCTGGGATGGGCTTTATTAATCCTTTGTCCAAGAGTAAACACAAAAAAAGTGCTGCTTGCAAGCCATAACAGCCTTTTTAGATGTTAGTTTGCCTGCATTTATCTGAAACACCACTAATGTAGATGCTTTTAAACACGTCCTGAAAACTCCTCTGTTTAGGGAGGCATATCGTTGCCAGTTGAATAATTTTATTTTAATGTTTATATTATTGCATATTCAATTTTCATTTTCTATACTATTACAGCATTAGTTAGATATAATTTTTACATAATATATATTTTAGTCGCAGGCAAGCTGGAGCCTATCCCAGCTGACTACGGGCGAAAGGCGGGGTACACCCTGGACAAGTCGCCAGGTCATCACAGGGCTGACACATAGACACAGACAACCATTCACACCTACGGTCAATTTAGAGTCACCAGTTAACCTAACCTGCATGTCTTTGGACTGTGGGGGAAACCGGAGCACCCGGAGGAAACCCACGCGGACACGGGGAGAACATGCAAACTCCACACAGAAAGGCCCTCGTCGGCCACGGGGCTCGAACCCGGACCTTCTTGCTGTGAGGCGACAGCGCTAACCACTACACCACCGTGCCGCCAGTTTGTGTAATATTTACAGTTATTTATATTTATATATTTTGGGCCCGGATCGGGCACTGTGCTTTGCATGGGCTGAGCCAGATGCAAGTGAGCAAAACCTGCTGTATGGGTTCGTTTGTGTTGGGTTCGGCCCATGTGGGGTGCGGCGTTTGACCTGGGCGTAAGACAGGCTAACTATATTTTACTGTAATTTATTTCCTGTAATGCGCATCTGAGCATATTCACTGTAACACATGCACTATAAATCACTTTATTATTATTATTATTATTCATATAGAAAACCAGTTGTGAGTGTATTTCCAAGTACAACATTATCTGGTAATACACCAAGCAGTGGGACACATAAAGTGCACGATGTATTAGGGATATAACCAAATACATATACACATAGGAGGCACATTTGCTATCTATCTATCTATCTATCTATCTATCTATCTATCTATCTATCTATCTATCTATCTATCTATCTATCTATCTATCTATCTATCTATCTATCTATCTATCTATCTATCTATCTATCTATCTATCTATCTATCTATCTATCTATCTATCTATCTATCTATCTATCTATCTATGCTTGCTTGCTTGCTTGCTTGCTTGCTTGCCCTCAAGGTTCAGAAGACATCTGGTTGACACTGGAGGTGTGCATTAGACCTGACTTCCTGTGGGACGCAGCAAAAAATCACTTGAGTGGGAAGTTTTTACTTTCTTCCATGTTCATATGAGCAGTCAAATGTGACAATTGTGGGACATAAAAACACCATGTTCATTATCATGTAGTTCATTCTTGCATCCTTAGTAACTGTCTGGTCAGGAATTTGGTAGTTCAAATTAGGCTACTAGTTTGTTTATATTTTGGGAATTAGAACTAACTAAATTCATTAGAAAATATGGACAAGCAAAAATAAGAGCTGCATGTGTGGGATTAAAAAATAATATTTCTGTGATTATTAGATCATCCGGCCGACAGGCGATGAACTTATGCTATCAGGTGTTGTCATTCATCCAGCCGTTGTCGTCCACATTTCACGAAAATCGCTTCTTCTCTCTCAGTTCTTCACTGATTTTTATTCTTTTTGACAGGAAGGTAGGTCTGCCTGGGGTGCATATAGCTTCTACCCAAATTTGCATAATTGCAATTAATAATGAAAATATGGAGTAATTAAGCCCTAACGAACAGTTTCCACACAAATTGCTTCTTCTCCCTCAATTCTTCACCAATTTTGATTCTTTCTGGCATGAAGGTAGGGGTACCTAGGGTGCATATAACTTCTACCCAGATTTGCTTAATTACAATTATTAATGTGGTTATGGACTAATTAAGCCTTAATGAGCAATTCAACAAAAATCACTTCTTTTTAGTCTATTCCTCGCCATTTTGGATTCTTTCTGGTAAATAGGTTGGTATTCCTAGGGTGTATATAGCTTCTATATATAGCTTGCAACAGTTATTGCGCAAGTTGGCCCACTTTAGATCGTTCCTTCTGGACTAGACGGGTCCGGAGTGAGCTACACCGTTATTGACGATCTCATTTGTGGTTAAAAGCAACCTGACCTGGAGTGATGTAGCTGAGGTTGAGGAACTGTCAGAGCCAGAAATCACAGACATTGCTGACAGAGCTGGCATTTGTCCCACTGGGTAATTTGCAGTGTTTTCTTTTTTTTTCTCTACTATTAAAATTATCCAGGAGTCTGTTCTTACAAGTTTCACATAAATTTGTTTTTCTTTACACTATCTCTGTTTTGTGTAGATTAGGATACTTTGATTAGGAGGCTAAAATGTTGATTTTTAAAAAAAATCAATCTAATAGCAGTTTCACTGTGTAAAGTTTACATAACTACTAGAATAATCTAAGCGCTGAAATCAGATTAATAGTGTGCTGGTGCTCAAATCGGTGTTAAGATCAGCATGTTTTCTCATTTTTGCTTTGGCTTTGACTGGGCCCCTGGAGCAGTGTGGTGCTGGCGAGTGACTGTCAGTTGCAGTAGCTGCGTGGGTGCAGGCTGATGAATGAATCTGGTTGTGGCATCTTCACCTCTGAATGCTCCATCATGCACAGACGCCTCAGCTGGCTAGAGATCATAAGAGAAATGTTTAACATTGAGGTGACACATGTAGCACAAGGATTTGGGGGTGGGTGTTTTTTTTTTTTTAACCTTCCTGCTTCCTTAGGCGTCCACCTCTAAATGTGTCTTTCTGCTGGACTGACTGGCAACATACATTATGCTTTAGTTTATTTAGCTGTTTTTCTTGGGTTATTTTTAAGCTCCCTGCTTCCCCAGGCATCCACCTCTAAATGTTTTTTTTTTTTTTTTCACTGTAGCTTACAGCCATTTCTCTTACAAATTACTTTGGGGGAAGGATTCTGAAACTACCCATCTCTGACATGAGAGTTTACATAATTCCCTTTGAACAGGGAAAGGAAGAATACATAGTCAGGTTGAGGTCACCGCATGGATCTTTCCAAGCTCTCGAACCTACCCAGCCCCCATCTTCCTACTGCTCCCCTTTGAATCAGAGAGAATTGAGAATACACTCACTTAATTAAGAATTTTAATTAGATTTATCAATTTTTCTTGGAAGCACGCAGCTCTTGCTAAATCCACCATAATCACTGTGGCACATCCTCTACACTACTTTGTCTTCCTGCATCATTTTATATCTTAATAAGGGGATTAACACTTGGAAATTGATTCATCTCCTTTCATACCACGAAGTGTGAAGCAAATTATTGTAGTGATAATGACTTCACCTTGCCACTTGCACTTTTGTTTCTCATAGCAAGTTAAAACGTGAGCCCTTGTGCCCTCTTTAGCATTATTTAATGGTAATGAGATACATCCCATGTGTAATTTGATGAAAATGATCAGAGAATTATACTGAATAGTCTGGAACAAATGTTCAAATGTTTTGGGGTTTTTTTCCATAATAATGCTTAAAAAAAGAACGTGTTCTTTGAAATGTTTTATCTATATTAAATTTGTTTTTCTTTGACAGTGGAAATGAACAAAAGCTGTGACCCATTTCAATACATAAACTATGGTTGCTCAGTTATGTGGTGTTTATTTCCTTTCTTGTAAACACGTCAGTTCTTTGACATTTAGGGATCAGTGGGTTTGGTATTTCCCACACAAAACTGTTTCTTCTCTGGACTTTACAGTTTGTTTTTATGCTTTTATGCTGTCCATTATATGCCCAAAAGTTTGTGGACCCCTGACCATCATACTCAGATGTGCGTCTTCCCCCAAACTGTTGCCATAAAGTTGGGAGCACACAATTGTACAGAATGGCTTTGTACAGATTGGCTCTGGCATTACAATTTCCCTTCACTGCAACTAAGAAGGTGAGTCCAAACATGTTCCAGCATGACAGTGCCCCTGTGCACAGTGCAAGGTCCATGAAGACATGGTTTGCCAAGGTTGGAGTGGAAGAACTCAACTGCCCTTTATGGAGCTTTGACCCCAACCCCAGTGAATACCTTTGAGATGGACTGAAATAAAGCCTTCTAATCCATTATCAGTGTCTGACTTCATTAATGCTCTTGTGGCTGAATGGCAAAATCCCCACAAACGTGCTCCAAAATCTAGTGAACAAGTGGAGGTTATTGTAACAGGACAAGGGGCACTAAATCTGGAATGGGATGTTCAACAAGCACATATTGGTGTGATGGTCAGGTGTCCACAAACTTTTGGCAGTATACAACCCCGATTCCAAAAAAGTTGGGACAAAGTACAAATTGTAAATAAAAACGGAATGCAATAATTTACAAATCTCAAAAACTGATATTGTATTCACAATAGAACATAGACAACATATCAAATGTCGAAAGTGAGACATTTTGAAATTTCATGCCAAATATTGGCTCACTTGAAATTTCATGACAGCAACACATCTCAAAAAAGTTGGGACAGGGGCAATAAGAGGCTGGAAAAGTTAAAGGTACAAAAAAAGAACCAGCTGGAGGACCAAATTGCAACTCATTAGGTCAATTGGCAATAGGTCATTAACATGACTGGGTATAAAAAGAGCATCTTGGAGTGGCAGCAGCTCTCAGAAGTAAAGATGGGAAGAGGATCACCAATCCCCCTAATTCTGCGCCAACAAATAGTGGAGCAATATCAGAAAGGAGTTTGACAGTGTAAAATTGCAAAGAGTTTGAACATATCATCATCTACAGTGCATAATATCATCAAAAGATTCAGAGAATCTGGAAGAATCTCTGTGCGTAAGGGTCAAGGCCAGAAAACCATACCGGGTGCCCGTGATCTTCGGGCCCTTAGACAGCACTGCATCACATACAGGCATGCTTCTGTATTGGAAATCACAAAATGGGCTCAGGAATATTTCCAGAGAACATTATCTGTGAACACAATTCACCGTGCCATCTGCCGTTGCCAGCTAAAACCCTATAGTTCAAAGAAGAAGCCGTATCTAAACATGATCCAGAAGCCCAGACGTCTTCTCTGGGCCAAGGCTCATTTAAAATGGACTGTGGCAAAGTGGAAAACTGTTCTGTGGTCAGACAAATCAAAATTTGAAGTTCTTTATGGAAATCAGGGACGCTGTGTCATTCAGACTAAAGAGGAGAAGGACGACCCAAGTTGTTATCAGCGCTCAGTTCAGAAGCCTGCATCTCTGATGGTATGGGGTTGCATTAGTGCATGTGGCATGGGCAGCTTACACATCTGGAAAGACACCATCAATGCTGAAAGGTATATCCAGGTTCTAGAGCAACATATGCTCCCATCCAGACGACGTCTCTTTCAGGGAAGACCTTGCATTTTCCAACATGACAATGCCAAACCACATACTGCATCAATTACAGCATCATGGCTGCGTGGAAGAAGGGTCCGGGTACTGAACTGGCCAGCCTGCAGTCCAGATCTTTCACCCATAGAAAACATTTGGCGCATCATAAAACGGAAGATACAACAAAAAAGACCTAAGACAGTTGAGCAACTAGAATCCTACATTAGACAAGAATGGATTAACATTCCTATCCCTAAACTTGAGCAACTTGTCTCCTCAGTCCCCAGATGTTTACAGACTGTTGTAAAGAGAAAAGGGGATGTCTCACAGTGGTAAACATGGCCTTGTCCCAACTTTTTTGAGATGTGTTGTTGTCATGAAATTTAAAATCACCTAATTTTTCTCTTTAAATGATACATTTTCTCAGTTTAAACATTTGATATGTCATCTATGTTCTATTCTGAATAAAATATGGAATTTTGAAACTTCCACATCATTGCATTCCATTTTTATTTACAATTTGTACTTTGTCCCAACTTTTTTGGAATCGGGGTTGTAGACTAGAGGTGTGCATCGGGACTGGAATCATGTAGGAGTCACATGAGAAGGAGATTTTTACTTTCATGTGGGTGCCACTCGCTAGCACTCGATGGTCAAATACAAAGCTTGTGGAACAGGGTTGCGGTGGTTTCAATTAGGCGACTACAACTAGTTTGTTTATATATTTTTTTAAATGACCAAGTATAATATTTTTGTCTCATTTGTTTAACTGGGTTCTCTTTATCTACTTTTAGGACTTGTGTGAAAATCTGATGATGTTTTAGGTCATATTTATGCAGAAATATAGAAAATTCTTCAGGGTTCACAAACTTTCAAGCACCACTGTATGTAATTTTGCGAGAAAATATCAGAAGGAAGGGAGGGAGAGAATGAGGGAGGAAGTAAGTAAGGAATGCTGTAAATCCTAATACAGATACAATAATTTAATGCTGATACAGATACTGTCATTGTGCTCCACCCCTAATGTGTAACTAATGGAGACAATGTCTCCCTTGTCTACTGCTTCCTAAAAACTCCCCTTTAAAGTGCTGATGACACGAACATGACTCTGTGCAATTTCTTAAATAAACTATACAACATGGCAAACATGTTAGATTTCTGTTATAATTACGTGAAAAGAAGCTGTTGTTACGCAAATATCCAACTTTTAATTGCACAGCGCAAGAAAACTGGGTCCGTGGCTCGTGGCCATGTTGTGACGTCAGCGGAAGAACACGCTGCGGTTCACTGGCTGTTCTACTCTGGTTCTACTCAATGGAAATGGTGCATGAAAATGCCGGTAAACTCTCTAGTGCTAGCTCTTCCTCTTCTGGGAGTCTAGAATTGTGTTGATCTCTTCCGAATAGAATCTATGATAGTCTACCCTCTTTATCCTTTGCCTCTCATTGCTAGGCGGCAGTTACATGAAAGCCGCAAGCTTTCACAAGCAAATACATGATTGATATCACGCCGACTTTATGATTACATTTATGATTATCATGTAGAATCTATAGCCCTACGTACCTTTATCTCATGTCATTTCACAACACATGTTCTGACAGGAGGACTGTCTTTGGATCCGGCATAGCTACTAGTAGACCCCCTCCGGAATACTGGCAGTGTTGCCAGATTGGGAGGTTTCCCGCCCAGTTGGGCGGTTTCAAGTGCATTTTGGTGGGTTTTGAACATATTTTGGGCTGGAAAACGTCAGCAGTATCTGGCAACAGTTGGGCGGTTTCAAGTGCATTTTGGTGGGTTTTGAACATATTTTGGGCTGGAAAAGGTCAGCAGTATCTGGCGTCAGATACTGCTGACCTTTTCCAGCCCAAAATATGTTCAAAACCCACCAAAATGCACTTGAAACCGCCCAACTGTTGCCAGATACTGCTGACGTTTCCCAGCCCAAAATATGTTCAAAACCCACCAAAATGCACTTGAAACCGCCCAACTGGGCGGGAAACCTCCCAATCTGGCAACACTGTGTAGGCACTGCTGATGGTAGTAACACACGTTTGTGCTGAACTGCACACCCAAGAGATTCTTTTAAGCTGGGAAGGGTGTCAAAACAATCCAAATTGAAATGTTCAGAGCACAGGACGGATGTTGGTGAGGGCTCCCACTTGTCACGAGTGCGCCTGACTTGCTTCACCCACTTCGCATGCAGCTCGGGATCTCTGGGAAACTTGAATAAACTTACCCCATCCTTGTGGGTTTTGGAGCAAAAGCCGGCAAAACAACGTGAAGGCATAATAACTATATATATAATAATGTATAATAATGTATAATAAAAATACTAATAATGATAAACTGAACACCTGTTGCATCAACAACAAACTGGTAAGTTCGCTGACATCATATAGCTCCTCCTCCTCCTTCGTCTCCTGGGTGCTGCAGCCCAGTCAAATTTGCCCAAATAGCCGCGTTTTTTATCATAACTTGTAAAATAGGCGCCTTCGTGAATTAATATATGGATCATCGGGAATTACTTTTTATGTTATAAAACATCGCCAAAGATGTCAAAAACGTGTCATCAGCACTTTAACTGTCAGGTGTGAGCCGGTGGCAGGTGACGGTGTTTTGAGTGGGTGCAAGCTACTTTGATTCCTAAACACCCTGTCTGGGTGCACACACACTGCCCCTGTCACATCTCAGCAGCTGCTACTTGTTCACAACACTCTGTGGTTTGGAAACTGACCTCCTCGGATCCAGCAGACGAAGCCACGCCTGAATGGTGCTCCGAATGCAACGAGGAGGGTCGGCTGATTTGTTACGTGTGAGAATAGATTCAGAGACAGGTTATTTCCGTTGTGTAATTCCCAGCCCTACTGATTGGCCAGGAGCAGCATCTTAGTTTGCCACTGAATGCTGCTCAAGCAAGCCTTATGGGAGCTCCTTCTGCAAAACCAACACTGGATATTTCAATGTCTGGTTCTGGTTTTTTTTTTTTTATTTCAGTCCTCAGAGCTTCTTTGGATTTGTGAGGTTTCTTGTGGTATGCCAACATTAGTCACATTCAGGTCTGTTGCAAAACATGCCAGAATCATGATGAAATATTTGTCCTGAATGTTTTTATATTGAGTGTGTATAAAGGAATGAGAACCATATGGGTCTTAAAACATACTGGCAAACAAGTGTTCACTTTAAGCTGTCACTTGGTACCTACTTTTATGGGGTAATAATTTACAAAATAATGGGTGCTGGGTGCTAATATCTGACATTTCATACTAAAATAACTCACCATAACACCTGAGGCAACAGCAATGGAATTTAAAAAGGTGAACTAAAGGACCACCCATGGGTAAAATTCCCATTGGTATGAAGGTGCTTGTGCTGCCCAGATACACAAGAGTACCTGGAGGAGTCCACCATCCTGTGTTGAACACCTCTACTGGTAGACTGGTAGACTCGTGACCTTGTTGAGTGAATCCAGACATATCCTAACCACCCCTCCCATTTCAAAGTGAATTCCAAATTGTTTCCTGGTGTCTGGTGCCACCTAATTCCATTCAGAGGGCCAAACAGATGGGGACTTGGTAGGACATGTTCAAATGGGCTGCCTGCAGATGGAAGCCACTTTTGATTGCTTCCAACTCCCATATCCGTTGACCCCTGACCTGGACAGGGGAGCCCTTTGACATTGCTCTATCACCAGAGGTCGGGACATGGAGCCACTTGTCAGTATGGATGGGTCAGGCCTGAATGTGTGGGTTTTTGGAAAATCACAGCTGCTCACTTTTTACTTTTGATCTTACTCATAGGTGTCAAATATTGGGTTTGCCTGGATCTTGTCAGGATTCTTTACTTGCTTTTGAAGTACCAGACCAACAGTGAAAGAATGCCCTTCATAGTTTTTTGGAAACCAGGAGGGCTGTATTGCTGGCACATATCGCTCTTTCTTTTATGAGCTTCCATTTAAATGTTGCCACCAAGTCTGTGTTTAGAACAATATCTTTGCTTTATCAAAGAAGGCTCCAAAATGTGAAAAATGTGAGCCATATTTACAACAATAGTTGTAGCCTGATACATATTGTGGTCTTTATAAAATGTGTCTGGGGAGGCTGCCTCAAAAGAACCTGATTTTACAATTTCAGAATTGTCCTAATAGAGCTTCTCTGCCAAGTATCTAATTTGACTGGAGGCAACTTTTCTGATTAGCTGGTTTGGTGAATAGTTTTGCTCCACTCTAAGTGATGAAAATGTATATTCCTCCTAGTAGTACTTGAAAACCTCTGTAAAATCCACACAAAGGTGTATTTGAAATGATTTACTGTTAGAATGTTTGTACTGATAGATGACATTCTCTCTCTCTCGCTCTCTCTAGAGTACTGTAATTGGCCATTTATTAGCACTAATGTGTCGATTACTTGCCATCGCCTCACTCTGAGCCCTCAGAGGGTCAATTGCATATGAACTCAGAGATTAACAATCTGAGTGCAGATAACCTAAGAGAACTGAGGAAAGAGGGAAACTCTGCCCCCTAAAAGAAAACCTTGAGACACATCACCTACATAGTGAGGAACATGTGTTCAGGAGCATTGCCAAAAACAACACTTCCTTAAACTATGTGGTACCCCTGGGAGAGAGGTAGAGGTGAACCAGGGAAACTGGGCTCTCTGTCTATTGCAGAATTTAACTATTTTCACCTGCTGTAATACTTTTAGCAGCAGTGGAAGATACAATACATTACCCTGTGTTGTCTATACCTCTAACAGTTGTACAACTTGGATTGGAAAGTATACAATAAAAGTGCAAAAAGAGCTTTTGTAGCATACAGTGGATATAAAAAGTGTACACTCCCCTTTAAAATTATAGGTTTTTCTGGTGTAAAAAAAAAACGAGACCATGATAAATAATTTCAAAACTTTTCCCACCTTTAATGTGACCTATAATGCATACAATTCAATTGAAAAACAAACAAATCTGTTAGGGAAAAACATAAAAAATAAAAAATGTACAATAAGCTGGTTGCATAAGTGTGCACACCCTTAAACTAATACTTTGTTGAAGCACCTTTTGATTTAATTCCAGCATTCAGTCTTTTTGGGTTCAAACCTGCCATTAATTAAAATGACTCCGATTAACCCCAAATAAAGTTCAGACATTTACTCCGTTGCATCCTCCAGCAAAAACCAGCGTTCACAGAGAGCTTACAAAGCATCAAAGGGATCTCATTGTTGAAAGGTATCAGTCAGGAGAAGGGGAAAAAAAAAATTTCCACGGCATTAGATATACCATGGAGCACAGTGAAGACAGTCATCAAGAAGTGGAGAAAATATGGGACAATAGTGACATTACCAAGAACTGGACGTCCCTCCAAAACTGACGAAAAGACAAGACGAAAACTGGTCAGGGAGGCTGCCAAGAGGCCTACAGCAACACTGAAGGAGCTGCAGGAATTTCTGGCAAGTACTGGTTGTGTACTACATGTGACAACAATCTCCCGTATTCTCCATATGTCTGGACTATGGGGTAGGGTTGCAAGACAGAAGCCTTTTCTTACAGAGAAAAACATCCAGGCCTGGCTAAATTTTGCAAAAAAAAATAAAAATCAACATCAATTCTCCCAAAAGCCAGTGGGAAAATGTGTTATGGTCTGATGAAACCAAGGTTGAACTTTTTGGCCACAATTCCAAAAGGTATGTTTGGCACAAAAACAACACTGTGCATCACCAAAAGAACGCCATACCCACAGCGAAGCATGGTGGTGGCAGCATCATGTTTTGGGGTTGTTTTTCTTCAGCTGGAACAGGGGCTTTAGTCAAGGTGGAGGGAATTATGAACAGTTCTAAATACCAGTCAATTTTGGCCCAAAACCTTCAGGTGTCTGCTAGAAAGCGGAATATGAAGAGGAATTTCATCTTTCAGCACAAAAATGACCCCAAAAAAGTTTTGGAATGGCCCAGCCAGAGCCCAGACCTAAATCCAGTTGAAAATCTGTGAGGTGACCTGAAGAGGGCTGTGCACAAGAGATGCCTTTGCAATCTGACAGATTTGGAGCGCTTTTGCAAGGAAGAGTGGGCAAATATTGCCAACTCTAGATGTGGCAGGCTGATAGACTCCGACCCAAAAAGACTGAATGCTGTAACTAAATCAAAAGGTGCTTCAACAAAGTATTAGTTTATGGGTGTGCACACTTATGCAACCAGCTTATTGTACGTTTTTTTATTTTTTATGTTTTTCCCCCTAACAGATTTGCTTGTTTTTCAATTGAATTGTACAGGTTATAGGTCACATTAAAGGTGGGAAAAGTTTTGAAATTATTTATCGCGGTCTCATTTTTTTTTTTTTTACACCTGAAAAACCTATCATTTTAATGGGGTGTGTACACTTTTTATATCCACTTTAAGTTCGCCTTTGATTCTATAGATTTTGTGATTTTTTAATTTTTTTGTACATGCACTCAACCTGTTTAATCACGTACCTTACAGGCTTCTTTCTCTGAAGTAGTGCCCAAATGAAAACCTGGAGAGTTTTGAAGCAAACCACAACTCATATTTAACTGAGGCAGCTTGGAAGAATATTTACTCTGTCACTTCTGATCTCTCAAGCTGGACAAGAACCCAGAACTCAGTTTTCATGATCTATTCATCTCTTTCTTTACTGTCATTCCTCTCTTGCATTTTAACTTTAGGATTTTCTTGGGTATCGGGGCTTTGGATTGGACCCATAAATGATCTTCAGCCCAATAACAGCTGGCATCCAGATGTTATTGAAGTTGAGTCACTTGACAAAATCCATCAGTCCACTTTCTTTTTGATCAAGGGTGCTACGTGATCCAGCAACAGAACTGGACATCTTATTGACAGTGTTCCCCTTCATTATCATGCCCTGACTGAAGACTAATGGAAGTGCTCAATATTCCTCAATAAGTCCACCTTCATGCTGATGTGAGATCAACAGGATACCAAGTAAAAACTCTGGATAGTCTGTATATCTCTGTCTTCATTTCCTCATCCTGTAATGCTAATCACAGCTAATCTGGTCTTGATAATACATGATGATCACTGCAAAATGACGGGAACTAATGTGAGCCATAATCCACTGCTGGAGAGGAAGGGTACTCCAGACTGAGCAGTGATGTATTTTCTGTTGGTGCTTTATTTCCAAGAAAAGAAAAAAAAAGCAATAATCCAAGTATTTCAAAGGTTCGGAGGTATTGAGAAAGCAAAACATTCATCCATTATGATTGTGCAGAAGGTTCTCATTTCATGTATGATAGAGAACATCTGTGGCTATGTTATAGCATATACATGTATACCCCCCCCACACACACACACCTAGTCTAGTATCAGTTTCATCTGTAGCTTACCATTATAACAACCACCAAACTCTCTTTTCATGTTTATTTTTAGTTTTTGAGTGACTATTAAACAATAGTATAGGATACTTTTTTTTACATTATTACATACAGTGGTGCTTGAAAGTTTGTGAACCCTTTAGAAATTTCTATATTTCTGCATAAATATGACCTAAAACATCATCAGATTTTCACACAAGTCCTAAAAGTAGATAAAGAGAGCCCAGTTAAACAAAGGAGACAAAAATATTATACTTGGTCATTTATTTATTGAGGAAAATGATCCAATATTGCATATCTGTGAGTGGCAAAAGTATGTGAATGTCTAGGATTAGCAGTTAATTTGAAGGTGAAATTAGAGTCAGGTGTTTTCAATCAATGGGATGACAAATCAGGTGTGAGTGGGCACCCTGTTTTATTTAAAGAACAGGGATCTATCAAAGTCTGATCTTCACAACACATGTTTGTGGAAGTGTACCATGGCACAAACAAAGAAGATTTCTGAGGACCTCAGAAAAAGCATTGTTGATGCTCATCAGGCTGGAAAAGGTCACAAAACCATCTCTAATGAGTTTGGACTCCACCAATCCACAGTCAGAAAGATTGTGTACAAATGGAGGAGATTCAAGACCATTATTACCCTCCCCAGGAGTGGCCGATCAACAAAGATCACTCCAAGAGCAAGGCATGTAATAGTTGGTGAGGTCACAAAGGACCCCAGGGTAACTTCTAAGCAACTGAAGGCCTCTCTCACATGGGCTAATGTTAATGTTCATGAGTCCACCATCAGGAGAACACTGAACAACAATGGTGTGCATGGCAGGGTTGCAAGGAGAAAGGCACTGCTCTCCAAAAAGAACATTGCTGCTTGTCTGCAGTTTGCTAAAGATCACATGGATAAGCCAGAAGCCTATTGGAAAAATGTTTTGTGGACGGATGAGACCAAAAGAGAACTTTTTGGTTTAAATGAGAAGTATTATGTTTGGAGAAAGGAAAACACTGCATTCCAGCATAAGAACCTTATACCATCTGTGAAACATGGTGGTGGTAGTATCATGGTTTGGGCCTGTTTTGCTGCATCTGGGCCAGGACAGCTTGCCATCATTGATGGAACAATGAATTCTGAATGATACCAGCAAATTCTAAAGGAAGATGTCAGGACATCTGTCCATGAACTAAATCTCAAGAGAAGGTGGGTCATGCAGCAAGACAACAACCCTAAGCACACAAGTCGTTCTACCAAAGAATGGTTAAAGAAGAATAAAGTTAATGTTTTGGAATGGCCAAGTCAAAGTCCTGACCTTAATCCACTCAAAATGTTGTGGAAGGACCTGAAGCGAGCAGTTCATGTGAGGAAACCCACCAACATCCCAGAGTTGAAGCTGTTCTGTATGGAGGAATGGGCTAAAATTCCTCCAAGCTGGTGTGCAGGACTGATCAACAGTTACCAGGAAACGTTTAGCTGCAGTTATTGCTGCACAAGGGGGTCACACCAGATACTGAAAGCAAAGGTTCACATACTTTTGCCACTCACAGATATGTAATATTGGATCATTTTCCTCAATAAATAAATTAACCAAGTATAATATGTTTGTCTCATTTGTTTAACTGGGTTCTCTTTATCTACTTTTAGGACTTGTGTGAAAATCTGATGACGTTTTTGGTCATATTTATGCAAAAATATAGAAAATTCTAAAGGGTTCACAAACTTTCAAGCACCACTGTACATTATTTACAAAGACTTGGTGTATAGCATTCAGATGATACAGCTCATAATATTTAGGAATACATTCTTTTCCTAGGTGTTCTTTCAGCGTTCTGTAAAAATCCATTCAATGGTTACCTTTTTTTTTTTTTAATCCAACAAGGATTACACATGCAGTGCCATGCAGTTCTTCACCTCACTCTCTGAACACCCATGGAGTGTAGTTATGCTTTAAAAGTGCTGGGATCAGTACTGGCATTTGTACATTTGCATCTGCTTTAATTCGTCCCTCCTTGAAAAGCTTTTGATGGCTTTGCAGCAAACCTCACTATTCACCCCATTTCAATTACTCCAGTGTTGTGGGTTGAAGCACATCACTGTGCTGGCCCCCTTATTCACAAACCACCAGAAAGGTCTCTGATTAGTCTGTCAGATTCACTGTAAGAAGGATCAAAAGATGAAGCTTTGAAAGAACCCAGGAATAACATTGGCTTTACTTTTTAATGGAGAATCAAGTAAATCTCCACTGATCCATAATCATCTTATTTCCGTCGCCACCCCCTCCGCAGCGCAGGATTAGCGATTTTGGAGTGAATGGGTATGACTGGTTAGGAGCCCTCTGACTAAATTTTAACACTTCACTGGTCCAATTTTTTTTTTTTTTTTTGACAGTGATTAGGAGCAGGTGTTGGTTTGCAACTTGAGAAAACCAAGAACTTGCCACTGCATGGCCACAGCCATCATCATAAGACAGAAGGCTTCACCACTGATTTATGGCTCTGAGACCTTTGTGTTTTCACAGCACACATTGCCTGATAACATATATCAAAGGCAAAGCAAACAGGCTGCGAAGATTTCTAGCTCCAGACTTCTCAATGTTGCTTGAAAGTTTTTGGGACTATTCTGAATACATAGAATACAATAGAAGCCTTTATTTGTCACATGTACACTCAAGCACAGACTTAGGCTACATCCATACGACAACGGCAACGAGATTTTTTTTTTAGCGGGTAAAAAAAATATGGCGTCCACATGGGCAACGGATCAGTAAAATATCAGATACATATGGCAACGCAACGCTTGCTGAAAATGATGCAATACACATGCCACACCTCTACGTGCGCTGTAAGATGGTCCCATCGGAGACACCAGAACAATAGAAGAAGTAGGACACATGCGCATAAACCCCTTCTTCTACTCGGCGTGATGACTTGTTCTAGTCATGTGGTTGTGATGTCATCGTAAACAAATCCGTTCTACTCATCCAGACGACTTCGCAATGGCGCCGTTGCCAGATTTTTCCACTCTGGAAACTGTTCTCAAAAAATATCGTTTGGGGCACCCAAAACGCCAGTGCTGTGTGGACGCCAGGCCGAAACGATAAACAATTTTATCGGATTCACCTGAATCCGTTGCTGTGTGGACAGGGCCTTAAGCACACAGTGAAATTTAACCTCTGCATTTAACCCATCTGAAGCAGTGAATACACACATGCATACACAAGTGAGCAATGAGCGCACACACATTTCCAGAGCAGTAGGCAGCTATGCTACAGCGCCCGGGGAGCAGTTGGGGGTTAGGTGCCTTGCTCAAGGGCACTTCAGCCCAACCTCAGGCCGTGGCTTCCCCAATGTTAACCTAACTGCATGTCTTTGGATTGTGGGGGAAACCGGAGCACCCATAGATGACTTGCAACCACGTGATCAAAATGTGCTACGTCATGAGCGTCCACCATGATGGTGGATATACAAGCAACTAGGATGGCAGCCACTGAAAGCATGTCTGTAAACAATGCTGAATTTTCTCAGTATTACCATGATTTGAATGGTCAAGCGAAGATCCCATATAAAGAGAAGATAGATATGTGCGGTTTTGACCCATATTATTTTAAAAAGTCAGACTTTTCTGAAGATAAGACGCTTCTACCGACCATCGAGCACCCAGATATCGCGTTCTATCTGGTTTGGCTGCCGAAGAATCAAGTCCGACCTTGGACGAAACATAGCCCGTTTTCTAATGGCCCTTTTCCACTACCCTTTTTCAGCTCACTTCAGCTCGCTTCAGCTCACTTCAGCCCGACACGGCTCGCGTTTCGACTACCAAAAAACAGCACGACTCAGCTCGCTTCAGCCCTGCTTAGCCCCTAAAACTCGCACCGTTTTGGAGTGGGGCTGAAGCGAGCCAAACCGTGCCGAGTGAGGCTGGGGGCGTGAGCAGACACTCCCCTGTGCACTGATTGGTGAGGAGGAGTGTCCTCACATGCCCACACACGCCCCGCGAGCACGCTGGGATCTGTAAACACCGCAAACCCGGAAGAAGGAGAATTACGAATTACGAGAATTTCTGAAGCCTTATGCGCCTCGCCTCATCTATACGCTCTTACCAGTATCTGTTGGCGTTGTCGGTGACAACAAGCCACAGCACCAAGACCAGCAACACTAACGACTCCATGTCCTCCATGTTTATTGTTTACTATCCGGGTCGTGAGACTACCGCTTAAAAGGTCACTGATGTCACTGTTTGCGCTGCTTAACGACATCACGTGACGTCCACCCACTTTCGCTAACTCCACCCAATGTGTCCACCCACTTCCAGCCAGCACGGTTGTAGTCGAAATGCAACTTCAATAGCCCCACTCAGCTCGACTCAGCCCAACTCAGCACGGCACGGCTCAGCCGCGTTTGTAGTGGAAAAGCGGCATAAGTGGGTGTCCAGTCTGGATTGTTTCTATCTATAATTTTGTTGGCGCTCCTAGAAGCGAAATGGTAATACACGTGTTAAAATTATAACACCGACCGAGTGAACCACAACAAAAGAATGCTCATTTTATAGCAAACTTCTAGCAACATGAAATAAAATTCTTCCATGATATTATTGAGAAAGCTTTTGAATCTCACCTGAGATAAAATGATCACTGCAAATACGAGCTGTTTTGGCTTTAGCCTCTGTTAGGTCAGCCCTGCCGATGTTGTTCAGCCGTGCTCGTCTCCTCTCCGTACTAAGCCTCAGAGTTTCCTCGCCCTCTTTCCGAATCACGTCTGGAATTCTTAAAAAATCAAAATGTGCCATGGTCACGAGTACTGTTATAACCACAACCATATACAGCACAAAGATATGGCATAGCTAAAAGAACGCTTAAAGCAGTGGAAAAACAAAGAGAGTTGCACACACGTGACTATGTTTTGTATGGAATGTCGCTTGACCCCGCATTTGTATATCCACCAACATGGCCGGCATCCGGGTTTCTATTTTGCTTTGACGTCACTTGCAAGTCAAGGATAGGAAACCCACGCAGACAACATGCAAACTCTGCATAGTACGGCCCCCGTCAGCTGCTGGGCTTGAACCAAGAACCTTCTTGCTGTGAGGCGACAGCGCTAGCCACTACACCACCGTGCCACCCAAACATAATCATGTTCTCACTCCATTTGTGCTCTCTTTAACCTTTATTACTCCATTTGTGCTCTCTTTAACCTTTATGTCTATACAACGCTCACCTTCTTTCACGAGGCTACAGCTGTCTACAATACTGTCCAGTACACATCCTCAGTAATTAAGCATTCAAATGCCCTTCACTTCAAACAGCAACATCCTGATACACACGCCATTTTCACAGTTGCCTCTAGCCTTTATAACATCTCACTTGTGTTGCCTCATATCCAGGAGTCAAAAAGAACACTGTTTTTCAAAAACATGTCCCTGTCACAGCCCCTTGTTCCAGTGCCAAGCCTAAAACTCCAAACCCAGGACAGCATGCATCACATGTAGCCTTCAGGACTCTTGGCCTGCCGTCAGCATTCCAAACATACCCTAAGCTGTCAGAGGAGTGTTTCCTAATTCTCCGCTGCCTGTGCCAGCCTCTAGAAAGAGAGCCAGGGGAGGAAACCACAAGTTCCGCTTTATAAGACAATTGTACAACCAGCAATCAATGATCTGTTTCTATTTATGATTCCCAAGGTGGCTTTATTAGTCTTTTACTTTTCCCAGAATATGTAGTTATATTTTAAATCATGATTGCATGATTCTTTCGCTCTAAATTAGGCTTTTCCAGCTGCTGTATGTAAAAAAAAAAAAAAGTAGTTTCACACTATTGAGGTAACTTGTGGCAAACTGGAGCTATTACTAAATCAAATTAAAAGGAAAGTATGGATAGTTTAAAAGCATATTTCTTGTAAGTTTGTTATTGTTGAGACAGAGTATGGTCTGAAAAATCTCACTTTTTGTTTGACTGAATATGGGGAGCTGGGGTCAGGTGGGGGTATATTTGGGTTCGGGCTGATGAATTGAAGCCACCTTTGTCTGTAAATGGATGTATTTACTTTTCAAGTTGGCCTAATGAGTAGGGGAATGTCTCAGAGATGTTCTGACGTCAGCTGTAATTCAAACAGCATGGCAGCTAGGGAAAGCTGCCACACGCTCGTGAAGGGAGCTCATTTAGACTCTGTAGCATGACAGCACCACAGTTCCATGCCAGGAGTAGACAACATCCTGGAAGGATAAACAGCACTCTACCATTTCAGATTGTTTTGCATGTGTATCAATATCAGCCTCGCATCTACAACAAAGGAGTTGCTTCATCAGAGGAATGCTTTTTGAGAGAAATCCAGAATTCCAAATTTTCTAAAACCGTCGCAAAGACAAATAAAGCTTCTTAAAAATAATGAGTGGAAATTTCTAATTGGGATAATTTACTGCTTTAATGAGGCCCTTTATTTGTTGCTCCTTCTGTTTGAATAGTTTACAGGTCATCAGTTCTTGACATGTGGATCAGATTGTGCTGCTAATTAAATACTTTGATGTCTTGGTAAAAGTGTACCATTTCTCTTGTTTGGAACAGAAGTTGCAAATTATTTCTCAATACACATTATCCACCTTTTTTCCATTAAAGCCCCAAAAGCACCAACAGAGTGATTATTTGACCATTTTACCATATCAAGCAGTTTATTAGATGCAGCCCTAATGATGGCTGTGTACCGAAAAGAATGTAAGGCCACAGACTATAATGATGATACGATACCCTGCTAAAGGCTCTTGTGTGCTATAAAGGTAATGGCCATAAAACTGTGCATGCTTTTCTCTCTGCTAGACCACTCACAGCTGGACATGACCTTCCTGCCAGCTCTTGCATTCATAGGTACATAAAGTGTTCATGGATGAACAGAAAATCTGTGGTATGAGTTTGGAACTGGGGGCCAGTCATTATTCAGAGAGTGACTGAACAGAAATATGGCCTTAGTAATGGGAACACACTATTGATTCTTAAAATACAGTGGCCACTATTTTTTGGCATGAGATGACCAAAAGCTGTAATTCACTGATTCAACCTACAGATCAGGTCTCTGAGGAAAATAAGAATGAGAAAGCCAGTCATCTTTGGAGTAGCCTAGAGAATGCTTGTTTTATTGGCTGACATCAGCAGATCAACAGGTTTAGTTATTCTGCTTATTATAAAAGGACAGATAGTATTTCGTTAATGAACCTTGATTGGTGTGTGTGTGTGCAGTTCCTCCAAGTTATTTTGCTTCCCAGTTGCTTCAAACCCCCTGGAGTCTGGCTTAGTACTGGCCATCCCAGTACTACTCAGTGAGAGGGGAAGAAAGCCTGATTTCTGAGAGTTCCTGATAAATAAGAAACATGGAGGTTTTCCTACTACTGTCAAATTTATAAGGATTACTCAAGGAAAGCCAGTCTAGGCCCATCTCATGACTCATAGTGAATAGATAGTAGGGTAACCTAATGCTTATAAGACTGCCCAGCTCAATCTATTGTCCAATTTATTTTAAAGATGTTTTTTTGGGCTTTTTCACCTTCATTGGATAGAACAGTGTAGAGACAGGAAATGAGTGGGAGAGAGACGGGAAGGGATCGGGAAACAACCTTGGGTCGGAATCGAACCTGGGTCCCCGGATTTATGGTATGGCGCCTTATCCACCTGAGCCACAATGCCCCCCTATTGTCCCATTTAATGCCTGAGAATAAGGATGTATGAAGCTCTGGTTTCCATAATTATATGCTTGATGTTCTCAGCCCATCTGCAGGTATTTTTTTTGGAGTATAAAGTTATATTTAAAGACTTTGAATATTTAAAGATTTAGAAAACAAGCTAAATGTGCTTTGTTAGTCAAAAATATTTCACACTAGATGAACCCAATTTTGTGTGTCTGTCTGCTGCCATCCAGCAAGCCATCAACCAGCTTCCATGAATTCACTTAGGTGATTATACCAGAGAGACCCAAAATCTCATCTGGGGGTGGGTACACATACTGTACACACCTATGGGCAAATTAGAGTAGCCAATCGACCTAATCTACAGTACATGTCTTTGGACTGCGAGGGAAACCGGAGCACCCAGAGGAAACCCATGCAGACATGTGGAGAACATGCAAAATCCACACAGAAAGGCCCCAGTTGACCTCTGGGCTCAAGCCCAGAACCTTTTTGCTATGAGGAGACAGTGCTAACCACTACACCACCGTGCTACCCAAACCCAATTCAGTTAACTGTTTTTGTTTGAATGTACTTTTAACACTTTGCAGGAAGTGGAGAGGTGTTTTGTAATCCCAGTCCCACCCAATCCTGAAAGGATTCCTCCCAGTTATTTTTTTCTGTCCTTTAAAGCTCAGCAAACTTGAAAATAAAATCTGTGGCATAGTGAATTCCATTGAGCCCAGGGCTCTGTGTGTGCTTTCAGAGCCATGGGTTGCACATCACTATCCAATCCCATTCAGCTAGATTAGAGCCAGATTAGTGGTGGATATCATCTCAGAAAAACCGAGATTTTCTGAGGCTGGAGTTGAACATGATGGAAAAACCTCCCAGATGCTGCTGTAGACATCATTATGTAATGATGTTAAGCCATCATTATTACATTAATGGCATTTAGCAGACACTCTTATCCAGAGTAACGTACAACATACCCAGAGCAGCCTGGGGAGCAGTTGAGGATTAGGTGCCTTGCTCAAGGGCACTTCAGCCATCCCTGCTGGTTCAGGGAATCGAACCAGTGACCTTTTGGTCCCAAAGCTGCTTCTCTAACCATTAGGCCGTGGCCAAGGATTTCATGAGCCATACTGTGTGCTATCTGTTTCAGCTGAACCACCAATTAATGCATTTGAAGAACTGGTATGTCCTTAAAGAATGATAGACAGATTTATTATTTTGCACATTAATTGCACTAATTTATTTACTCTTGTACTTAACAATGCCTAAAAAGCTTTGAAGCTGGTTACTTAGGGTGTATTCAGACCAGGATAGTTCGATAGTTCACTTGCTTTGGTCCGAACCAAATGTTTTTTTTATTTTTTCATTTTGGTGCGGTTCGCTTTCACACTGTACATTTTAGTAAGCGGACCAAAATCTGTCAACAAAGCCACGCGCCCTGAGGTCGTTCAGCTATTGGTCAGAGACGACACGCGCACAAAGCGTTAAGTTCAAAAGTAGTCATGGAGGCTTTCCGTGCTGTTATTCTTTTTAATGTCATCAAAGCTATATGTTTTTTCCAGTTTTTACTGTTTTCACAATTGTGCGATTACTATGCTGTTGTACAAGTAATTTATCAACGACGACTTCAAAGGGCAAGGCGGCTACGGAGGATAGCGCTGATGAGCGCACATCATGTTGTGACAGTTCTGGCTCTTCACGCAATAGATGAATTTATTTTTTGCGTCGCTCGTACCGCCACTTTTTGAAAGAATGTCCCTGATTTTAATGTAGGTCTGACGGAGTTTCTTCACTTTTAGCTGACATTGTTCTGGGGAGCGCGTGAACCCCTTCTCCTTCATTTTCTCACTGAATACAGCAAACACGTCGGCATTTTTGTGTGTTCTCTCCAAAAGCTCAGATATGTGGACATCTGCCCATATATCCACAAGGGTACGTGTTTCTTCCTCGGCCCACGTTTGCCCCCTACTCATT
Organism: Neoarius graeffei; assembly: GCF_027579695.1. Taxonomy (NCBI): domain Eukaryota; kingdom Metazoa; phylum Chordata; class Actinopteri; order Siluriformes; family Ariidae; genus Neoarius; species Neoarius graeffei. The sequence goes on from NC_083576.1 coordinate 66,745,591, forward strand.
TTTTGTACTCGCCTACCACTGGTGACTGAACGACCCTTGACAACCGAAACAGTGTTTGCACTTTGCGGTGGAGTGTCAAGACTCTGTTTCCCATAATGCTCAACAAACGACGGAAGCTCCCGAGGTACAAAAAAGCAAAACTGTCAGATTAGGTCCGGTCTGCTTTCACACCTCCAAAAGATCCGCACCAGGGTTCCTTTGGTCCGGACCGAGTCCGACCTTGCAGCTCGGTCTCGGTCCGCTTGTTTGGTCCGGACCAGAGTTCGGTGGTTTGTATTCAGACCAACCCAAAAGGTCTGGACCAAGGGAAATTTGGTTCGTTTGGTCCGGACCAAACAATGTAGGTGTGAATACGCCCTTAAATTGTAGCCCATGCATATCTGTTAACTGAAGTGTGGTTTGTAACTACCTTTTTGAATCACTGGTCAACAAGTAAAAACTAATAATCATGTAACCCTTGGTTTATATTGACCTTTATATGGCAAATAGATGTGGTCACTGTATTTTGTGTGTCACTGACCTACTACTAAGACTATACTACTGCTCAGTCTCTCTCTCTATACTTCCTCTTTATATTTGCTGCCTTCCCTGGGTCTAAATGCATACCACAGGTTTTGATATATTTAAATCAGCTGTCTAGGTACATACGTGTGCCTGAATTTCCTCACACAGTTGAATATATGTGTGTTTGTATGTCCTGAAGCCACAGGGGACGACTCACAGATGTGTGTGGAGGCCTAGTTTGCCCCTTTCTTTGCACACAACAAATGTATTCCATGATATCACCCTTGCATAGCAGTGCTAAAATAGGGTGATGTATTCTGTGCACCAGGTGGTCTAGGAATGATAAAGATGATGATATTTACCCTGGGTAGCTCACCTGGGTTGAGCAAAGACAGCAACCCAGCTCAGGCTGCCTTAATTAGCTTCCGGCAACTTGATTATCTGTCGGATTTTAATTACCATAACCTGCCTGCTGGGTTGAACAGATATAATAGTTCACAGATGTTGTACTTGGAACTGTCCTGACACCAAAGACTGTCTTTTTTTTTTCTTTTACCAGAGGATAAACATATGGAAAGCAGCATTAATTATGCAAAGATATACTTTATGACTACAAGACCCCTACTGACAAGATGCAGAATTCCCCAGAGCTGATATGAGACATTACACTTTTTGATGCTATAAAAAGAAATAATCCTTCAGGCACAATTCTGCTCCAAAGCCTTTCTGGTGCTGGCGAGAGAAAAGGCTTTTTATGCCACTGACACGTCAGAAACACTTATAAGAGGTGTGAGTGGAGCTTGGACTCGGCCATGTTGATAATGTCACTGAAAACAAACTGGACCAAAATGTAGCCTCTAATCTGGGCCTGAGCAAAACCAGAAAGCCTTTCTTGCATTTCCCTGCAATTGTGGACTTAAATTCAAAGAGGACAGTTTGACGAGCTTGGACCAAAATATTCTACAGTATTGCAGCTAAGCCCAGCATGGGACTCTTTAATGTGCCGCAGTGCCAAATTACAAAGGATAATATCCAGTCTGATGATTTATTTAGCCTTATATTGCTTGTGGTTCAAAGCTACCATATGCAAAAAAAGAGACAGTTATAAAACAGTTGTTGCTATTTCACATGGGTTTTCCATCAGCATAAGGCCATTCTGATGATTTTACTATGATGTGCTCTATTCTGTAAAAGGGGTCCCACTTGACCAGAGCAGTTTATAACATTCACGGAGAAACAGACTGAAGCAGGAACTCCGCAGAGACCCAGTTAGTGAAGGCCACTTGTCTTGGACTATCGCTTAACAGGGCACCCGTAAATGTTCTTAACCTAAACTTTGACCCGGTTGCTCTCAGGAGCATAGCCAATTACAGTTGTCTGGTTCAGACATCAGAGAATCATTGCTCTTAGGATGTCAAAGTGCATTACCTGATGTATTTTTCTGTGTGTCTTTACTTACTGTAAGACCCATCTGTCTCTCTAGTTGAATAAGCGAGCCAAGGTTATTATTACACAGCCTCATCTCATATCAGGTTTGCAGATTTTCCACTTACACAGATTGTCTTTTGGTTCAGATTTTGCCCAGAAAATTATAATGAAATGTTTCTTTGGCAGCAGTGCCCACTGACCGCATTAACCTGACACTCAATACAATAGCATCCAAGTAACAGACTGCAGTTCTATTTGGAAAATGTACAAATATTCAGACATTTGTGCTTTTGAGAACGTTAGACCAGTTAGTTTGTCCGTATGATACTGTAGGATACTGTACACGAGAGCAAGCAGAAGTGGCCAGAACTGTTTCAGTTAATTGCTGTGATACTATAGTTTCACAATCCGCAATTCTAGCACTAGCTAGAGAGTCTGGTATATTTAGCCAAAAAAAAAAACAACAACCTTGATTAAGAACCACTTACTTTCAGAAAAAAAGCAATGTGACTAACAAAACAGATGATAAACAAACCATTTCCTGGAGCCAACTAGCAAGCATGCAAGCTTATCTTGTTTTTTTCCCCCTGCTAACGTCTTCAAACAATGCTTTTTTAATAAAGGCAAGATTATATCTTGTTCCAAAAAGCTTATTGTGTCATGCTATTTGAAAGCTTTTTTTTTTTTTAATCCTACTGGAAACGAACACACATAATACAAGAAAGTTTGGAGAGCCAATCAGATTGCAACCTTCAAGAGATTAAGAGTAGTGATAGTGTGAATAGATTAAGCTGTGATTCATATTACAGGAAAGGAAATCTTATTGCAGTTGTTGCTATTATTATTATTAAGTGTGATCAAATAAAATGTTAACTGAACAGCAGTGTGGGTCAAGTTCTTATTTTGCGCTTCCCGGAGATGTCCAGTGCACTTCAACACAACAGTATATACAGTGGTGCTTGAAAGTTTGTGAACCCTTTAGAATTTTCTATATTTCTGCATAAATATGACCTAAAACATCACCAGATTTTCACACAAGTCCTAAAAGCAGATAAAGAGAACCCAGTTAAACAAATGAGACAAAAATATTATACTTGGTCATTTATTTATTGAGGAAAATGATCCAATATTACATATCTGTGAGTGGCAAAAGTATGTGAACCTTTGCTTTCAGTATCTGGTGTGACCCCCTTGTGCAGCAATAACTGCAACTAAACGTTTCCGGTAACTGTTGATCAGTCCTGCACACCGGCTTGGAGGAATTTTAGCCCATTCCTCCGTACAGAACAGCTTCAACTCTGGGATGTTGGTGGGTTTCCTCACATGAACTGCTCGCTTCAGGTCCTTCCACAACATTTCGGTTGGATTAAGGTCAGGACTTTGACTTGGCCATTCCAAAACATTAACTTTATTCTTCTTTAACCATTCTTTGGTAGAACGACTTGTGTGGTTAGGGTCGTTGTCTTGCTGCATGACCCACCTTCTATTGAGATTCAGTTCATGGACAGATGTCCTGACATTTTCCTTTAGAATTCGCTGGCATAATTCAGAATTCATTGTTCCATCAATGATGGCAAGCCATCCTGGCCCAGATGCAGCAAAACAGGCCCAAACCATGATACTACCACCACCATGTTTCACAGATGGGATAAGGTTCTTATGCTGGAATGCAGTGTTTTCCTTTCTCCAAACATAACGCTTCTCATTTAAACCAAAACGTTCTATTTTGGTCTCATCCGTCCACAAAACATTTTTCCAATAGCCTTCTAGCTTGTCCACGTGATCTTTAGCAAACTGCAGACAAGCAGCAATGTTCTTTTTGGAGAGCAGTGGCTTTCTCCTTGCAACCCTGCCATGCACACCATTGTTGTTCAGTGTTCTCCTGTTGGTGGACTCATGAACATTAACATTAGCCAATGTGAAAGAGGCCTTCAGTTGCTTAGAAGTTACCCTTGGGTCCTTTGTGACCTCGCCGACTATTACACACCTTGCTCTTGGTTGGTTGATCTTTGTTGGTCGACCACTCCTGGGGAAGGTAACAATGGTCTTGAATTTCCTCCATTTGTACACAAACTGTCTGACTGTGGATTGGTGAAGTCCAAACTCTTTAGAGATGGTTTTGTAACCTTTTCCAGCCTGATGAGCATCAACAACACTTTTTCTGAGGTCCTCAGAAATCTCCTTTGTTCGTGCCATGATACACTTCCACAAACATGAATTGTGAAGCTCAGACTTTGATAGATCCCTGTTCTTTAAATAAAACAGGGTGCCCACTCACACGTGATTGTCATCCCATTGATTGAAAACACCTGACTCTAATTTCACCTTCAAATTAACTGCTAACCCTGGAGGTTCACATACTTTTGCCACTCACAGATATGTAATATTGGATCATTTTCCTCAATAAATAAATGACCAAGTATAATATTTTTTGTTTCATTTGTTTAACTGGGTTCTCTTTATCTACTTTTAGGACTTGTGTGAAAATCTGATGATGTTTTAGGTCATATTTATGCAGAAATATAGAAAATTCTAAAGGGTTCACAAACTTTCAAGCACCACTGTATATCCTTTTAGATTAATTCATCTCATCTCATTATCTCTAGCTGCTTTATCCTTCTACAGGGTCGCAGGCAAGCTGGAGCCTATCCCAGCTGACTACGGGCGAAAGGCGGGGTACACCCTGGACAAGTCGCCAGGTCATCACAGGGCTGACACATAGACACAAACAACCATTCACACTCACATTCACACCTACGGTCAATTTAGAGCCACCAGTTAACCTAACCTGCATGTCTTTGGACTGTGGGGGAAACCGGAGCACCCGGAGGAAACCCACGCGGACACGGGGAGAACATGCAAACTCCGCACAGAAAGGCCCTCGCCGGCCCCGGGGCTCGAACCCGGACCTTCTTGCTGTGAGGCGACAGCGCTAACCACTACACCACCGTGCCGCCCGTAGATTAATTCATTCATTCCCAAAATGTTTTTTATTTAAAAACAAAACAAAAAAAACCCCTGAAAAGTCTGAGGGTTGATGTGGGATTTTTATACTATTTCAAGGCAGTATCTCTGTTGGATGATGACATTATCAGCTTCCTCCTATAACCCCCTCTGGCTCCACTGGCGTGTGCGATGTGGTCTAGAGGAAAGGTGTCGGACAGGTCGAAATGAGAGGCTCCTCTGAGGCAGCAGGGCTGATGAGAAACAGGCGGCTTCAAACATTTTCATCCTGCCTGTCAAGGCCACCAGGGCACTGAGACACGGGGCTGGGGAGCACATCTGGCAAAGAGAGCAGACCCGAGCTGAGCAGATCAGAGCTGGATGTCTCAGTTAAAACGGTGGGAAATTTACATTCATTTAGTTTGTTCTGGTAGAATTAAGCTCTGTACACAACATAATGTGTTGCCAAAACCCTCTCGTTTAGCTTATTTTCATAACTTTAGATTGAACAAGGAGTTGAGAGGATTGCGGCAGCGCTGCATTTTCATGCATGGAATCCTGCATTGTTTTTGTTTGTTTCTTCGTTGGCAAAGAATGAGAGGACTCCCTGTGTACATTTAAAGCAAAGCCTTGAGAGTAGTTTTAAAGATGGAAAATAGTACTGACAGCATGGTGCTTAATTAAACAAATGTGTTTTGTTGTGCAGCCAACAGTTTGTTAAAGCTACATTCATAATGCCACACAGACCCAGTTTTTCAAACCAAGAGCTTTGTAAAGCAAATTCAGAAGAAGATTATTTGGGTTGATAATTATGAAGGGTATAACGATACATTTTGACATGATGCATTGCAATGCACAAATATGATGTGCATTGCGGTAATGTGTGACATCCGCATTCTGTTAATTATCGATGTAACGCAGTTGCACTGTTTGAACACCAGACGTCTTGATCTGCACGACCCATAGAGTTAAAATATATAGAGAGCACGCTAGTCATGTGATCAGTTTTTTTGGAGAGCCTGCAAGATAAGCTGCACTTGTGAAGTGACCAAAAGCCAGATAGCTCCATATTGCAACGACCAACACACATTATATGTTATATGGTTACATGCCTGTGTTAGAACATTACTTAAGCACTTCAGTAGCTTTCAAACAGCACCATTCCTGCACCTCTGTTGCCCCTTTTCTACCAAAGCAGTTCCAGGGCTGGTTTGGGGCCAGTGCTTAGTTTGGAACCGGGTTTTCTGTTTCCACTGACAAAGAACTGGCTCCGGGGCCAGAAAAACCGGTTCCAGGCTAGCACCAACTCTCTGCTGGGCCAGAGGAAAGAACCGCTTACATCAGCAGGGGGCGGAGTTGTTAAGACCAACAACAATAATGACCGCGAAAGATCGCCATTTTTAAGTGATGAGAAGCAGCAGCTGTACAAACGCGAAGTCATCCATTATTATTATTGTTGTTGTTGTTGCTGCTTCTTCTGTGTTGTTTTTGCTTCGATATTCGCGCCAAGGTTTATGCAAACGTAGCAACGTAACTGACGTATACAGCGACGTAATGACGTATACAACGACGTAACTGACGTATACAGCGACATAATGACGTGGCTTCCCTTAGCACCGCGAGCTATGGAAAAGCAAACTGGTTCTCAGCTGGCTCGCAAGTTGAACGAGTTGTGAACCAGCACTGGCCCCGAACCAGCCCTGGAACTGATTTGGTAGAAAAGGGGTATGTGATCAACGGTGCACAAGAAAGAAGCTCTGCCATTTTAGCCAACGTTGGAGCTCTATTCCTGCAGCTCTGCATTTCTTATGTTTCAGTCGATCATTTTCAAAGTCTCATATCAGACACTTTGCTTATTTAACCAAAATATTTTGAGATAATTTATACATTTATTTATTCTATCCACATTCACTGGATATGAGCAGTCAGTCGCACACTCTGATTGGCTGCTCTACTACTAGGCTATCAGCTCATATACCATGAGTAGAGAAAAATAAAATGGCGGAGCATGTTGCTGAACCAACTGAGGATGAAATAAAAACTCTACTTGAAAACAAAACCCCCAAAAATACAAAAAAGCAAGAAAATATCGAATGAAAGTATTTGATAGTTAGAATGTATCTTTTATTTTTCAAGAATTATTATAGCATTTTTTTTAGAAATTGCTACTGTCATTTCGCCGGTTTATTTACATTGTAAGCAGAAATGATTTTGTCAGACATTTTGTATAAAGTTTTTATTTATCGAATTTGCAAAAAATAAAAATTCTCTGTTTCTCAAAATCAAGTGAATGTGGATATAATAAAACAATTGTTCCACTCAATCTCATCGTACATGGCTTATAGCCAACTCGGGGCTATGCACCTCGTCAGCTATCAGCTCATGTACGACTCGATTTCATGGAATAACTGTTATCTATCTATCTATCTATCTATCTATCTATCTATCTATCTATCTATCTATCTATCTATCTATCTATCTATTTTTAAGATATGGTGAACTTGTACTGCATGTTGGTCACAATATTAAGCTATTTTAATTAATTTAGTTTTACACAGACATTGTTTTGCATTGTTTATTATCAGAGGTGGAAAGAGTACTAAAATATTATACTCAAGTACAAGTACTGTTACTCTGATGAAATTTTACTTAAGTACAAGTAAAGTTACCAGACAAAAAATCTACTCAAGTAAAAGTAAAAAGTAGATCATTTAAAATGTACTTTGAGTAAAAGTAAAACATTACTTTTAACAATGGGTGTTTTCTGCCTCCATTGTGTTGTGCAAAAATGAAAAAGAAGAGGAAACAAGGATATATGTACATCTCAACCCAGATGTTTTATTTAAAGGAAGTGTATCAAATTGAATGCTTAGGATAATGCTGCATTAAAACTGAGACAAACAAAAAAGGTCAATACACACAGTCATGTCGTTTACATCGCCCTGACCACACACAAAGCATTGTACACGAAATATGAAAGTGAAATGTTGCACCGAAATCTCGTAGCTTGCCTGTGTGCACTGTGTGTTATTGAACAATTCAATTCAAACATTATTTGTTTTGCTTAGTATTCCTTTCTGGCCTGTTGGATGTAGAATGGTAGGAGGACTGATCACGTCAGGTTGGCGAGCTAACTTGCTTGCATGATTAGCCAACCGAATAACAGACTAGTTACCGTTATGTTACAGTACCAACAGGTTGCTACTTCAACATTAGCAATGCCATCCACTATTTTTGGAATATAACCAGCCTATTGCCGGTTTTACTATGGAAAGGAAACATTATGATCAGGGGCGCAGATACGTTTTTTGAACTGGGGGGGACAAAAAACTGGGGGGGACAAAGCTGCCAGCAAACCAACCCCAACCCCGATATGCCTGTCAAACTTGTTGTGGGTAACCATAGCAACCAAGCTCGAGCTCGCAACCTGTGCAGTCTGCGCAGCTCAACCAACCGAATATCAGTCTTTGTTTTGTTTTATGTGAGTTGTTGCAACTATGTATACACTGCTGTGCACCTCAGTAAACCGAATGGTAATTAGTCTTTTGATTTTTCCGTGAGGTTTGCCTTATGCAAAGAAAGACAGCATAGACGTTTTTTCTTCCCTATAAGTGGGGGGGACCGAACGAAGTGAATTTAAATCTGGGTGGGACGAATCCCACCCGTCCCACCCTCTATCTGCGCCCGTGATTATGATGCCAATGACAATACTTACCTCAACATGCTTGCGCAGATTAGACGTCGAATTTTTGTATGCCGCAATGGTTGTCTTCTTGGGCACACATAATCTGCATTGCATAATGAAACTGTCACCCCTTTTCTCTATGAAGCTGAAGTGATCACGTATGTAGGGCCAGGGGTGCACTTCATTACTGGAAGAAATTGCGTTTTCTGCAGGGTCGTCCACCACAGGTTCCTCGGTCTCCTCCATGTCCGCAGGGGCATTTTATCAACACCCGTGGCCCAGGGGCTAGGCCCCTCATAGGCTACCTGTCAACCCTACCCTTACCGTTGGCCAGGAAAACACTCTTATTTTATTTGCAATACGTGTCAAGCATTTACAGTGTAAGCGCGTAATTAGCCTAGAAGCCTACGATAGGTTACGTTTGGCTTAGTGTAGCTGCGCAAGGCCCACGCTCACATCGCTCAACACATCCGACCACAGAGGGAGAGAAGAACGCGCACATTATCATTACAGAGCCAGTTCTGATTATTACCACGGACAGGACAGTGATACTGCGTAACTTTCACGCAGGGGCATGACCAGAGATAACCACACAAGCGCGCCTGCGCTAATGTAGACCTATGTGTTGTAAACATAAAACACACACACACCTACAGACAAGTCCTTTTAAAAAATAAAATACATAAAAATAGCTCGGCGGCATGAAAACAAACATTCACTGCAAGACAAGGTGCCCTAGAATCGCCATCAGTTTTTAATATCTATATGGACTTTGTTGTCAGGATTGCACAGCATGAGATATCAAAACTGTACCCAGATACAGGCTTCAAGTTCAGATATTGCATTCCAAATGAGGTATCCACAAGAGAAATGCGTACGAAAGCACGAGCATCAGGAGAGGGTTGCATAACAGAGATTCTATATGCAGATGATCAGGCCATACTCGCTGGATCCATCGAGGAGCTTCAGAATATTCTTCAGTTGTATGATAAGACCTACACCCGCTTTGGTTTACAAATATCATATGTCAAAACAGAAACAATGGCTTTTAACGTCAATGAGGATATCAAATGTAAACCAAGTATCATTTCCCTTGGCGGCACTAATATTAAAAACGTCCGCACCTTTAAATATCTTCGTTATAATGTCAGCAACTGTGATGAATCCTCACACTTCCTGCATGCTAGGATAAGTGCTGCATTCATGAAATGGAATGAACTGAAACACATTCTAACCGACCACTGAATACTACTAAAAACCCCTTATAAAGTTCCTAGTGGCATGCGTTCGATCTCGTCTACTGTACAGCACACAGGCATGGCAACTATCATCCAGTGAAATTCACAAAATTGAGTTAGTGTGGCACGGCTTCCTAAGGAAAATGATTAAAGGTGGATATAAACGAAAGAATGCCCCTGACCAAAAGAACACTACAAATGAAGATATAGACTGGAGCTACAAGATGTCCAATGCTGACCTCCGGAAACTGACAGGAACCCAGGATATAAACCTATCCTGCTACGTACAACAACTAAAATATATTGCTCACATTTGCCGGATGGGCAATAACCAAGTGCAAAAGCAGCTCCTGTTTGACAAAAATGGTTACAAATGGACGAAATGGGAAAATCTGCTGGGCATAGACGCCCAACAGATAAGACGTATGATGATGGACAAATCAAATTTTGAGCAACTGCTGCAACTGCTACAGCAGAAGCACCCCTAGAGAGTTTAACTTTTGACAGGGGAACATGATGATGATGATGAAGGTACTTGGCTCGGCGGCCACATGAAACGTAAACACCATGGACAGCGGCCAAACTCATAACTCTACAGACCGAAATACACGAAACCGAGTCCTACTAGGGTCTATTTTACCGATCTATGTTCAAGCATCATGCAAGTCTTCCTTCTCCTTGAATAAGACCGTGCATTCAACTGCCTTTTTGACATGACTGCATCGAAATACCACTTGCAACAATATTTCATGCACTCCATCAAGAAAAAAGTTAAACATGATGAACACGGGCATACTGTTTTGAGCATACGATTTTTTAAAAAGAAACTAGCTACATCAAAGTCCTTCAATAAACCCATCCTTTAGCGCAAATGAGCTTAACCTAGTTCAAAGCATGACGCTAGCAGTAGCTGCATAAGGCAAAATCATGTGGGCCTTTCGTCAACAACAAGCCACGGCGGGCAAACATTAATAATCAAGTGTCCTTACCTTAAAACATTGTCTTGACCACAGAACTTCTCAAGTATTTCACTTAAATCCACACGGGTTAACAACACACCCAACACAGCTAGCGAGAAATGTGGATCTGCACTAGCTTTGTATTGCTATTCCCCTCAGTATGCTTACTCTGTCTGCTGCCCAAACTGTGACAATTATAGGCTACAATCTTTTCATCAATTTCTTCAGTAGATGCCGTTTTAGACATTTTATTATCCCCATCGAAATATGCTATTATACTAACAGGATTGTAACTCAAATCACACGACACGTATTCAAATCACAACTGATTTATTTTACTGTTGGACAGATCATAGCCAGGGGTGTAGTGGGCGTGGTACGCGGGGGTACGCCGTCCACCCACTTCTCCCGAGGTGAGATTCAAAAAAAAAAAACTGTCATTCAATGGCCTGAGTTTATATGCTCTACAGTAAGTGACACGTGCCTTTGTGCTCATCATCAATGCCCCCCCCAATCGAACGTTACGTAAAACGTAGCGACGCAAAGTAGAATGCATTCTAAATGCAGCCGAGATATTAGAATTATGTAAATGGTTGACGCCGCCATTTTAATGGCTGCATGTCATGTATTTTGTATACGAAGGTGCCTCAATTGCGCCAGACTAAATGCTTGATTTATTCGATTGGTGCCTTTTATAATAAATTTCAGCCCATTGCTGGTTTGTATGCGATGTGAGTGAGTGACGTGACTTTTTTTGAACTTCTGGACACATGCTGTAGCTGTAGCCACGGCAGTAAGTAGGCTAGTAAAAATATCGAATTCCGAATGCAGCTTGGCTCAAATGAACATGAATCAAACATGAACAAAGGTGTTTGTGTATCATAATTTCCAATATTTTGGCTTCACGCCTGATAGTCCATGTTAAACCTATGCAAGGTTTATGTTGAGTTCCAGCAGCAGAGTGGTGCTGTCTACGACGATGCATTCGGAAGGAGAAGGCGAATTTGTTCCTCTTTAGCCATTTCGGCATATTTATTGGAGACAAAATAAACTGCGGCTTTTCGCCATAACAGTTGGGCTGTACTGACAAACACGAATGAAAATTGCACACATAAAAATGTCTGAAAAAAGTGTCTTCTTGTGCCCTCTTATGTTGTTAAAAGAACGTAACATTTATACAAATCATTCATACCCAACATAGGCGACCAAACAAAGGCTACCGCTTCTGACATGATATCAAATCGATGACGTCATGAATCGCGTACCCCCACTTAGAAAATCTCCACTACACCACTGATCATAGCATATCTAGCCTAGCTGCACATAGCCTAGCTGCTGGTAGGCTGATAACTGATAAGTAGCTGATATTCTGAACAGATTGGTGATCCTTACCTTAAAAAAGTCTGTGACTTTAGGCAACGATTCTATCATTACCTGCATCTCTCTCTTTTTTCCTTTTATGCGCCCCGCTAACATGTGAACGCTTCATCTTTCAAAGCCTCTAAATTTGTGTCTCTGTAGTCTGCAGTCTTTGGCGCGCTTTCGTGCGTGACGTTACATTTTGTTACATTTTATTCTGGTACAGTTGTGGGTGTTCGTTTCGCGAACCACATCCGCCATGTCTCTTACAGCAGGCTACTGTGCGCTCATTTATTTCTAACCTTATTTCTATCCGTACATTAATGTAGGCCCACGATTCCGACAGTTTATTATTTTATTAATATTACAAAGCCCCTGATTGGCTGTGGCCCAGGGGCTTGAGCCACCCGAAGCCCCCCCTTAAAGCGCCGGTGCATGTCTGCCATCGTCTGTGTGAGACTCGCGCGCGACAACTGTCCTTCCCATGATTCATTTCCAGAACGCATTTCCCCTTCTCCGTTTTAGCCTTTTTTTATTTTTTATTTTATTTTTTTTTACTCAGTAACTGTTGTGATGTAAAATGTACCGAAGTACACTACTTCAAAGAAAACATACTTAAGTAAAAGTAAAAGTACACTCTTTAAAAATTACTTGAAAAAGTATAAGTACACAAAAAAGCTACTAAGTACAGTAACGCGAGTAATGTAATTCGTTACTTTCCACCTCTGTTTATTATACAGAAATACAAAGGACTATTTTCCATCATAATCTTTTTTTCATTCATTTGTAGTTTGTAAGCTTCTTAGGATATTTTCCTTGCAATATTTCCTTCAGAAACTTTATCAGTTCCACTACTTTATTTTTCTCTGATTTTGTTCTAAAGCTTTAAAAAAAAATCTTAAATCTTTCTCTGCTGTCCTGCTGTATCTCATTATCAGATTTTGGGCTCTGTACATAATGTAATTTTCCACTCTGCCCTTAGTAGAATGCCATGTATCCTTTTTTAGGTACTGGATATTACTCATAGTGCTTAAGTTAATGGGAGATTGACTGGAGGCAGATGGAGAACCATTATTAAACTGGACAGAACCTCTAATCCACTATGTCCATAACACTCTCTGACCTTCAGAAGTAACAGACAAATCAGCCGGCCCAGCAGACCAGCTTTGCTCCATTTCTGCTCAGACAAATGGTCTGAATCAAAGATGAAACAGTGCTGTGCATCTTAATTGTTGTAGGTGCATGTCAGCTTGAGTTAGCAGGCAAGCCACAGCAAGAGTTTGGAGCATGAATAAATCCATGCAGATATCTTTTGCAAGCCGTCAAGATCTTCTGGGAATTTGCAGGCTTAGAGTAGAGAGGCAGCCCATGAGGCTTTAGGACCCAGCCAGTAAAAGTCACGCACCTCTTTTTCCATCTTTCATTCTGGTATTGTTGCAGTACAGGCTCTGTAATAATATTCTGCTAGTCTCCATTTGGCAAATGATAAATTGAACTAGATGTTGAAAAGATCAGTAGCTTTGCTCACATAGTTATTGTCTTTTATTAAAGTAGTAAGTGTTTCATCCCTAGTTAGCAGGACTATGCTGTTTAACAGGAAAAAGAAAAGATCAGTTGTCCAAACCTTTTTCCCATAATGTCTTTTTCGGCCCCCAGGAGTTTGGAATGGCCAGTCTAAATGAACATGCCTTGTAGCCAGTTGTGTAAAAATACAGGATGATGGGCTTTGATTGGTTTTCATAATGCTGCAGAGCTCAGAACACTGCAAAACTGTCAGAGTTGAGTGTTAGCATTTGCTCTGCATTGCAATTATCAGCAATTGGCATTCCTGATGGCACAGTTGCTTTGCGACAATGTTTATTGTTAAAAGCGCTCTACAAATAAACTTGACTTGACTTGACTTGAGTTGTGCAGCAGGTACTGTTGATGCTTCACAACCCCATAGCTCCTAAATATCCCCAAGGTGGGAATGAGCGTGTAATGCCCTGTGATGGTCTGTCCTATCCAGGTTGTATTCCTGTCTTGTACCCAGTTTTCCCAGGATAAGCTTTGAATCCATTGTGACCCTGACCAGGATACAGTTGGGACTGGAGAATTCATAATATGGCACAGTCAGTACATTTACATGCACATCCAAATTGAGCTGCTGTCGGTAATCGAGCAAAGGGTCCCAGCAGGGGTGCCAGAGAAATCCAATCCTACATGCACACAAGGAAATCGAGCTATTGTGTGAGGTACATTGTGCACCCAAGCCACAGGTGGCGCTACACGCCCCATCGTGTTGGTACACTTCCGGTTGTCGTTATGAAGAAGAGCTATTCAAGAGTGTAAACAAAGTTATCAGTTCCGTGTTCTCCATTGAGCGTTTTTCTCCCGTCCATGAATTTTAATATATTCAACTCCTTAAGCTGAATGAGCATGAACTCTGTCTCCTCATTGCTCCAGAAGTGCACGTTTCTGCTCGCCATTTTCTCTTCTTTGTTTGTTCCTCCTGACCTCTTCTGCTGCTCGCTACTACTGTTGTCATGCAGACCGAGGCTGTCGTGTTTCCCGCTTGTGGTCTCGTCACTCGTCACTTCCGGAAGGGGCAGTGCTGAAGTAAGTAGCTCGACTACGTAGCTCGATAGGGTTTACATGCACTAAGTAGCTCAGCAAAAATCGCATAATCTAGGTCGTGTAGCTCGATTACGAGAAATCAAGTTCGGTTCAATTTCAACCTAGCTAAGGTGTATCCATGGCATTTAGAACTTCGATTTCGGTCGAGCAATGGCAGAAATTCGATTTTCTCTATGTGCATGTAAACGCACTCAATGTTTGACCAAGGTGCACTTGCCCCATAGCTGATGGACCTATAAGGTATTTATTCCTATAAGGTATTTGGGTCCATTTTCAAGAAACTCCAGTAACAGAGATTACATTGGTGAAATTAGACTCGGTAGCTCCAGGTGTTGGACTTTACTGACAGACGCAATATAGACTATAATTGGCAGAAAGCAAATCAAAGGTGGCATTTGAGCACAGGTGAACTGGTTTGCATTTAAAGTGAGCAACTTTCCTCACTCACCTTTGCAGTACTTGAACTCCAGAACCTCCTTCACTTTGATTTTAATTCAGTGTAGCAGAGAGAGAGTTTTGACACAACTTAAGCACACCAGCTGGGTGTTTTCCTGCAAACATCAAACAATGAGGGAAACAGGTCAGAGGATGTGTTTATGGGTGTTCCATCGAGCAGCTGTGCCTTGCACAGCTGTTGCCTTGACTACTGGCATGGACGGCACGGAAAGGCTGGGATAACTGGCTGAGCTTTGGCAGATGAAGAAGCGTCTGCATTAAGGCAGATTTGTGAGTCCGACTCATTTGTTCAGAATAACGATCAATTGATGATTGGATTTAATTAGGTTTTGTTCAAGGCAGAATTCCTAAATCTTCCAGCCCCTTTAACACTGCTAATAAATTCATATCCCTGTTTCTCATTAGGAGAGCCATGTCGGTGTCTCTTCTTTGAGAGTCCAAGCCAAGGAGAAGGCTACTCCTTTTGCCCAGATCTCACTTTGTGTGCAACCATGAGGTCGGACTTCTTATGAGCTTGTGTGTGTGTTAATAAAGCCTAAGGGAAGCATGTCATTTTTCGTGGGTTTCCTCTTCTCAGCAGAAGGCAAAGCCAGACTGTTTCTGGCTTGGCCCTTGAACTGTTAATCCAGGAATTCCTGTCCTCTCCAAAGTATGCCTTAACGCCATCAGCAGAACTCATTATGCTAATGCACTTTTCCCCGAATAAACTACAGGGTCTGTATTAACACACATCCATGATGCCCATTCAGGTCTGTTTCCTTTCCTTGGTTTTACACCCTCATTCATAGCACTTATCTCTACTATTGATTTCCGGATGCCTGCAGTCCTTGCAGGTTAAGATCACAGATGTCTTCATGCCACACTAACCTCCCCACCTTATTTCATTTTCACTAAGTCAAGCCAGCTTTCACTATCCATTAAGACAACAGAGTAGCTGTGGAGAATGAATAGAATCAAGCAGGAGATGATTCCGGGCCCAGACTATGTACCCTATAGGCAGGGAGCAAGGCGCCACCATCTTTTGCACAACCAACCGCAGCACAGTCTTCTAGCGGCCTGGAATGTAAATACCTTGACACATTTTTAGTGGAGGACCAAAATGTGGCCTGGAACTGAATGTTGAAGCATGCCTTTGTGTTCTTTATGCCTTCCCTAATTTTGTCATGCTGCATGTTTTGTTTTTGGCACAAGCACTGATATTATCTTTTGGAACCTCTCCAGCTCAAATGCCTTCTGTCTTACCGCTCACTTTCTCTGTCTTCCTAAACCAGCCCACATGAATTTTAAGAAAACAGCTGAAGGTATGCCCTTTCATTCCCCTGCCAAGCACCCTTCTGCCCTTTTAATGTGTCAGGAAGAAAACTAATAGCCAGGGCTTTATGTATGATTGCCATCGTTTACCAAAGTCACATCCACTGGGAATGCTGCTCCGCAGAATGCTGTACAGTTCCTGGATGGCGCCATTCGTCACTGCTAATGGCAGCTTTTAGTTTATTGCTTTACACATTACTGTGGGAGTGTGCAGACCCAAGACTAATGCCGCTTTTCCACTACAAACGCGGCTGAGTCGGGCTGAGCCGTGCCGTGCTGAGTCGGGCTGAGCGAGGCTGTTGGAGTTGCATTTCGACTACAACCGCGCTGAACCGTGCTGGCTGGAAGTGGGTGGACACATTGGGTGGAGTTAGCGAAAGTGGGTGGACGTCACGTGATGTCGTTAAGCAGCGCAAACAGTGACATCAGTGATCTTTTAAGCGGTAGTCTCACGACCCGAATAGTAAACAATAAACATGGAGGACATGGAGTCGTTAGTGTTGCTGGTCTTGGTGCTGTGGCTTGTTGTCACCGACAGCGCGGACAGATACTGGCAAGAGCGTATAGATGAGGCGAGGCGCATAAGGCTTCAGAAATTCTCGTAATTCGTAATTCTTCTCCTTCCGGGTTTGCGGTGTTTACAGATCCCAGCGCGCTCGCGGGGCGTGTGTGGGCATGTGAGGACACTCCTCCTCACCAATCAGTGCACAGGGGAGTGTCTGCTCACGCCCCCAGCCTCACTCAGCTCGGTTTGGCTCGCTTCAGCCCCACTCCAAAACGGTGCGAGTTTTAGGGGCTAAGTAGGGCTGAAACGAGCTGAGTCGTGCTGGTTTTTGGTAGTCGAAACGCGAGCCGTGTCGGGCTGAAGTGAGCTGAAGCGAGCTGAAGTGAGCTGAAAAAGGGTAGTGGAAAAGGGCCATAAGCTAAATGACAGGAGTGAGGACTCTGGGGGCCTGGGTCAAATGGCTTTGCAGAGGTCCAGCCAACAGATATCTCCTGATCAGTGGAGGTGTTTCATTAGATGAGGTTGCATTCAGCATATCTTTTTCTCTTTACACCTGTCTCACTCTTTCAGTCTTTACGTCTGGAGCGCTTTAGTAACAGCAGGAGCTCTTTCCTCTGACCAGTGGAAATGGTGCCAATTGGAGCCTTTTTCTTGTTTAACATCCCAAACCTGGCACTGCCTTTCTGACCTCACACAGAGGTCACTAGCACAGAGGTCACTAGAGAGACACCATGCTCCTCAGAAGCCCTTTAGCAGCATCACACATAGACATTTTTGGATCTAGGTTGTAAATCTTTCACCCAGCCCAATGAAGGGAAACCCCCACCCACTCACACAACCCCAGCACCTGAGTGTTCTACCAGGCTGTTACACCCACTGTCTGGAAAGTTCCCAAAGCTTACAGCAAGGAGGTATTGGCAAGACGTTAACGTGCCTTTGTCAGTCCCATTGGTCATGGAGCTCAAGAGAGCTTATTGCTTATTTATTTCAATTTCTAGTTAAAAAAAAAAAACTCTGTGCTGTTTGGATTGGCACCTTAAACTCTCAGGTCTGTGTCCAGACCAGATTACTCATCATTTGGATAGAGAGGCTATTTTAACTTCAGCACCATTGCAGCACTGGGACAGACTGACAAGGTGATTGATGGAGTGAGGAGGTCTGGACAATGGGACAGCTTTGAGAAGACAGGTTTGAACCACACCATAGAGGTGATGAAAGGATTAAATGGCTTCATGTTCAGATTGCTTCAGATGACTGCTGTCAGGCTGAACCACTTTCCCCTCTCGTGTTTTTCTTAGCTTGTTCTGCACCACAAAATAATCGGCCCAGTGTCACAGTCTGTGATTTGGGTAATGTGTAGCTTGAGGGCAAAGGTGAACTCCTAGCCAATCAACGAGGTGGATTTGGGTGCTGGGTTAAATCAGTTAAGGTGTTCTGGCTTGTCTGTGGTCCCCAGTGAAATCTGACCTCTGGCATAAACATAGTGGACATTGTGTTGTATTCACAGATGTTTACACACATTCCCTCACATGTTGTATGCCATATGGGCCATAGACTCAAACATACATATTTGTGCATAAACACAAGGCACAAGTCATCTCACTCATTGGAGACCCACTGACTCTAATCTAGCTCCTAATGAGACATGGCCGAATGGCTCAATTTCCATTGGCCTGGAAAGCCTCTGAAAATGAACCTAGTGTTTCTCTGGCACAGTATTTCATTATATCTGCCTGGGAGGAGAAAGCGAGAGAGAAAGAGTGAATATGGTCATGAAAGAGTCACACAGCCTTGCAGGGACACTACAGCAGCCAGTTAGCACGCAACCATTTTAATCACATCTTATCATGCTTCATTTCTCTGTGAATATAATGTTCTCCCTGAAAAAAAAGTTTATAATTGGCAGAGTGGTAAACACCAGGAAGTCATAATCAGAATGTTTATGCAACCCTGTCAGATACAGAAGCTGTCTTAATAGTTGAGTCTGTCTTCCTATAACAAGGAAACTTTTCATTGGAACTGATAATATGACTGTTAAGGTTAAAAAAAAAAGAAACTTTATGACGCAACTTTATTTCCGATCACTGAAACTTTGATGATGAAAGCATTGGTAGACAATTTCAGTACCATACATACAGGGACTTTAGAGTAAGCCCAGCAATTTAGTGCCTATGAAATGTGAGAACTCATGATCAAATGTTGGTTGCCCGGATCACAGAAAAACACATTATTTTAATAGTTTTGAGGCTGGAGTTTGTAGAATGTAGTGCATAAAAATAATAAGCCTACATTGCAAGCTTAATCTAACTATGCATAGACTTAAAACATAAGAAGAAATGATGTGCATTAAAGACCGTATTCATGCATTTTATTGAATTGATGTAACCATGTGTTAGAATACCAGGATTATCCTTTGTAGAAGGACTCTCAAGAATGGAAACTGGAACATTATGTACAACCCAAAAAAGTTGGGACGCTATGTAAGATGTAAATGAAAACAGAATGTGATGATTTGTAAATCATGGAAACCCTATATTTCATTGAAAATAGTACAAAGACAACATGTCAAATGTTGAAAACGAGAAATTGTATTGTTTATTTGTTTGTTTTTTAAACATATGCTCATTTTGAATTTAATGCCAGCAACTAATTTCAAAAAAGTTTGGACATGGGCAACAAAAGACTGGAAAAGTTGTGTAATGCTAAAAACAAAATCTAACTGGGTTAATTGGCAACAAGTCAGTAAGATGATTTGGTATAAAAAGAGCATCCCAGAGAAGCTGAGTCTCTCAGAAGTAAAGATGGGGATGGGTTCACCGCTCTGTGAAAGAGTGGGTGGGTAAACAGTGCAAGAATTTAAGAATAATGTTCCTCAATATAAAATTGCAAAGAATTTGGGATCACATCATCTATGGTACATAATATCATTAAAAGATTTAGAGAATCTGAAGAAATCTTTGTATCTGCCAACTCGAAATTTGAAATTCTTTTTGGAAATCATAGACACCATGTCCTCCAGGCTAAAGAGGAGAGGGACCATTCTGCTTTTCAAAAAGCCAGTTCAAAAGCCAGCATCTGTGATGATATGGGGTGCATTAGGGCACATGGCATGAGTAGCTTGCACATCTGGGAAGGCACCATTAATACTGATTGATGATCTTGTTTTGGAGCAACATGCTGCTATCCAGATGACATCTTTTTCAGGGAAGGCCTTATTTATTTCAGCAAGACAATGCCAAACCTCATTCTACAGGTATTATAACTGCATGACTCTGTAGTAAAAGAGTCCAGGTGCTAAACTGGCCTGCCTGCAGTCAAGACCTGTCTCCCATTAAAAAACGTTTGTCGCTTTATGAAACAACAAATATGACAAAGGAGACCCCGAACTGTTAAGCAACTGAAATTGTATATCAGGACAACATTTCACTTTCGAAACTACAGCAACTGGTCTCCTCAGTTCCCAAATGTTTACAGAGTGTTTTTAAAAGTAGACGTGCTGCAATGCAATGGTAAACATGCCCCTGTCCCAACTTCTTTGAAAAATGTTGCTGCCATCAAATTCAAAATAAGCATATATTTTTCAAAAAAAACTATAAAATCTCTGAATTTTAGCATTTGATATGTTGTCTTTGTACTATTTTCATTGAAATATAGGGTTCCCATGATTTGCAAATCATCATGTTCTGTTTTTATTTATATTTTACACACTGTCCCAACTTTTTTGGAAAAGGGCTTGTAGTTAGTGAACAGCAGAATTGAACTCCATTTCCACTGTATAATTGAGCAGCTTCCAAACCAAACCCGGATTGGCTGCAGAGGTAATACATCAGTGAAAATGATCTGCAGCCAAAACAGAAGGTCTTTTGGAGGAGACTGCCTTCTCAGTGAGGAATTAGGAAAATTAATCTTTTGATTTGGCTTAATCAACATGGCACCAGGAGGAGACCATCCGACGCATCTCTTCTTGCATGCATGCTCACACTAATACAGCACACAGAGACTCTTGTCTCACTCACCTGATTTGCTATTGTTTCTGGCTGTTAAAATGGGTGTAGGTTTTGAAATAGCATACACATACACATGTGGCCAGGGAGGAGAGATGATCGGGGTAATATAGTTAACAAAGTCTACGAGTAAAACTAGCAGTGAAAATATTCACACACACGCAAAAAAAAAAACCTAAATAAAAACTACAATGAACAATGTAACACGAACTAAAACAAAATAGAGTTGCAGGTAAAATCAGCTTCATTTTAAATCCAAACAAAACCCCCAAAATAAACTCCATTTGCCAATCATGGCAAATGCCCTGATGTGCTCCCTGCATGTTTTAATTAAAAATAAAATTTTATAACAATTTATCCACTTAAAAGTTATGATATTGCTAAGAATTGGCTTCCCTGGGCGCGATCATTTGCACTAAAACCGGATACCTGCTTGTGACGTAGCTGACACGCTAGTACACTGTTTACCTTCATAACACAGAACCATAAAATAAAGGCTTCTAAGAAGGCTTCTAAGGCTTCTAAAAAATCCCTGGGTGCTGGAGCGCAACTCCTCACTGCTCTATGTGTGTGTGTGTGTGTGTGTGTGTGTGTGTGTGTGTGTGTGTTCACCGCTTCAATGATCAGGCTTATTTTTGCAGCCAAACGCTTGACCCTCGGGCATCTTTAGGGTTGTTTACAGCAATTTAGAAGCGATGTATCCACTTGATCTCAGCCTCGGTAAGTCACGTGGCGGGTAAGTGGCGTCACAATTTCAGATTCTCTCACGTAATTTGTACTCAGAGTGCGATATTTGAACCTTGGAGAGAGTAAGATGGCAGTGCCCAGGAACATTTTATTTAAAAGGAAAACAATCTTTACACAGTATACAGGTACAAATATGAACAAAGGAATAATTGAGCATGTCTTGTATGGATATTGTTTGTCAGTATAAAGTTTATTTTAGGGTTTTGTTTTTGGTTTTAGTTTTCGTTTTGTTTTCCCCAATGAGATAGTCAATAGTTGACCAGTTCCAGAAGGTGGCCGTAATGCCGGCTGCCACAAAACCCCAAAGAAGAAGACGATGGTTGCTCATCTCATCTTCTCTAGCCGCTTTATCCTTCTACAGGGTCGCAGGCAAGCTGGAGCCTATCCCAGCTGACTACGGGCAAAAGGCGGGGTACACCGTGGACAAGTCGCCAGGTCATCACAGGGCTGACACATAGACACAGACAACCATTCACACCTACGGTCAATTTAGAGTCACCAGTTAACCTAACCTGCATGTCTTTGGACTGTGGGGGAAACCGGAGCACCCGGAGGAAACCCACACGGACACGGGGAGAACATGCAAACTCCACACAGAAAGGCCCTCGCCGGCCCCGGGGCTCGAACCCAGGACCTTCTTGCTGTGAGGCGACAGCGCTAACCACTACACCACCGTGCCGCCCCACAATGGTTGCTGTGCAATAGATTAAAAACTAACACTAAAACAGAATAAAAACTAAAATAAAACTAGTCAGTTCCTCAAAAATAAAATGTAAACTACTTATGCTCTTGTAAAACTAAACTGAAATAATACTTTTAAGAAAAACCAAGTGGAAAGACTAAATAAAAATAAAAACTAATAAAAACTTCAAAATTATAATGAACACTTTTATTTAGTTCACTGGAAGCATAAATGTCAGTAAGGCATTGGGGTATATGGTGTTAACATCTTATCAGCATGGGCCCGAGTGAGAAAAGAAACAACAAAGTCTGATTAATTTGTCACTCAGTGTGTCTCTCCCTCAGTCATCATCGTGCAGATGGGTGAGAGAGTGCCTTATTTGCTAGAGTTCATTTTCTCACATGTGTTACGCAGACTGACCACACATCGATTTCAGGGAAGATAGCATTTACTGTGCAGGCTGCATCACTCTGCTGGCTTGCATCAATTCTCTCTCTCTCTCTGTCTCTCTCTCTCTCACACACACACAGGAATTTTTTTTTCTATGAAATTACTTTCAGTTCTACGCACAGACTGAATTATAAAAGTCTTAATGAAGCTTATCACCTTTACCATCCCTGACAGACACTTATAAGAAGAACATTTCTCCTCAGGGTGTTCTTCAGAAACTAATTCATACCTCAATATTAGCCTTGTTTCAGTTTAATCAAACCTGACTTACTCTTGTGAGAATGAAGTTGATTTATTTATTTGTAAAAATCTATATCCATCTTCATTATAATATTTGCCACTTACTCAATGTCCAGTCATCGGATTTGGCTCTTGGTGTCATACTTTATCTTGGGCAGTGTTGTAGCCGAGTCACTAAGGCTACATCCACACGGCAACGGCAACGAGATATTTTTTTAGCGGGTAAAAAAAAATATCGCGTCCACATGGGCAACGGATCAGTAAAATATCAGGTACATATGGCAACGCAATGCTTGCTGAAAACGATGCAATACACATGCCACACCTCTACGTGTGGTGTAAGACGGTCCCATCGGAGACACCAGAACAATAGAAGAAGTAGGACGCATGCGCATAAACCCCTTCTTCTACCCGGCGTGATGACTTGTTCTAGTCATGTGGTTGTGACGTCATCATAAACAAATCCGTTCTACTCATCCAGACGACTTTGCAACGGCACCGTTGCCCAAGTCATTAAAGAAAATTTCGAGTCGAGTCCACTATTGATCCAAGTCAAGTCTGAGAACAAGACTCCAACCACACCATCTGACGGTGGCTGTTGCTGGCTTTATGTGAAACCGTCTCTGATACTTTGTTGGACTAACGTTACTGCTCGACTGCCCCACTTTAGTTAATAGGCTACAGATAAAAAGCTTGTTCATCGCTCAGCAAGCCCCGCCCACTATCAACAG
Organism: Neoarius graeffei; assembly: GCF_027579695.1. Classification (NCBI taxonomy): domain Eukaryota; kingdom Metazoa; phylum Chordata; class Actinopteri; order Siluriformes; family Ariidae; genus Neoarius; species Neoarius graeffei. The sequence continues at coordinate 66,769,449 of NC_083576.1, forward strand.
GACAAATAACATGAGAGAGGGTTAACACTAGCTAGTTCAGTCAGCCAGCAAGCAAACCCCGCTACCAACAGAGCAATGAACATAACGTGCTACTTACTTCTCTGGGTGGAGTCTTGCCAAATGACGATTGAAGTTCGAGGTTGTCCCCGTCGTCTCCTCGATAGTTCTTTTACATATGGAACACACAGCAGTGCATTTTTTCCCACTGCATGCGAAGTCTGTATAAGCAAAGTGGACAATCCTAGGGGCGTTCTCTCTTAACGTTAGTTTGTTCCTGAACATGACGTTGTGAACAGGTGAATGTGCATTCTCTTGTACAAAATTAGTATAAAAATTAATTTAGATATAAATATCTTATCCCAAATTATTATGGCATGTTACAAAAAATAAAGAAAAAATCTGAGTCCTCGTCTCCAGTTTGCGAGTCCGAATGCAGTTAATCTACAAGTCAGAGTCCAAGTCCGAGTCATCAGTACTCAAGTCCAAGTCAAGTCACGAGTCCTTAAAATTAGGGCGTGAGTCGGACTCAAGTCCGAGTACTATAAGCCTGATTTTGGGCCACGTCTTGTCAATCCTCATTGCCTTGTTCAGCATCAGCACTCATCAGATTGCACCAGGCTGTCTGGATCAGCCCTGTCCCTGTGTCCATTTCAATCCAGAAAGCAGACATCAGCAAATGTGAGCAAATGATGTCTCAACAACATCTCATGTGGCTTGTTTGCTAATTGGGAACACATGAGCGCAATGCCATTTGGATCACTGTTAATGCTACTGTTATAGCTTTATACACATATTTATTCAGTTACTGTTTGTATTCAGCCATGCACTTTCAGCTAAAAACACCCCCACATGGGTTGGATTTGTTGAAAACTCGAGCTGAATCTGTTAATCACATGTTAAATGTGTGTCGAGGTTTGAGATGCCACAGAAATTGTAAAAAAAAAAAGAAGAAAAAAAGGGTTTCATCAGGAATGTTGCACCTTGCTGGGTGCATGAAGCAGAGAGAACAAATACTAGGACTTCTGTCCAACTTTAAATTGTAGACAAGAGGCCTTTATTTATCACATGTACACTTAAGCACAGACTGAAGCACAATGAAATTCCTCCTCTGCATTTAACCCATCTGAAGCAGTCAGTGCGTTTACATGCACATAGAGAGAATCGAATTTCTGCCATTGCTCGACTGAAATCGAAGTTCAAAATGCCATGTATACACCTTAATTCGGCTGAAATTGAACCGAACTTGATTTCTCGGAATCGAGCTACACGACCTAGATTATGCGATTTCTGCCGAGCTACTTTGTGCATGTATACCCTATCGAGCTAGTTGTCGAGCTACTTCCGGAAGTGACGAGTGACGAGACCACAAGCGGGAAACACAACAGCCTCGGTCGGCATGACAACAGTAGTAGTGAGCAGCAGAAGAGGTCAGGAGGAACAAACGAAGAAGAGAAAATGGCGATGTAGAGCTCTCTGAAGTGTGGGTGGAGCACAGAGGACGGCAGGACAAAGCTTCTGGTACTAATAGGCTTCTTATTGTCAGACTTTTCAGTTTAACAGCCTACTTTTATTCTTGAGAGAAAAACATACACACACACGTGCGCGCGCGCTGTGTTCTAGTCCCGGGATGAGCTGTCCCCTCTGCTCTCCCTCTGCCTCCTTAAATAGGGCGCGGTTACTGGGAAGACACACAAACACAGGTTAATTACCGTCAGGTGTAGTGATTCTGCCACTCACCTTCGCTGGCTCCGCCCTCCTGTCACAGACCGGCGCTTGAACACGCCCCCACTGCCACAGGCAAGCAGAAACGTGCACTTCTGGAGCAATGAGGAGACAGAGTTCATGCTCATTCAGCTTAAGGAGTTGAATATATTAAAATTCATGGACGGGAGAAAAATGCGCAATGGAGAACACGGAACTGATAACTTTGTTTACACTCTTGAATAGCTCTTCTTCATGACGACAACCGGAAGTGTACCAACACGATGGGGCGTGTAGCGCCACCTGTGGCTCGGGTGCACAATGGACCTCACACAATAGCCCGATTTCAGTTGTGTGCATGTACGATTGGATTTCTCTGGCACCCTGCTGGGACCTTCAGCTCGATTACCGACAGCAGCTCGATTTGGATGTGCATGTAAACGTAGTCAGTGAACACTGCTATGCTACAGCACCCGGGGAGGTTGGGGGTTAGGTGCCATTGCTCAAGGGCACTTCAGCCCAACCTCAGGCCATGGCTGCCCCATGTTAACCTAACCACATGTCTTTGAACTGTGGGGGAAACTTGGGTACCCAGAGGAAGCCCACACAGACACTGGGAGAACATGCAAACTCCACACAGAAAGGCCCCCATCAGCCACTGGGCTTGAGCCCAGAACCTTCTTGCTGTGAGGCGACAGTGCTAACCACTGCATCACCATGCCGCCTTTTAGCCATGTGATTACAATGTGATTAAAAAGGATGAGAGCTAGGGAGGTAGAAAGCAAGCCGTCCAGATGATGTGATGGTTGTGATTTACAGCTTTCCATGGAGCTCGGGGTCATGTCTGTGTTGCAGATCCAGCCCCTGATAATGGAAGCCTCATGAGGAGAGCTGATAGCATAATGAATAGGTTGATCAGGTCTTCATGTTAAGGCTTATTGTTTGGGAAGAGGGCTGGTGGAAACTATTAAAATGCCCTGAGTGCAACCCCAACCGCCGTTTGTTAAAGAGTTGTCGGAGCAACTTGTGAAGATCAGAGAAGTCTGTACCTCTGTGATAGAGACTACTGCTGAGTGTTTAAGGCACAGTGCCAGTCCTGAGTCCATTACTGATACAATTCCGTGACAGAGTACTCTTTAGCGTATTAGCAGTGTCAGGAGCGTTTGAGCCAGCAAGAGCTCACAATGAAAGCGGTGCAGCCCATGCACACATCTTGAAACGAGCTACTGGTTTCAAACTACACCTCAACATCAGTCTCCATGTACACCCTTGTTCATCACTCCAAGATGAAAGCGCTGGCAAAGGTTGCAGTGTGTAACCTTTAAATAATGCTACTTGAATGGCACCTATTGTTCCCGCAAGGGCTTTTTTTCCCGCACAAATGCGATTAGTAGTACACGGATGACAGGCTGTATTAATTGAGCATCATGCAGAGACTTCATTACTCAAGCCAGGTGAAGAAACGTGTCATTTCCTACGCTTATGTCATAGATTTATGAGCGTGCTTATCTGTAATTGGCTATAAATATGTCCAGTTGAACATAAGAAAACAACAGTCATTTGAGTATTATTGCCCTTTGGAATGTTCTAATTCTTGTAACTCTTAATAGTAACCATCTCTGTTTGTGCTGCCTGGGGTATTGCTGTCACCTCCCGCAGAAGGAAAATGATCTCCCTTTACCACATCAATGGACCTCTGCACACAATGCGGTGCATGATCCCTGTGTGTTTAATCATCATTCCAAAATGTGGGTTTTGAAATGACGCTTTCGGTCCTGCTATCCAACAGAGCTTGACTTAAACAAGTGGAAGGCTATAAATACCTCAGGTTAAGCCCACTGCTTTTTTTTTTTAAATATTGGCTACAAAAAAAAAAAAACCTATTCCCACATGTTTATTGCAGCAGTCCAATTATTGGCTCCATATACAAGCCTTGTCCGCTCTGGGTTTGCAACAACAACAACAATAACAACAAACCCTCCTATTTATGCTTATTTATGAAATACAGTGCCTTGCAAAAGTATTCATACCCCTTGAACTTTTTCACATTTTTCCACCTTACAACCACAAACTTAAAAGTTTTTTATTGAGATTTTATGTGATAGACCAACACAGAGTAGCACATAATTGTGAAGTGAAACGAAAATGATAAATGGTCTTCAAAATTTTAAACAAATAAAAATCTGAAAAATGTGATGTGCATTAGTATTCAGCCCCCCTGCGTCAATACTTTGTAGAGCCACCTTTTGCTGCAATTACAGCTGCAAGTCTTTTGTGGTATGTCTCTACCAGCTTTGCACATCTAGACACTGAAATTTTTGCCCATTCTTCTTTGCAAAATAGCTCAGGCTCAGCCAGATTGGATGGAGAGTGTCTGTGAACAGCAATTTTCAAGTCTTGCCACAGATGCTCAATGGGATTTAGGTCTGGACTTTGACTGGGCCATTCTAACACATGAATATTCTTTGACCTAAACCATTCCATTGTAGCTCTGGCTGTATGTTTAGGGTCATTGTCTTGCTGGAAGGTGAATCTCCTTCCCAGTCTCAAGTCTTTTGCAGCCTCCAACAGGTTTTCTTCCAGGATTGCCCTGTATTTAGCTCCATCCATCTTCCCATCAACTCTGACCAGCTTCCCTGTCCCTGCTGAAGAAAAGCATCCCCATAGCATGATGCTGCCACCACCATGTTTCACAGTGGGGATGGTGTGTGCAGGGTGATGAGCAGTGTTAATTTTCCGCCACACATAGCGCTTTGCATTTAGGCCAAAAAGTTCAACTTTGGTCTCATCTGACCAAAGCACCTTCTTCCACATGTTTACTGTGTCCCCTACATGGCTTCTTATGCCTGTCTTTCAACAATGGCTTTCTTCTTGCCACTCTTCCAAAAAGGCCAGATTTGTGGAGTGTACAACTTATAGTTGTCCTGTGCACAGATTCTCCCACCTGAGCTGTGGATTTCTGCAGCTCCTCCAGAGTGATCATGGGCCTCTTGGCTGCTTCTCTGACCAGTGCTCTCCTTGCTCGCTCTGTCAGTTTAGGTGGACGGCCATGTCTTGGTAGGTTGCAGTTGTGCCATACTTTTTCCATTTTTGAATGATGGATTGAACAGTGCTTCTTGAGATGTTCAGAGCTTGGAATATTTTTTTATAACCTAACCCTGCTTTAAACTTCTCCAGAACTTTATCCCTGACCTGTCTGGTGAGTTCTTTGGTCTTCATGATGCTGTTTGTTCTTCAGTGTTCTCTAACAAACCACTGAGGCCTTCACAGAACAAGTGTATTTATGCTGAGAGTAAATTACACACAGTAGGACTGTATTAACTAATTAGATGACTTCTGAAGGCAATTGATTGCACTGGATTGTATTTAGAGGTATCAGAGGACAGGGGGCTGAATACTAATGCACACCACATTTTTCAGATTTTTATTTGTTTAAAATTTTGAAGACCATTTATCATTTTCGTTTCACTTCACAATTATGTGCTACTCTGTGTTGGTCTATCACATAAAATCTCAATAAAAAACTTTTAAGTTTGTGGCTGTAAGGTGGAAAAATGTGAAAAAGTTCAAGGGGTATGAATACTTTTGCAAGGCCCTGTATGAGATGAGAAAGCTGAACGTAAGAGGCTCAATAATAAAATATAACATGGCAAAGAGCTGTTCTTTTATTTATAAGCATCAGCTGCTTTGCATTTCCTAAATTGACTGGCCAAACACATGAGACCTTCAAACTCAAAGCAGATTGTTTTACGTGGTAGTCTTGTGATGCTTTGGGCAAGAGTGCAAAGAGAGAGAGAGAGAGAGAGAGATCTCAAGGTTGTAGTGTCTGTTTCAGATCTGCCACACTTAACTTACTGGAAAGGATTTTTAACAAATTCAGCGGTGTGAAGGAACTACAAAGGAAGGAATCAACCAGCCAGATAATGCCTGTCTAATCCAAGCTTCCTGATTTAATCTGTGATTGTGTATTAAATCCAAAGTTCTTGGGACGGAATCCGAGCGGCGGCATGCCGTTAATTTACAGCTCTTCATAGCCTGCGAGGCTGTACGCTATGCAGTACCGGGATGTGATAAACTCCCAATTTCAATTCATCCTTAATGACAGTCCTTGTTTTATAAGTCCACATTCTTTGATGTTAGAGTTTGGTTTTAATTATGTTTTGTCGCTGATGTGGCTGTATGATTAAAAAAGTTTACCCAGTACTGCTGTGTGGGCTGAAGCTGTCATTGTTCATGGAGGAAGGTTATGAGAAAAATGTTATTCACATGGTTTTAGTCCTCTCATAAAATCTATTGAGTGAGTACAAGATGTGTAAAAACTGGCAAACCAGAAGATCACCATTGCCAAAGGGGCATTTCGTTCTCAGGAGGTGGCCAAATCGTAACACTCATCCTGAAACTAATATCCAGGGTTTCACTCAAATCAACAAATTCTGCCTAAACCGTGCATACAAGATCATATCTTGGCACAACTTGAATACCGCTTATTAAAAGGCTGTGGTTGATGCACCCTAACAGATGGACCTGGATAACTACGAGCATAACAGTGCAATAAAAATGCAAATAAAATCTTACCGTCATTAAAACTGGAGCAGTTATGGTCCTCAGAGCTGAATAGTCTACTAACTTTTTCAGTCCACCATCTCATTTTAGGTTTTTGATATCAATAAACAGCGAAGCACAATATTTCTGAGACTCCAACAGATTTTGGCTGGGTACAAATACTGTTTTGCACAGGCACTGCAAAATAATTATAAGTCAGCTGTTCATTTTGTTTTGTCAGCAGAATTACACTGCATAAAAAAAGAGGTTGAAATAAAACTATGCAAAGTAATGCCCAAGTACGGCACATTATTATTTTTATATGTATACATTTTTGCTCACTTTCATGAAACTGCCAATAATTGTGGAAGGCACTGTTTAGAAATCTGAAGGAATTTTTATACATGGCAAATCGAATTATGATGCATCAGTATGGAGCTGAGAGGATGACTGTTCTCAGTTGGCGCAGTTATACTGTATGTGTTGGTGCTGTTATATGTGAAGAAATATTTCCCTCTAATGGAGAACAGTAGCTCTGTGGAGGGTGTAATCTGGTCTCGTAAACAGTGTGGTGAGATCCCCTTGGCTAGTAGAACCGCAGTTGATGAAAAAGCAGGAAAATATGAGTGAGACCTTACTTTCCTGTTTGTACCATGAGCCCCACATGTTATCTTAGAGGTCTGTGGCAGATATGATGTTTACAGATGACTTTCTCCTTGTGAGGTTAATCCAGAGATGTCCACAAGCACCGGTGACCGACAGTTTTCTCTGCCTACACAACGGTCTGCGCCGGCTACTCATCTCATCTCATTATCTGTAGCCGCTTTATCCTGTTCTACAGGGTCGCAGGCAAGCTGGAGCCTATCCCAGCTGACTACGGGCGAAAGGCGGGGTACACCCTGGACAAGTCGCCAGGTCATCACAGGGCTGACACATAGACACAGACAACCATTCACACTCACATTCACACCTACGGTCAATTTAGAGTCACCAGTTAACCTAACCTGCATGTCTTTGGACTGTGGGGGAAACCGGAGCACCCGGAGGAAACCCACGCAGACACGGGGAGAACATGCAAACTCCGCACAGAAAGGCCCTCGCCGGCCACAGGGCTCGAACCCAGGACCTTCTTGCTGTGAGGCGACAGCGCTAACCACTACACCACCGTGCCGCCCGCGCCGGCTACTCGATCCCAGAAAAATATAACAACTTGCCTTTCAATGTTCAAGCGATTTATATCGTCTCTGCTGACCATAATTTGCTGCAAATCCATGAAAATTCCACCACAAAATTGTCTTCAGTACGGGTCTAACATGACCGGAAGCAACACCATATTTGTTGATTGGTTCTCGCACTCTGATTGGCTGAGACGGACCACGTGACCATGCCGTAGTGCATGTAGTCATGTTACAGAGCCAGGCGGCATACTACAGAGTGAGAAAGCCAAGCACACATACATCTGGAAGAGAATTTCATACATATTTTACAGGTATTTTCCAGGGAAATGCTGAGTAATTTATTAGCTGAGAATGCACCAGAAGCCACCAGAAGGCATGTAAATTTCAAAATTTTCTGCCCCCAGATCTCTTTAGCATTAGCACACCCTTGACACACTGCGGCAGCTTTGTCGCTGCAAATCCCAGAGCTGCCTCCAACTGTGTTTTTTTTTAGCCGGCTTGTCCAGATTTTCTGGAGAAACCTGTAATTGCGTTGGATGTACAGGTTTTGTTCAGGTGTGTCTCCATGCTTGTATGTATGCATGATGCCCCTAAAGCATGTGTGAATGGATGTAGAAAGGTTTAAATCTGAGCAGAACTGAAATTAAATGAGACAATTTAACAACTTGGTTTAAAAAAAAATCTCCAAAGCCATCTGGCATGGGACTGAGATCCCTGGAGGCACTACAGAGGAAACGAGTCAACAGGCCTCAAGGAACATCAGAGAAATGATGGAGGAACTTCTCTCCAGATCTATATATACATTTCAGAAAACTCTTGAAGGGATGTTGGTTTTAAATGTGGAGACTGAATTCTGTGTGAATGGAAATAACTAAGGCTAAACTTGGCATAGCAGACAGGAGAAATGTGTCAAAGATGGAATTTTCCATTTGCATACGGTAGAATTAAAAATGGCAGGAGGAGTTAATGAGGATGCACGACGCTCGATGAGCTCAGGATAGATAGATTTCAATGTTGAGCAAAATACTGTACTTGGAATTATTAGCTCATCCGGCCGACAGGTGATGAGGTTATGCCATCATGTGTTGCCCGTCATCTGTCGACCGTCTGGTGTCATCCACATTTCATGAAAATCACTTCTTCTCTCTCAATTCTTCACTGATTTGTATTCTTTTTGGCAGGAAGGTAGGTCTGCCTGAGGTGCATATAGCTTCTCCCCAAATTGGTATAATTGCAATTAATAATGAAGATCTGGAGTAATTAAGCCCTAACGAGCAGTTTCCACACAAATCACTTCTTCTCTCTCAATTCTTCACCGATTTTGATTCTTTCTGGCATGAAGATAGAGGTACCTGGGGTGCATATAACTTCTACCCAGATTTGCTGAATTCCAATTATTAATGAAGTTATGGACTAATTAAACCTTATTGAGCAGTTCAACAAAAATCGCTTCTTCTCGGTCAATTCCTTGCCGTTTTGGATTCTTTCTGGCAAATAGGTCAGTATCCCTAGGGTGTATATGGCTTTTATATAGAGCTTGTATATAGTGTATATAGCTTGCAACATTTATTGTGCAAGGTGGCCCACTTTAGATCATTCCTTCTGGACTAGATGGGGCCAAAGTGAGCTATCGCCGTCATTGACGGTCTTGTTGTTTCTGCCATTGTCATGTAGCGAGTATTATGTAATAAAAAAGTGCAATGGCAGTCAACCAAAGAAAAAAAAGATTTTCTTTTTGTTCATAAGTTTCAGGAAAATGTCTGTTTTCTCAGGTTCTAAATTTCAAGTTAAAAATACTTGCTGAATATGTCATCAGATCATTCAACACCTTTTTGCACCATTGCTTTTACTGGTCTTAATGTGAACCAAATATTCCAGCTTCACAAATAACCTTGACTTTCATCTTGCCTGAGACCCAGCAGTTGTGGCCTCCATCTGCTTCAGTGCCGATTGGCTTATGAGGCATGTTATAAATCATGGATGTTTATATATTTATACTTATTATCCATGGACGCACATGGAGCGTTCATTATCCTCTATTGTTGGCCTCGTACTATAGACTGGGACACTGTTATCATGTGCAAATGCTCAGACGTGCCATATGCCTTCCACATAGTCAAACACATTCTCTGTGTGCCCTTTCATTAATTACGTATGTATACAAAAACTCCTTGTATTTTTCTCATTATTTATACACAAATTACCCTCCCACCATGGGCTCATTATTCAAATGCAACAGCTTTCCTCTGGAGTCTATTCTATGAGCGGTTCCCTGAGCGGTGTAATCACTAGCACTCTCCCTCTCTGTAAAAAGCATGACCCTGAGGCTATGATTAACTTAATTCTGATATTTGCTAACTGTGAGAAAACATATATAAAATTTTTTCATGCCCTGGTCAGTGCACAGCACAACCCCCACCAAAGACTGCACCTATAACAAGACCAGATGTCCTTCAGGTGCTTGGGTCTGTGGTCAAATAAAGTCTTTTTGTTTAGAGCAGAGGGCCACACTGCTTCAACTAACACTGGTGTATGTGTCTGCTGAACGTAAGAACATTTTCAACCCCCTGTCCCCCCAAAAAACTGCAAGAGCTAATGGGGTCTCAGGAAGGTTGAAATGTGGCCCGAGGACCCGCAGCTGGCATGAACGAGCCTGATTTATGATCCAGCATGTAAAAAAAAAAAAGCTCAGTGGTGCCACTCCACAGCTGAACCTGATTTCAGTCCAGGTCTTGGTGTTAACGAGGGAAGACAAGCCATTTAGCAGGTTTTCCACACCACCGGCAGCTGCTGTTCTTCCCCTGATCTACATACGTGATTCCAGTGATTCCCTACACTGCAAACACACCATAGCTACACCCAGCCAGGTCACAGGTCATTTTTTTAAAGCAGGGCTAATGTGCTAAAATCATTGACTTATTACTTTGTGAAATAAATCTGCTTTTCTTTACCAACCCCCCCATCATACAGGCTGTTTGCAAGCTCTCTAGGGGGCCTTTTCTTTAGCTCTGGAAAGGATGTTGGTGTTTATTTAAATATGGGACCTCATCAGTGCACCCCAATTAATCAGCCAGGCTTAATGATTGCGTAATCAGTCAGATCACCTCCCCCTTAGATGTAGAACACACCATCCACAAAATGTTCTGCTTTGAAAAGGATGGTATCAGCCTGATGTTTGACTAATGATACCACTATATACACAGAGACGCACACAAAACCACAATGTATGAAATCAGAGCCCAAAATGCAGGCTTTGAGTGAAATTGAATAAGCATTACTGAGTTACATATTTAAAAGATGAAAAATAATGATGGCAATCAATTGCAGTTATGAAAATAGGGTTGTAAATCAGATTACAGAGACAGCATGTTTGCAAAATAAGGTGATTAGTTCTCAGATTACAATGAAAGGGTTTCAAAGGAAAAATGATATTTTCATGCAGTACAGACATCTTTAACAGAAGAGAAAACGTAAGCAAAATAATTTTTTTAAAATGCCAATTAAATCAGTTGTTGATGCTAACCGTAACTCTAGAAGAAATGTTTCAATTTAATGTAAATATGGCCAAGGCTTCTTATTAAGTTTCATTATTGGGTCTTTTATATGGAAGGTAATGTGAAACTGGTCAGAGTTTCTCCTGAGGCATTACAGACCAGCCAGCTTGCATGGTTCATTCCATCCACTTGTTGCAAATACTTTGTTTCGACATATATAATGACTTTATTTTCAGATGGTTAATAACCAGTTTAGCTCACGCTAATCTCACACTGGGCCTTCAAATCAATCCAGGATTGGGACCGGCACAGAGTATGCACTGTTTTGTACAAACCCAGCGGCTGGGTCTTTTACCTATTCTGCATGTCTTTGAACTGTGGGGGAACCCAGAGGAAACCCGGGCAGACACAGGGAGAACATGCAAACTCCATACAGAAAGGCCCCCATCGGCCGTGAGGTTCAAACCCGGAACCTTCTTGCTGTGAGGTGACAGTGCTAACCACTACACCACCATAAATACTCATAGCAAATTCTGCATCCATAAATTGCTCTTTATCCATCCATTATCCTTAACCGCTTATCCTGTGCAGGGTCATGGGCAAGCTGGAGCCTATCCAGCTTGCTCATTGGGGAAATATTAGGGATAAAATTAGCGTATGTTTAAAGTCATTCAAATTCTGTAAAGCTGCTTTGTGACAGTGTCTATTGTTAAAAGCGCTATAGAAATAAACTTGACTATCCCAGCTGACTATGGGCGAGAGATGGGGTACATCCTGGACAAGTCGCCAGATCATCGCAAGGCTGACACATAGAGACAAACAACCATTCACACCTACGGTCAATTTAGAGCCACCAATTAACCTGACCTACATGTCTTTGGATTGTGGGGGGAAACTGGAGCACCCGGAGGAAACCCACGCAGGCACGGGGAGAACATGCAAACTCCACACAGAAAAGCCCCTGTCGGCCACTGAGCTCAAACCCAGGACCTTCTTGCTGTGAGGAAACAGTGCTAACCACTACACCACCGTGCCACCAATTGCTCTTTAAGTGCCCTTATTATACTCTGAACATTGTTTCAGTATAAAGTACCTTGCTATAGCCCAGCCTTGAATCTGCATAGCATAGTGAACTGATTCTTGTGAACTCTACCAGTAATGGCAATTAACTTGTCAAGTTGTCAGTTCTGCCGCCACCATCACATTTGTAAGTGGTGCACGCAGCAAAGCACAAAGGAAATCCAGATCACCCAGGCCTATATTTCATCATTGCTAAAGAGGCTTGGGTTCTGCTGCCGTGTAATGACTCTTGGTTTATATGTTTAGCAGCTGGAGGGCTTTGGGTAGAGCACCTAGCCTTCCTTTACTTCTCCACATTCCTCACTCAGGGACATGGAATGGGAAATTATTGTTGGAATGCCTTGAGTTGGAAAGAGATACTGTTGGCCTGGTGAATGACATTCTGAAAACAAGCAAGAAAGCAGATAGGACAGGAGAGAGAAAAAAGGGACAGTATGATTGTGTATCTCAGGACAGAGCACAGACAGACGGGAGCTGAGGGCCACCGAAAAAGAAAATCTAAGGCGGCAGTGCAGGAAGTGTGCTGTTTATGTGGAGAGTGTTTTGGTAGAACAGGAGTAGGGGTTAGCAGAATGGTGGTAACATGACAGTGAGTGATGCAGATGTGATTATCGACCAAATGAATCCCCACACTGAAGCATGGAGGCTGACTGGACTTCTTCACCTTTGAGGTCTGAGAGGGAGGGCAGATTTTTGGAGGAATTGCACAGTTTCCTGCATCAGCGTTGAAGCGCACAGCCTTTGTGTAGCTCTCCACAGCTCATTTTTGCCAGGAAATGGCAGCATGCAGCACGGCTGTTGATTTGATTTGGTGGGTGGGGGTTAATGGGGTAAATTGAGTTTTGACACTAATCTCAGGAAGCAGTTAACACACCACAGCCAGGCAACTGAGGCCACGCTCAGTGGCACCCATAATAGTAACAACGCAGAAGTCAGCCATTTCTTTGGCCATATTCTGGATTATTGCCTGGGTAAAGAGTAGGATACGCCCTTCAAGTAAGAGATTAAACCTTGCCCCTGGCAAAAAGTTGAGCATCTTTGGATCTTGTTCACAAGCAGTAGATAGTTTTGTACCAGTCTGTGGCCACCTCACTTCTGGTCATGAGCTGTGGGTAGTGACTGAAAGATTTTCAGTATAGGTATCAGAAATCAGGTTCCTGGAAATCCTAGAAAGCCTCAAAGTGGCTGCTCCTTCAAATTGAGATGGCTTGGGCACCTTACAAGGATGCCCTGTGCTCAGCTCTTGGTAGAACTATATCAAGCATGTCCCATTGGATGGAAGCAAACCTGCTGGAGAGATTATATCTCACAGTTGGGAACATCTGGGGATCTCCCAAGAGGAAATGGAACCTGTTGCTGAGAATAGAAAAGTCTGGATTGACCTTCTCAGCCTGTTGCCACAGTGACTCCCAGTAGGAGTTAATTGATATGTGCATGAGTCTGCCATGCATGTCATAGATTTCAATATCATCTTATATCATATCATAGTAGTATCCACCTCTTCTGCTTGCTGATGTTTTCTTCTTCTTGCTAGAACACTGTGTCCTACATGGCAATCCAGCCTGATGATGTGGATATTTTAATTCTAGGCTTTTATGGAGGTGAGCAGCGAGGCGTTCTTCCCCACTGATATCTTATTTCCAGCACCTTGATAGCAGAAAGACAGCAGCATCTTTGTCCGTGCGTAAATTGGTGAGGAAATGAGAAGTGCCCCCACCTCCCTCACTGCTGCCACTGCTATTCTATTATATCTATCCAGCAGAAGCTGAGCACAGACCACAGTCACTCTGGGAGTCCAGAATTGATTCAAAAAGAGAAGTACCCAGAACCACACGGATATCTGGTTTCCAAGACTTGATAGCATTGCCACATGGATCAACTATGGGCTGCTGTAAGAAAATAGCAGTCATATTTTTATAGAACTTATTATAGGATAGAATAATCAAATTCTCAAATGATGAACAAACCATCAAACAAGATCTGACTTATGGGTTTAGGAGTTCCATCAGTGAGAATTCATCAGTAGTGCTATATTGTATGTAAACATGCTAAAAAAAATATAGAATGAGTGAGTGAGTAATAATGACCAATAAAGTGAAAATGTTTCATTAAACTTCATTTCATGTAATTTCAGTCCCTTATATTTGGTTAGAGTCATTTCTTCCATGCTTTAATGACTGTAGGCTAGGTTCAGACAACAAGGCAAATTTAATTTGTACCTTAAATCAGATTTTTGTGCCTGCGTTGCAAATTACAAGTAACCAAATCCTATTCATCTGTTTGGACTGTAGTCGCATATATTCATACTGTATATCTACATTGGTTGTTATAGTAACCATATGAAGTACATCTGATTATGTTCAGGAAGGCAAAAGTTAATTGATCAAAAATAAAACATGATATTTTAAGCATTCAAATATGATTGATATACCCTTGAACACATATAATATGATAATTCCTAAATATGGCAATGTCCTGACTTATCTTCATGATGATTTTCATTTTGGTTATCGGCAGTGGTGGCTGCCCACCGCTAGCAATGATGACTGCTTCATTAGGATGCGAAGAAACACAGATAGGCCATGAGGCCTGCACCAGAGCGACAGAGTCATCCGCAGTGGTGGCATGAATGGCATGGTTGAACTGCTATGAAATACCTGGTTTCGTGAGCTCGCATTTACTCCATCGCCACAGGGCTTTCCTATTCTCCTCTCCTAACGAAGCGACTTGCACAGTAAGGTAAGACAAACGATGCCGTGCCCCCATCGTGTTGTCTCTCTGGATCTCCAGACCCGATGCCAAGTTGTGCACAAAAGTGCCACAGACCTGATGGGTATGGAAGTTGCCCCGCAGTGACAACTGACTTGCCGAGTGATGCCATCCGTTGGCCATTTGAGTGGGTCTTCCGCATGCCATCTGGTGGTGTGCCATTGACCCTGTTGGGTTCATCTGCCACATTGCACCGAAAAGCACCCTGCTGCCAGCACCTTATTGGTGATGTACTATTTAACCCATAGCTGGAACCCAGGCAGGTGCTACCACTCCGGGTCAGAGCAGACATGGGAGCAATGGTGATTAAGGGGTAACTCCACTTTCCTCAATACTCAAATCCTCCCGGACCTGAGACTCGCCACCAGTTGCAGTTTAAAGTCATACCCAGGACTAATTTTGGTTGTACTTGACACAAAACTCAAGAAACACATGAACTGAATGCCAGAAAAATAAATAAAAAATACAGAAATACAGACATAAATAACACACAAAGAAACTGATTTGAGCAGTCAGACTGAGTTAGATGTCATGATATTTTCATTTGAAACCATATACAAATGTAGTTTGACTTTTGTTCGTAAAATAGATAATTCAGTTAGATAGTCTTTTTTACTCAGATCAGATACGTAAAAATATCTAATTTACTTTAACATGTACATACATAATAAAAGGGTTGCGGACATTTTTTTGTTTTGTTTAAATGCAAGCAGGTAAAACTAAATTAAAAGACTATAGCAACTTTTTTCTATTTTTGATACCTCAATTCCTGTGATATTTAAGCATAAATAACATGAGATATGTCAGTACTTTATTTCTGGGTTACTTTAATGTTTGCATGGGTAATTTCCCAGGAAGGACTTTTTTTTTCCACTTTTACTCAAAGATGACTGCTGGGCACTTGGATACAACACAACTATAATTATCAACCATTTTCGTGACCCAGTTTGTATTTTTGTACTTTTATTCGAAACTCATTTCCATCCTTTCTGGAAGTTTGCATTTTCTTTGCGAAGGTGTTCACAGAAGATGCCCTGCACTATCTGCAGTATTTGTGCTGGGGCCAGCTATAGGCAGTCTGACATGTCCAGCTTTTCACCAGTGTGTGTGGTTTTGAGAGTAGTTCCAAGCCCTACTGCAGATACCAGTCATTATAATTGCCACTCTCGCGTCAGGTCTTCTGTGTGTTAATGTGCTCGCATGTAAACATGTGGGCAAATATTACAGTTCCCAAGGCACTTGGCCTACTTCAGGACTCCTGAGTCACTGTGCCAGTCTGTGACTAGATGAACTTATTGATTGGTTGGCTGAAGGGTTGAGAGAAGCCAGGGGGCTCCATCTTGTGGTTGAGGAGGCGCCTGCAATCAGTATCCTTCTCTCTCTCTCTCTCTCTCTCTCTCTCTCTTCCAAACTCCTTTTTAGGACCTTTGACCTTTGGCCTGGTGCTTTTGTTAAAAAACAGATATAGAACTTGAAACTTGCTGCATGAAACAGGAAATAAATTTTGTTTTCTCATGCTAGACCTTAAGGGTAATGAGGGGTGACCTTGCGAGCTTGAAATGACCCAAATGATCCAACATTGAGCCTGAAAGAGAAGTAAGTAGCCTGGAAAAGCTTACAGTAACAACACGTGTCTTTTCCTCCACATTAGAGACTGAGGTAATTATTGCTAAATGGAAACCCTTGTGTTTGTCTTTCTCTGTTATGACTCTGCGTTTGGGTGGCCATTGTTGGAAAGGAGAAGGGGAGATTTTTCTATCATGTGATAAAAGGACCACAGCCTGATTAGGGCCCCGTGGGTCTTGGCCCTGAGCTCTTGTTCTGAATTGTTTTTTACTCGTTTTCTTTCTCTGGATGCAGTTACTGTTTTCTCAGGTCAGGTTATATGTTAATTCCCTTTCTTTGTTTACCTTCATATGTAATTACAGAAATTGAAAAACTCTAGTCTTTTTGGATCTGGGATTTTAAATTATGGATGGTTCTCTTTCCTGCCCCCAAAGCCCTTCTAAATACTGCAACCACTATATGATACGTTCACTATATGATCATCCATTCATTCAATCTTCTTCGGTGATGACTGACACGATACTCTAGTCAGGATCACAGTGGATTCAGAGCCAATTACAACTTGGGGGGACACCAGTCCATCATAGGGTACCGTGCACACACATTCACTCACTCATTCACCTGTAGTAGTCAATCCAATCCAGTCCAATCTAAATGCATGTTTTGGGATATGGGAGGAAATTGGAGGAAACTGACATGGATAAAAATGAAACATGCACAGAATTCCAAGCAGAATCAGTGCTGTACCATCTTGGTTCTCATGCGCTTTTGTTATTAGTTGTAGGTGTTTCTAGACTTGATGAATAAAACATTTCTCTTCTACAGTATACAAGAACAAATGTTCTTGTTCACTCCAGCTATATTCACCAACAAGGAATGCTCTAAAATGGGAAGAGGGCCATCAAAATGCAGCGCTGATGGTGATGAGTTTCACACCACTTCTAATAACGAATCAATATCACAATCAGTTGCACAACTGTTTTAGTTGAGTATTTCAAAGTTAAAAACAAATGACAATGTTTTGGCTCGAATTGGAATTCATCAAGGTGGAGAAATTTTAGTCGAGCAACTGAGGCAATGTGCATTACATTACATTACAAGCATTTAGCAGACACTCTTATCCAGAGCAACATACAACATATCCAGAGCAGCCTGGGGAGCATTTGGGGGTTAGGTGCCTTGCTCAAGGGCACCTCAGCCATTCCTGAATGGTCCAGGGAATCAAACCAGCAGCCTTTTGGT
Source organism: Neoarius graeffei (assembly GCF_027579695.1). Classification (NCBI taxonomy): domain Eukaryota; kingdom Metazoa; phylum Chordata; class Actinopteri; order Siluriformes; family Ariidae; genus Neoarius; species Neoarius graeffei. The sequence continues at coordinate 66,787,021 of NC_083576.1, forward strand.
CCCAAAGCTGCTTCTCTAACCATTAGGCCATGGCTTCCCCATGTCCTTAGTAGAATAAGTGTTTCCTATCATCTTTAGTCATGTATTTTGATACAATTTAGAAAGAAAGAAAGAAAGAAAGAAAGAAAGAAAGAAAGAAAGAAAGAAGCCTGTATTGATCACACGTACACTCAAGCACAGACTTAAGCACAGTGAAATTTAACCTCTGCATTTAACCCATCTGAAGCAGTGAACACACACATGCACACACAAGTGAGCAATGAGTGTACACACATACCCAGAGCAGTGGGCAGCTATGCTACAGCGCTCGGGGAGCAGTTAGGGGTTAGGTGCCTTGTGCAAAGGCACTTCAGCCCAACCTTCAGGCCATAGCTACCCCATGTTAACCTAACCTAACTATTGGGATTTCTGAACCACGGCTAACAATAGACTAGAGATTGTGATTATGAGTTTCCAACTGGCTGGGAAATACAAAGAGTCAGATTCAGTCACGTATTTAACCAGATAACTAGCAGAAGTCTTCTACATATAGTTAGACTCACTCACTGTTTCACAGGTAGCTGATCTAAATGCAGTGGAAGTTCTAAATGCAGTGGTAAGGCGTAGAAATCGAATTGCATGGTGATTGTATTCACCACTGGTTTACATTGACAGGGTGCAGGATCCTGCTTTAGGCAGGGCTGCTCCTCTTCAACACAAAGCCTGCTTTGGCTCTTATTCAATTAGCCTGACGCTAGCCATTTACTGAACGTAACTGGATTACTCTCATTATAAAGAGATTAGGCTTATTTGCCAACCAAGCAGCAAACCAAAGCACCCTCTGTCTTTTCAGTTTCCAACACGCCACATTCTGGGAATGTGTTTACAGAATGTGCTTTCTGCAGATGCTTCATCGTATTAGATAGAGCTGTTGGAAATGGGCCGTGATATACGTTATTGGGTGGCTCTTTGGTTGTGGTTAACTTTTTTTTTCGTTCTTCTTTGTCATGATTTGCCTCGAACAAAGAATGTTTTTCGAGGCAAATTTCGAGGGTTTTTTCTTTCTCACTTCAAAGATGACACATCCACCCATGCTGTT